>NW_008340588.1:306896-308980 GCF_000622305.1 Nannospalax galili
AAAAGCTGAAACCTGGGGAAATAATGTTGAAGGGGAAATTGTGCTTTTGAATATTAAAAACAGCTCCTTTTGAAAGATTGTAAAACGATGAAAAATTACACACATGCACATGTGTTACTCCTATGATGCCCCAGGTTCCCACAGTCTATTCATGTCCTCCTCCCCATGCATTCTTCCTATGATGCTCCAGGATCCCACAGTCCCACTGTCTATTCATGTGTCTCTCCCCTGCACGCCCCACTTTCTAAGCCAGGTGCTGTTAGTGTCATTTCGTACACTAAGGAAATGAAGTTGATGCAGTAGGAGGGAGAAATGGAGCTGAACTTGTATCTGCCTTCATTGAGCAACTGCAGCCAGTACCATCAGTATCCATTGGTGAGGTGAGGTCCTCACCACACCTGCAACATGTGTTCTGCACCTACGACAGAAACCATGCTTCTCTTGGAAAATAGAGGGTTCATGTGGGTTCAGGGCCAGTGATGAAGTGAATTTGTTGCAATGAAGATTCTACTAAGTGACAAGTGACGGAGAGCAGGAGCTTCCTATTTTGAATGACAAGTGTGGGGAAAGTTGGACCTTGAAGAATTGTTTGGGTAAAGAGGGAGGGGAAGAGCATGGTGGACATAGGGAATGAAATTACAGCATGGTGGACTGATGTGGAGAGGTGAGAGGTGGATGAGTCACCTTCCAGGGTAGCCCAACTAAAGAATCAGCTTGGCTCATGGCCTTTTGCTCTAAGGGTGGATATTTACATGAGCCGCAGCTGTCTACACAGGAAGGATGGCGACAAGAGGAGGGCTGTGTGTAGGTTGTGCCTCTGGGACTTGATGTTTGCCTGTGTATGAGTATCTGGGGAGGCTGTGGCAATGCACACAGCAGATAGATCATGTCACTTCCCTGTTTTAACTATTCCAGCATGTGACCTTCTAGCAGCCACAGCGTGGATGCTTCCCTGTAGTTTGGACAAACAGTGACTTGTAGTGTATAGTGGTTTCTGGAGCAAGATCCTAGGCTTACTCTGCATGTACTGAAGTCCCGATCTTGGATGTGTTTCCTAGCCTCTCAGTGCTTTCGTTTCCCCATTATTAAAAGTCTGGCATTAATTCTCATCTCAGTCATTGGAAGTTTAAATGAGCCAGTAGAGTTAAATGCTAGGACAGTGTCTGGCACATAGGATGCTCTCAAGAGCATTGCCATTTTATTATCACTGCTTCTGCATCATACAGGTTAGCCTCTCCCTGCATCCCGTCTTGACTTCTTTCACACACTTTCTCTCTTTCATGCTGCTCCAGCTGTTTCACTTTAATGGTCCCTTGAACTTGGCTGGTTTCTGTTTCAAAGTCCTTGAATTTGCATTTTCTCTGATTGAATTCCAAGTCTCCCTGTGGTTTGCTCCTTCACCTCATTCAGGTTCCTGTTCAAATGTGTCCCTCATGCTTGTGTGCTGTCGCACCCTCAGCCCTGCCTGTCTTGTGCATTTACTACCTGGCATTATGTATTTATGTATCTGCTTGTGGCCATTTTCCCATCAGAATGAAATCTCCACAAAAACAGAGGCTTTGAGTCTCTTCCTCCGTCTGAATCCTTACCACTTACAACATTGCCTGGCAAATAGTGGATACTCAATAAATGTTTGTTGAATTACTTTTAATACCTATCATTTTCTCTAGCCCTTCTATAATTGCTATTTTCCTTTGGACTTTTGCAGCTTATACTGTTTGTTCAAACCCTCTTTGACCTGTTACCATGTTGCCCCAAATTATAACTTTAAGAAGAAGATAATTTTGTTCTGTGTTTTTTAAGATTAATTTTAATTTAGTGTACAAAACAATGAATTTCATTATGAGATTTTCATACATGTACATCATTGCACTTGTTCCCACTGTCCTCTCTTGTCCCTTCCATCACCCACTGGTCTGCTTCCTCCCCTGAGTAGTCTTCCTTCTGCTTTTATATCATATATGTATGCATATATAAATATTTAAATTGTGTCCAATATGTGTATGTGTGTATATGTGTTCAGCTAATATATAAAATTTTGATTAATTTTTAGTAATTAGATGTTGAATTATATATTAATTAAT
>NW_008340588.1:309126-322112 GCF_000622305.1 Nannospalax galili
TATATAATTAATATATATATCGTTTTCTCTGAGGTGAAAACTAATGCCAGACTTTTAATAATGGGAAAACTAAAGCACTTCTCTCATCACTGTGAACCTAGTACTTGTCAAAATTAACTTAAAGGAGGAAGGACTTATTGGTTCTTGATTCAGAGCTCTCAGTTCATCATGGCCGGAAAGGAATGTCTGTGGTGGTCAGAAGTGTGTGCCAGGCAGCTGCTTGTTACATAGTTTTGACCAGGAAGCAGAGAAAGCTTGACTAGAAATGGGTTGGGCTTCAACACCCCCAAGGCCTGTCCCCAGCAACCAGCTCCCTTCCTAGCTCCATTTCCACAGCCTCCTAAAACAGTGCCACCTACCAGGGACAAGTGTTCAAATGTAGGAACCTGTGGGGGACATTTCACATTCACACTTTAGCATCTAGATTCTGCATGAAAGAGAAAATAGGCCAGATTGGCTTTTCCTTTTTCACTTCCATTTCTTCTTGTTCCTACCTCCCTCTTCCTTCAGACACTTTATTTCTTTTGTCCTCCGTATATATTTAAAGCAAAATCAGCCAGACTCGGGACAAATGTCACTTTTATTTTCCTCACATGCAGAGTATATGAGATGATCTCCAGTTCTGTTTCCCTGAAAATTGCCCAATACCATTTTTCTTTATAGCTGAATAAAACGTCATGGTGTGCAGACGTTTTTTGATCCATTCACCTATTGATGGGCATGTTGTCTCACTCCACATGCTGTGAATACTGCTATAGTAAGTAGGAAAATGCAACTCTTCTCTGATTTACTTAAAATTCCTTCAAGTATATTGCTGGGAGTGGTCAGCTGGGTCAGGTGGCAGTTCTATTTTCAGGCCTTTTAAAGGAACTTTCCTACTGATTTTTTAAAAATATTTTATTTATTATTTTAACTTATGTGTGTGAGTGTATTGCCTGCACATATGTGAGTGCACCCGTGTCCTGCAATGCTGCAGAGGTCAGAAGAGAGCTTCGGAGTTCCCTAGAACTGGAGTTAAGGATGATTTGTAGCTGCCATGTGGGTGCTGGGAATCAAAGCTGGGTCCTCTGCAAGAACAGTCAGTGCTCTTAACTGCTGAGCCATTTCTCCAGTCCCTCATACTGATTTGTATAGTAACTGGACAGACTGGCACTGTGTGTAAGAGTTTCTTTCCCATCCTCACCACATCCTTGCCAACACTGGTTGTGTTTTGTTTTCTTTATGATAGCCATTCTTCATAGGGTGAGATGGAATTCAGTGTAGTTCAGATTTGCATTTCCTATCAAGGATTTTGTACATTTAAAAATACCTATATTGACCGCTTGTAAAAATTTCCTGTTTCTGGGGCTGGAGAGATGGCTCAGCGGTTAAGAACACTGGGTGTTCTTGCAGAAGACCCAGGTTTGAATCCCAGAGCTAACAACTGTCTGTAACTCCAGTCCCAGGGGATTCAACAGCCTCTTCTGACCTCCGTGGGCACTGCACGACACCGGTGCACTTACCTACATGCATACACGTAAAAATAATAAAGTTAAAAGAAAAAATTTCCTGTTTCTTGGTTGGATTTAAAACTTTTTTTTGGTGTTTAATCTTTTGAGTTCTGTATATTTCCTAGATAGTAATTCTATGTTGGTGAATAGCTGATAAAGACTGTTCCCCATCTTGTAAGCTATTTCTTTACCCTGCTGACTGTCTCCTTGGCTATGCCTTTTAGCTTGATGTAATCTCATTTCTCAATTCTTTCTATTATTTCCTGAGCTGCTGGAGTCCTTTTCAGAAACTCTTGGCCTAGGTTTATATCTTGAAGTATTTTTCCTGTTTCCCTCTAGCAGTTTCAGACTTCCAGGCCTCCTGTTAAGGCTTTTAATCCATTTTTAATAGATTTTTATACAGAATGAGAGGGTTTTTATTTCACTGTTTTGAAAGTGGATATTCATTTATTCCAGCACCGTTTGGTGAAGAGGCTCTTTTTGCCATGTATGTTTTTGATACTTTTCTTAGGAACAAAATGGTGTGGCTGTAGCTATAGGTTCATTTCTGGGTCCTCTGTTCCAATGGTTTGCATGTTCATTCTTGTGCCAGTGGTGTGCTGTTTTTACTACTATAGCTCTGTAGTATAATTTGAAGTCAAGTATTGTGATACTTCCAGCATTGCTATTTATTCTTAGGATTAATTTAACAAGTTCTGATCTGTTGTGGCTTCATATGAAGTTTAGGATTGATTTTTCTAGGTCTGCGAAGAGTGTTATTGGGATTTTGATAGAGGTGCCATTGAATCTATAGATTGCTAAAAAAGGTTGTTTATGCTACTCTTTTTCATGGAAATTATTTAGAGATAGGATTCTTCCATAACAGACTCAGTATGAAGATTGAAACTGAGGCATTTTTCTCAATTCTCTAGAAGAGCCTAAACTAGCTCTTGAGCCAAGGTGTTTAATAAACTACTAAATGCCAGCCACACTTAGCTGGGTGTGGTCTTGCCCTGAAGGCACTCTCTCCATTGTTTAAGTACAAACCTCTAGGCCTCTCCTTAATCACTTTAATCTCCTTATCAAAGAGATCCTCTCCTATAGCTCATGCCTTCACCCCAACACTAATCTTCCTACTGCTCTTTTTCAATCTACTGTGTGTTCTGTATTTCTTTCTGTCCCATTTGCTTTTTTCCACTGTAGAGCTGCATAATAGTCATCATTAATAGCCATGCCACTATTTCTGTGTTAGACTGTCTTGAAATTTCTTCTGCCAGAGAAATTAGTCCATGGCTTTTCAACTTAGCCTCAGGCAAGCTTTTTGGCTGTGGGCAGACTCCAGCCAGTCTCTTTGCCAAAAATATCCCAAATTGCTGCTTAAGCCCTTATTTCCCTCTGAAACTACATTGTTCTCAGCACTGCTTTCTTCCAGGCCCCTACTAGAATGGCCTTTTATGCTCTACTTACAGCAATCAACTGTTTTTCTAGCCCAAACTTCTAAAGTCTTCCACATTCTTCCAAAACCCCACATGGTCAGGTTCTTCAACACCCCACTTCTGGTACCAATTACTATATTAGTTACTTTTCTGTTGCTATGATAGAAACACTAACCAAAGCAAATTATAGAAGGAAGAATTTATTTGGGCTTATAGTTCCAAAGGGGTAAGAATCCATCATGATGGGGAGGTATGTTGGCAGAGATGGTTCAAAGAGAAACAGAAGCTAAGCTCTCACATCTTCAAGTAGCACAGGAAGAAAGAGAGCAACTCAAGATCTGGCAAGACTTAAGAACGCTCTAAGCCTGCTCCCAGTGATGTGCTTCCTTCAGCATGACCACACCTTCTAATACCTCCCAAAACAGTGACACCAGCTGGGGACAAGATGCTCAGATACTTGGAGCTCATGGGGGACATTCTCATTCAAACCACCACAGCCAGTCATTTTTTTTTTTTTTTAGAGGAGCTTAAGTTTGCATTCACTATATGAAGATGATTTCTGGAAATAGTCTACACAGTATGTTAGAAAAAATGATGTCCTGACAACTATTTGTATTTGAGAGTGGCTAGAAAATTTTAACCAAATTTTATAAAGAACACCTGGTTCTTTTTGATACTTTTATTATGAAATTAGATATAACTTATTACAAATAACTTACTTTATTTTCACAATGTGATTTATTATATATTTTTACAATAGCCAAATACAGAATTTTTTTGGTTGATATATATGAACCACTAGTTATTATTTTTTTGCTTGAAATATTATGCAAGTATTTCTGTCTTCCAGGTCTGCTGGCACAGATCTATATTCCTAGCCACTCAGGAGGTTGAAGCAGGAGTACTGAAAATTCAAGCCTGCCTAGGCTGTACAAACTTAGGGCCAATCTAGGTATCTGGGTGAGACCCTATTATCTCAAAAATAAAATGTGAAAAAGGAGTGACTAGCTACAGTTCAGTGACAGAGCATTTACCTAGCATCTACAAGGCCCTAGGTTCAATCCCTAGAAAAATAATAAACACCGAATTCTTATAAATCCTGTATAAGAAAGAATTTGGTTAGGAAAAAAAATGTAAATTTTCTGCTAGAAACACTCTGAAAGTTTTTGTTTAAAAAGACCCTCCTGCTCTGGTATGCAAGTCAGTGGTAGAGTACTTGCTAGCATGCTCAAAGCTTTCGCTTGATCCCCAGTACCACAAAACAGTAACAACAAACAAAAGAACTTGTTTAGGATGTTTCAAAGACCTTTTCCCTAAACTTGCCTTGTGATCTTTTTGTATATTGATCTGTCTCACTGTTAATTGCAAATTTGAACATCAGCTCAGCAATGTGCTTGAATTAAGTGCGAATGTTCATTGGAAATTTTTGCTTTAATGAAGAATTTAAAACGATCTTGTCAAATAGTCTAATAAAGCTTATTATAGAATTTGAAATACTGTCTTTATTTTCCTCATCTCTGAATAAGATGGAGATCTCTTAGCCGCTGGTGAGGTAACCATGTTCCTATAAATATCCCCTCACCTGTTTCTGTAAGCAACTCTAATGAAACTCATTGGGTTACACACAAAGAAAATGAGGTCCTGGGTGAGAACATTGTTTCTCTTTTGTATATTTTAAACAATAGAATACTAATATTTGGTTACTATCATAGAATCAAATGAAGGTGTCCTTCATTCAATCAAATCTGAATAGGATGATCATGTACACTTGAAGCATTTGGGATTCTTCACAGAGCAGAACAGATAAAAATCCTTGGCTGCTTGGAGTTTACATTCTGGGGAGAAGATAGTCTACCAGATGCATAAATAGGTTGGATAGTGTGTTAGAAGGAGATCAGGTTATGGAAACTGAGCAAAGTAAGATAACCCAGGAATGCTGGAGGAGCAGCTGCTATTTTAAATAGGAGGTCAGAATGGGCCTCATGAAGGAAGTGATGCATAGACAAAAATACTAAAAGAGGGAGCTGAGCCATCAGCATAACTGCGGGAAAGTTCTAGACTGATAGAACCACCAGAGCAAGAACCATGAGGTCCTGACCAGTCCTTGGACGACATCAGAAGGCCAATATGGGCCAGTAGATTGGGCAGGAGAGGGCAAGGGTAGGAGAAATGAAATCAGAGCCACAGCTGGAAGGGAAGTGGGTGGCCATGTCTTGCAGGGTATTTCAAACCTTCATTCGAAATTTGGCATCCCAAGAAGTAGCGAGCCACTGGGCAGAGCAGAGGCATGTTTCAACACATCAACATTAGTATGTGCCTGGAATTGATTTTTATATAAGACATTTCTGAACTGCCTCATACTATCTTATATTCTTTGTCAGGCCTGAAATTCCTGAGAGGTATTTGTTGAAAAGAGTCTAGGTATGTCTGCTCATTGATCTTTCAGCGTCTCCTCCCTTCTCAATGTGATCATTTAAGGGACTAGTTTAGGTTCCACATTCTACATAGGAAATTGCTTGGCAGAGCCTCTTGTCTCCACCTGGCATGTTTAGAATTGTATGTGTTCTGTCTCTCTATAGTTCGGACGTGCTGTGTTCCCCAGCGTGGATCGATCAAGTGAAGCATTTTGTGTTCTCCAATGCTCTCCTCCCTTAGGGATAGAGTTCTATACAGGAGAAAGCAAGAAGGCATCTTCTCCAGACCAGGTGGAAATCAGTGTGACTTCAGCAACCGGGTACTGCTCCTCTCCTCTATGACAGGACTCCTGTCCTGGGCAGCAAGCAGTGCCCTGTCCAGGCAGCTTTCCATAGTCCTTTCAATGCACAGATGTCCCCAAGCCCAAAGTTTGCAGTCCTGTCATGAGCTCTTCTTGCTTAACTTCTGTTGATTTTTTTTTTAATCTTAGGATAGTCCATTAGTGTCCTTTCTTCCTGTCTCTAGCATGCCTTTAAAAATATTTAAATATTTGGGCTGGAGAGATAGCTCAGCGGTTAAGAGCACTGACTGCTTTTGTAGAGGACCCAGGTTCGATTCCCAGCACCCACATGGCAGCTACAAACTGTCCTTAACTTCAGTTCCAGGGGAATCTGACACCCTCTTCTGACCTCTACGACATTGCACGACATGGGTGCACACACATACATGCAGGCAATACGCTCATACCCATAAAATAAAAATAATAAATAAAAATATTAAAAAATATTTAAATATTTATTTTTTATGGGTATGAGCGTATTGCCTGCATGTGTATATATGCACCATGTGTGTTACAATGCAGAGGCCAGAAGGGGCATTAGATCCCCTGGAACTTGAGTTGCAGATGGCCATATGGATGCTGGGAACTGGACCAGGGTCTTCAGCAAGAACAGCAAGTTTTCTTAACAGCCGAGACATTTCTCAAGCACCCTCTGGCACATTTTTCTCAGCACATCAGTCTGGCATCTAAAGAAAATGGATATGGGGCTGGAGAGATGACTCAGCAATTAAGAACACAGGCAGCTCTTGCAGAGGACCCAGGTTCAATTCCCAGGACCCATTGTGGCAGCTAACAACTATCTATAACTCCAGTTATAGGGGCTCCAACTCCCTCTTCTGACCTCTATGGGCATTGCATGACATTTGTATATTGTATAACACATATATGCAGGCTCATACACATAAAATGAAAATAATAATAAAATATAAAAGAAAAGAAAGAAAATGGCCATGTAAATAGCTCCCAAGCCACACTTGCCTGTGTGGTGCACTCTTACTGCATGGCCTAGTACCACTGTGATCTCTGAGCACATCTGACATGTTATTCCATCCAGAGAATGCTTTGATATAATGAATTGGGCATCTAGAGAGATTGGGTTAAAAAGCAATGCTAGGCTTTCCAACTAATGAAGAAGTTTGTTAATAAAATTGCTAATCTATTTGGTACATTCTGTTGTGAAGACCCCCCCACACACCGAAGTGCTTCTAATCTCAAGTCATTGTCAGAGTTCTCAACATCAGGGTGAGAGTCCAGCAACTGTTTAACACATGCAGGGAATTTTCACCATTTATGGTTGTGCAGTCCCTGCTGAAGGTCTGTACTTAGCCCAGGCTTAGGTCGGCAATTTCGATTCAAAGTGTAGTTTTCTCTCAGTCTCAAAGTACTCTTCAATCTCAAATCTCATTGGGTATCTGATTCCTGAAAGCAGCTAGGATTGAGTCTGCTTCATTGTGATCCACTATCAAGGCATATTTTCAATTTGTAGTCAAAAGATAATTGAAAGTCATTTTATATGTTTATGACAAGTTTTTGTTTTTGAGGAAGTAGAGAGAGATGATAGAACCATTTTTAGAGCAAAAAGAAGTTTGAGTATGACTTTCCATTCATCCAGTGCAGTCATCATGGCATCCCTGTCCTTAGATTTCTCCTCTATTACTCACTCCCTGGGTTGATTAGCTGAAGAGTGAGGAATTTGAAAGGTTTTGCTTACATTTTTAAAATTTTCTCTGTAGAATTATTTGAAGGTTTTAGAGTCATGTAGATATAGAAACATTTAAAAATTCAAAATATGTTTGGATATGTTTGATATGTCTGGTGATGTTTTCTATGTATCATTTTATTATAATGAAAGTCTATAGGATGTTTTCTGTAAATCTAAAACTTAAGTATATGAAAGAATTAATCTTTTTTCTCTTTGCTTGTACTTTTTTAAGACAAGGTCTACCTGTAGTCCCAGCTGGCCTGGAACTCAGGATGGAGAGCAGCAGGCTGGCCTCAATCTCACAGAGATCCACATGCCTCTGACTCCCAAGTGATGAGATCAAAGACATGTGCCACTACATCTGGCTAAAAAATATTAATCTGTTAAAAATAATTTTCATACTCATACCTGAATGAAATATGGAGAACTCCTTAATTTGAAGCTATATCTTATTTTAGATTTTTGTAGATTTTTGAAAAGAGAATTTCAAGAAATTATTCTTTACAATTACAGTCTAAGTTAAATATAATTAATTAAATCTTTATCCCTTCATGATTTCGGTTCATACTTGAGTTTCTTTCTCAGAGAAGCAAGAATATACACTTTTCTAATAAAATGGACATTTTATTTCTGGTAACAAGACAAATAATGAGATGAGGAAGGGGACAAGGAAAGCAATAGGCAGGCTAGGGAAGCTGGTGTGTTTTGGGTTGAGTGGAAGGCCTGTTGATGGGGAGAGGTTAAAGGTTAAGATGAAAGAAGGTAATTGATACTGAGGGGGAATGGGTCAATGGCACTGTCATGCAGAGGAGCAGAACCTGGGCAAGAAGACAACCAGAAGCCCTGAGCACAGGAAAGATGATATAAAGGAACTTGAAAAGCCCAGGGCAGTCATGCTGAATGTCCCCCACCTTTGGGTGCTGTAGGAAGCATAGGTACTGTACTCCCAATGACATGGTAATCAGGCAGGGAATGTGAAAGCAGTAGGATAGACTTGGAATTATTAACAGAGAAAAGGAAAGTAGCCAAGTGTAAATGGACCAACTTGTAATAGGTTTTAAAGAGCAATAGCATTTTGTTAATGATCTGTCAGAACTTTTACTTGGTCATAGGAAGAGATTTATAATTCCTCTGTATTGCACTTGCAGGAGATTTAGAATTCTTTGGTATAACATTTTATACAGTTGATATTCTTCTTTGGTGGTGGGGACATCTTTAAAAGCCTAAATCACATAAGGTAGGCAGTGAGGGTAAATAAGAATTCATATAAACCAGATATAAGGTACTTTTGTCCTCAAAAGTGTATGGGAAAAAAAGATCGGAGCAGAAAAATGCCAGCACTGTACAAGTATTCTTGGGATAGAATATAATTGATTGCATCTTAAATAGATGCTAACCTATTGAAAAGAAAAAGTTGTAATCTGAAGGACCAATTCATACTGGTCTTCTTGGACCAAAGTAAAGGATGAGGTACTCTGAACATCCTTTAACATGGTGTGGCCAGGATTGTCCATCCGGGTCGCTGCTGGTAGGGGTGGCAGCAAAATAATTTGAACTCTTTGTTCCTAAACTGGTGTAATTCTAGGGACTTTACATTTACACTTAATAGTAATTGACACTGGGTGGCAGGATGTTAGTATTAATCAAGAATAATATATTTCAGTGAGAGTGTTTGCCTGGCATGAATGTGCACAAGAACTACAAAAATAGATAAATAGATGGATGGATAGATGGATGGATGGATGATAGATAGGTAGGTAGATAGATAGATAGATAGATATAGATAGATAGATAGATAGATGAGAAATATTATCAGAAAAAGTCAATCTACAATAATCACAATATTAATAGCATGGGCAATAATCACAATATCAACAGCATGGGTATCTCACACTTGATACACACTGTTTCATGAGGAATAGCCCAGACTGTCCTCTCCATGTGGAGGATTACTGTCACCTTTGTGCTCTGTATGTCCTGATATGTGGGGTGTCTGTGTTCTTCTGAATCTGAATGCTCATATATGGTGTATTTTAAGCATGGGTTTTAAGGGACCAGCTTTTCTTCCACATTCCTAAAAGTCCCCTTTTATTTTCATGTATCACCCCAACCACCCAAATTCCATATGAGAGGAAAAAAAAAACATGAGGTATTTCTTTGTGAGTCTGCCTCATTTTGCATAACAAGGTGATCTCCAGTTCCATCCATATGTCTGCAAACAATATAATTTCATTCTTCTTTATGGCTGAATAAAACTCTATTGTATATGTGTAGCACATTTTCTTTATCCATTCATCTGTTGACAAGCGCCTAGGCTGATTCTATAACTTGGCTGCTGTGAATAATGCTGTAGGAAACATGAGCATGTGGGAGTATTTACTGAGCTAGATCTGATTCTTGTGAGTGTATGTCCAGAAGTAGCATAGCTGGATCATATAGTAGTTTTATATTTAATAGTTTAGGAACCTTTGTGCTAAACTGACTTCCACAGTGGTTTGAATAATTGACATTCCCACCAATACCTCTCTCCCCCACATCCTCACCAGCATTTTTTGTTGCATGTTTTCTTTTGTAAAATTTGTTTTTATTGAATTTTTCTGTATTTCATACAGAACATCTTAAGCAATCTTAATCATCTTTATACCCCCATCCCCTCCTTAGCCCCCTCCACTGGAGCCCATATACTCTGTCATCTCTGTTACTGCCTGTTGTATCAAGTCAGTGTCCCAAGACATTCCCCAGTGAAGGTCCTTCCACTGTAGTCTAGTCAGCTTATCTAGGGTCCCTTGTTTTAGGAAGATCAGCACTTGATGTAGCAGCAATCAGTTGCCAATATTTCTTCAGAAAAGATTGAGGTCTGTTGTTCATTTTCCTAATTCTATGCTGGGTTTTTGTCTCCCTGAGTTGCATGGGACTTGTGTATGCTGACACCATTGCCTTAGAATCATATGAGCAGGTTCCCAGGAGCCTGTAGGACTCTTTCCATATGGTCATGCACCTCCTCCTTTGTTTATAAAAAATATTTTATTATTTTTATTTTTATGTGTATAAGTATGTTGCCTACATGTATGTAAGTGCACCTGTGTCATGCAATGCCAGTGGAGGTTAGAAGAGGGTGTTGGATCTCCCAGAATTGGAGTTACGGACAGTTGTTAGCTACTGTGTGGGTGCTGGGAATCAAACCTGGGTGTTCTGCAAGAGCAGCCAATGCTCTTAATCACGGAGCCATCTTTCCAGCCTTGTTATAGTTCTTTTTTTGTCCTGACTGCTTTGTGTCAACTCTTAAAGTCCTGAGGTACATGTGACTTGAAAAACCAGGGTTACTATGTACTTTTCAGTGGATAAGGCAAAGCTTCATGCTAGAATGTGAACAAATTATAGACTGTGAATCCCTTTGGCCTTCAGCATGTCAGAGCAGGACCAGAGGCACCCAGAGTATCCCTGCCTCTCCTAAGTTGTAAGCATGTCAGCCACTTACCCCAGTGTATATGTGGCATGAGGGTACAAAGTCCAGGAATGCCACCCTGGCCTGTTCTCTGGCTTACTCTTATTTCTTCCACCTGAAAGCCAAAACACTATCTCTTTTCTGATATATTAGCTGGAGCTTTGCTGCCCCTGGCCTTTATGATGATTGTCCTGGGACGTGCTGGCTTGACTGGTGTCTCCTGAGCACTGTTACTGCAGAGCTGCTTCTTGACTGTTTCCTGTCTTCAAGTCTTCCATTCATCCTGTCTTAAGTTCTGTTGCATTCTCGCAGTTTTGCTCACTTGGTTTTGGGAAAAATTTTCATAGATGGCGCTCACCTCAGCCCCTTTCTTACAAATCAGCTCATTGCTGAAGCTGCTACAACTCCACCCTTTGTTCCTTGCAGAACTGTTGTTTGGCAACTTCAACCACGTGGCCAGGTCCAAAGATGCTATCTTCTTCCCACACTCCATCCCCTCCCCATTTCCCCAAATACACGCAAACAGAAAAACTCAGGGTAAGAATCTGCTGGGAGGTAGTCATTAAGAACAATGTTCATTCATGTTTCCTTTTTATCTTTTCTCTGCTTTTTTAGAACTTGTATTGTGCTAAGAAAAGACAGGTTATAATTAAGCTAAAAGTATTTCTTTGATTTTACCAGATGAGAATTCTCCAGCCAACTTCTGGGATTCTAAAAACAGGGGTGTGACTGGAACTCAAAAAGGACAAATTGTATGGAGAATTGAGCCTGGGCCCTACTTCATGGAACGTAAGTATGAAATACAGTCTTAGAATTGAGTATTATATAAATATGTACGAATTTATGGACTTATTTCTGAATGTTATTTTAAAAGTTTCATTATTTATATATTTATGTCATGATACTCCATACTGGAAAATATATTGTTTTAGAAAATGCTCATTGGAGATTGTATCTCCATTTGCAATTCATATTTAATTGGATCAATTTTAGGAAGCAGAAAGAATAATTTAAGATTTTGGCTAATTTAATAATTTTATATACCTATGACATATCTCATTTTTACCAGCATCAGAATGCTTTTTACATGTGGGTGAATAGAATATGGCTGAGAAAGTCTGGAGCATACTGCCATCAAGGGCCAATACTAGGAATCAGAAAATTACCCAGTTCATCTTATGCCGTATTCATTTGTAAATACAAATGCTTGTATAGTACATAGTTCTTCAGTGCTATCTTATCCCATTCGTTTTGGATAAAGTATGTGTAGAGGATGAGGTGTTTATATTCACATATTTATGTTCCTGAGGACATGGTAGCAATACCTTTTTATAGATGGGAATGGAAGGAAATTGGTAATAAATGATCTACTACTTCGTCCAAGTTAATTTTAATATTTTCACATGTTCTCTTTAGTGTAAGGAAAATATGAGCTTTTAATTTTTTTCATAATTGTTGAGTGCTAAGAATTAATATTTCTTATGCAAGGGATTTATTTATAAGAGATTCTGTGAACACTAGAAATTAAAGGAACTTATCAAGTTTTAAAAGTACGTGTTTGAGAGCTTGCTACAAACATATTTTTGCTGATTGAGGGTTCTAAAACTTCTATAATATAAAAAGTTATTTAAAATATTAGCATCTTGGGGATGGAGAGATGGCTGAGTGGTTAAGAGCACTTGCTGCTCTTGCAGAGGACCTGGGTTCAATTCCCAGCACTCACATGGCAGTTAACAACCATCCATAACTCCACTTCCAGGGAATCTGATGCTGTCTTCTGACCTCCACGAGCATTGTAGGACATGAGTACACTTTAACATACATGCAGGCAATACACATAAAATAAAAACAATAAATAAAATATTTTTAAAAAATATTAGCATCTGTTACTTTGAATAGCATTGAAGGTACTAGCTGTTTTTTTTCCCACTATCCTTCCTGGTAGTTAGTACTGACCTGTTTATTCCTTTAAATCTATTCAAGTAAGCCCTGTAATAATATAACCCCGGGCTACCTCCTTTGAGGGCTTACCCTTATTTCACTTTGTTTGGACTTCTAATGAGGGAAAGGCAAACAAATTTTATTTCTGAAGATGAAAGCAAAATTTTTTTTAATTATATTTTCACTGGGCATGGTGGCACATGCCTTTAATCCCAGCACTCGGGAGGCAGAGGCAGGC
>NW_008340588.1:322198-358294 GCF_000622305.1 Nannospalax galili
GAGGCAGAGGGGCAGATCTCTGTGAGTTCGAGGCCAGCCTGGTCTACATAGTGAGTTCCAAGACAGCTAGGGCTACAGGGAGACCCTGTCTCAAAAAGACCAAAAAAAAAAAAATGTATTTTCAAGGTCAGAAGTGGACCATATCTAGAATTTTAAAAGCTATCTCTACTTCTTACCCATTTTTCTAAGGTTCCATACCATTAGCTCATAAGAGCTGAGTAAAATTTCATTATGCTGCAAAGCTGCCTTAAGAATGCCCAAGTCAGCCTCTGGGTTCAACATGACATTTATAAAAGACACTGTACTTATAAGCATTGAGAGAAATGCTTCATCTGTATTTATTACACTTCAAGTTTGAATCCTGTGCACCCACATAAAAAGCAGGGCTCAGCATTACTTGTCTGGAACCTCAGCACTGCATTTGGGGAGAGGTGGCAGGCACTGGAGTTCATTGGCCAGCTGCTCTAACCCAATCAATGAGCTTCAGGTTCAGTGAGCGATTCTTTCTCAAAAAAACTAAGGTAGAGGGTGATTAGGGAAGACATCTAACATTGACCTCTGCCTTCCACACATGTGTATGCACAGGAAACACATACATACACCACATCCACACAAAGAAAGAAAGGAAGACACAAAGACTGTCAGCCACTCTTGAGCTGCATTGCCTCCAGAGACTTACTTTCAACAGCCAGATGGCTGGGTCATTTTTGCAGTGTGCATTCTTTAGTTTTGAAGTTTTGAAAGTTGTCTTGACATGCAAGATGTTTATTTTCTGCTATATAGCCTTTCATAAACTGTGGCTCTTCCTTCATTCATACTTTAGTGGGTTTTTTTGGGGGGGGCCTTACCTTTCATCCTTTTATGTATCCATTCATTTTCCTCATCCATCATGAAATATTGATTTCCAACTTCATTTGAAGCACTGTTGTAGGTACTCACTAATGTTGGATCAATGAGTGAGCCAAGAAATTGTAAACCTTATTGTGTGTTGCTGCTAATGAATTGCTTTCTGATTGTTAAAGATAGTAACAAAACATTAATATTTGTAAACATTATATAGCATTTTACATATGTATCTGTCTCCACCCTTAGAAGTAGATACAGGATTAGGAAACATTAGCAACGCAAGCGGTACACATGAGAGTCACATCACTGAGTGGCAGAGCTCACCTTAGTGCCTTGCTAAAATATGCACATTAGAGAATGCTTTGTGCTGGGAGAGTGGCCTCAGCCTCCTGTTTTCATTATCAGAGCCCCTACTCTGAATGCCGTCATTTCTCAGTCCCTTTCCTCTGACAATTGTTCTTGATGCTTGGAGATTTGGTGCTTTTCATTTCATTCTGTATACTTTATGTTTGGGTTCACTTAGCTCTCTTATCCTGTAAGATTTCTCTACATCTACAGTGATATTGTCCATCTTTTGTTTTCATGATTGTTATTCTGCACTTTCACCAAGAAAGGGTGTCCCACTCCATACCCTTATTAAAGATTATTAAGACAACTTGCAGTAATGCATAAATGGCAAAGGAGCATGCTACTGGAACTGAGTAAACTGCTTCAGAGGCGTGAAGATTAAAATGCACTTAGTCATCCTCAGTTTGTGCCCTCTGAATATAAGCGCTGTGAATAGAAACCAATATATTAAGAATTTCATGAAAGCAGATGGGTCAATAGTTAAAATCATGTTGCGTGCAGGATAAGTTGCAATTAGCTTAGTTTTTGCATTATTTTATTTAGTGAAATAGAAATGATTGAAGGAAGAAGGTTGTTTACATTCCATTCACACTTAGAGTTCAATCTTATATTCAGCTTGTAAAAACCTGGACAAATCAAGACTTTCTCAGTAAAAACAAGCTGTGAGCTACTGCCTAAGTGAATCAGACCATTATTTAAGGGGATAGAAAAGATCCCAGTCTTCCATGCAATCCCACCACTCGCAGGACGTAGACAGTAGAGCCTTTTCTCAGAAATAGCTATTGATGTCATTGTATATGCATAGGACTGATTAGGGCTGAGTTGATTGCTTTTAGAAGATAATTTGTGAATAGATGATTTCTGAAAAGAACATAATGTTTAAAACATGCATAAAGCAGAAGTAACTGTCTCTGAAACTTTGGGCCAGTGACAATGAAGGCAAGTAGTTAGTTACTAGTTTCACATTACTTATCTAGAAATATTTTATTCATACATCAAATTAGAAATCTTCTTTTAAACAGATGGTAGCATCATTGCTTTAAAATATGACATCAGAACCACACAGTTACAGAAATCCCCTTTCCTAGAATGATTTAAGTGCCTGAATGCTGTCCGAAGTCCCTTCTGCCTCCTATCCCTGTATTCACCTGGCTCCTTCGTGGTGGGGATGCTCTGAAGAGCTGTTGCCTCAGGACATCGTTATTTGTATTTATGAACATTAGACGGTTCAAAGTTTGAAGATAAAAAGACACCTTGTCTTGTCAGCATTCAAATAGAAGGCATAAATCTTTACTTTAGTAACTCTATAAGCAAACTATCCTGAAGATTGTTAAAAGGATTAAAATACATTTCTGTAATTCATGACTGGTTTCAGGGGTCAGAGGGGACTTACAGGAGAAGACATCACTTGGGTTGTGTTTGTACTCTTCTTCCTGAGACTAGAGCTGCCTCAATCCACAGCAGGTCCTTATGGGTCAATGCAGGAGGCTTCACCTTTCCCCCGACTTGCTGGCCTCTGAGGTAACACACTTGTGTGAGCAAACACTTGGGAGAAAATACTCTTGTTTTTCATAGACTTGAGATTTTTGTTCTGTTTTCTTTCCCTGTGCAATTTGAAGCCAGCAGCAGGATTCACTTCCTGCCATACCCAGTTGTAGGGGAAGCATTTAGAGTAGCCGGGCACCCCTTGCTCTCTGTCCATGTTCTCTTCGCTTGCTGTTGAACGAGGCTGGCTTCCTGGCTTCTCCCCAGTCAGATGCTCTGCCCTTTTCTTTCTACCTGCCCCTAGATGTATTTCTCTATAATAGTTTTGTTTTTATTTTTTAAATTTTCCTCTTGCAGTTAGAGATCACACATTGTAGCTGAAAGTGGTGACACCTGGGCACCAACCTATTTCTACACTCTAGAATAATCTTCCAGTTACCTCTTCCAATCACCAATATAGTCAAACATAACAATAAAAAAAAAAAACACTCTCTCCCATTTAGTTGTACCTTTTAAAAATTGTGAGTGCCCTCCAAAAGCACACAATAATTTTTGAAGGTGAAAAATCCTGCTCTGCATGAAACCTTCCTGTATTTTAAGGAGCAGAAATCTTTACCTGTGTCCTGCTAAAGCAGCTGGGGAGCTCCTGTTCAGGTGCAAACAGCCCTCATTCTGTCTAGGACACAGGCAGAGTAACAGCAGCATTAGGCTGCTGCTCACACCCTGTGTGTTCCTTCCTACTTGCCTGCTCTGCCACTTCTTCCTCCTGACTCAGCCATAGGACTTGCTTATTCTGTGACTCTGTCATGGTGTCACTAATCACGTCCCTGGTCACCATGCTCTTCCTCCTGGTGCTTTTCCTTTTAAATGTTTTTCATGTGTGTTTTGTTATACCTGGTATTGTCACTTCAGCAGCTAAACTATAAGATAGTTAGCTTAGTCCCTTCTGAATTCCCTGGCACAGACATCCGCCTGCTTCTGCTTCTTGAGTGCTGGGATTAAAGGTATGCACCACCATACCCAGCTAATAAAAATCTTTTGGTTGGTGATGCTAGCTAAATTGTGAATGATTGGACAGTAGTGAATGCACATAAAAGAAGGGCTTGATAGTTTACCCTGTGTTGGAACTTTCCCTGAGACTGAATGTTTGCTCATTGATTAGAAGAGTGTGGCAATATAAGTTCTCAGAAGGGGGTTTGTCTTTAATTATTGCATCTTTGTTTTAAAATAAGAAAGCCAAATACTCCAAGATAGGATGCCATTCGGCATGCTCAGGAAAGGCAGTGGAAGATTAACCTAAGGAAAATCTGTGGAACAGCCCCACTTTAATGATTCTGGTGACTCAGTTGAGGGAAGAACTCCCTCCTGCATCTCAGAACTCTCCATCTCGGGCCTGGCCTGCTTATCAGCACCATTACCTCTACAGAAGACACCTGGGGCAAAAGACATCTCCCTGTGATTCAGACCTCGGTCTCCTGAGAAATTCCCATGACTCTGGGTTTTTATTTGACACATTTTCTTTCACTTCATGCTTTTTGAAACTGTAATTACTTTTTTAAAAACCCATAAATGTTTGTATTGATTTTTCTCAAGTCCAAATTATCTGAACAAATTTACAAGATATATGGGTTTTTTAATGCTTGTATATATGATCCCAAATTTGATCGCTTGTTTAGTGGTTCATTTAAGTCGCTTGGAAAATTAAAGTCCTATGGGTTCCTAGACAGTCCGTGAGAATCCATACTTATTTTGTTCTCTGTTTCTATATGCTTTCATAGAAATAGAGAACAAAGTTATATTGAAGAAGTTACAAGTTAAGCCTAGAATGGACAGATTTGATTTGGGTCTCGGTTCTGTCGTTTCTTATTTACCTGACTTACAGCAGGCTTAAACAACTCACCTGTAACCCAGAGCAGGCTCATGTGAATGGCACAGACATGAGGGGTACACCTTTGTAAACATAACTGGTCTTATCCCTATCACTACACCATATTTCAGTGTGTTGTTTGTGTGCATCATTTTTCTGATACATTTGAGATATTCTCAGGAAGTTTCAGCAAATCATATAAAGGTAGGCTTGGTGGCACATGCTGTAACCCTAGCACTTGGAAGGCTGAGGTAAGAGGACTGAGAGATCAAGGCATCCTGAGCTACATAGTAAACACCATACCAGCTAGGTTACATATGAAGACATTACAAAGAAAGAGAAGAAGAAAATATCCAACAGGATTTGGTAAAATCTGTTGCCTCTGATTAGAACAGACCCATGCAGAGTGGGATCGCCTGAGAAGGATGTGACAGTTTCCTCAATGGATTTAGTGTTCTCCCATTGCTTTGCAGCGGAGATAAAAATCTGTTTCAAATACTACCACGGCATTAGTGGAGCCCTTCGAGCCACAACCCCCTGCATCACGGTGAAGAACCCAGCTGTGATGGTGAGTGCCCCTCATTGCCAGCTTCCTGGTGGGGGGTGGTCCATGAAGAGACACAAGTTCTATTTTTGCCTGTGCAACCCTGAGGAACAATGAAAAGGAAACACATAATAGTGTGGGCACTGTATTAGGGAAGGAAATAACTTACAAGGCTGACAAACCTGAATCTGCAATACAAATCAGTGGAAAACTACTTGACACATAACAGTCCTGTATCAACAGCATTTCTTGGGAACCTCGTAAGCACAGAAGTGAGTGTTCTGTCATGAAGGGTCCTAAGCCTGGTTGGTAGGAAATGGTGATATTGCATCTTAGATACAATTTAAGTGAATTTGGTATATAAAAGGGGAAGAGTGCCCTCTTAAATTGTAGTGATTCTACCTGCCAGTCACCTCAAGGAGCTTTTGTCTAAAGAGAGTTCAAGACATGAGTCATAAATGAGCTGTTTCCTCCAAGGTCTTAGATTGAATCCCTCAAAATGCTGAGTTGGGGTCCGGTGCCTAATGATACCACTCACTGGAAGCCAATGTCTTCATTAAGAAGATGAGGAAACCTTCTGATTTACTCTTGGAGGAAGCTGGTTATGTTGGACTATTGAAATAAAATTGTCTGTTTCTAGAACAGTGGTTGCTTTTCACAATTTTCTGATTTTTTTCGTTTGGTAGACCAAATGCAAAACTTTAGCATTCTTACAATATATGGATCCATTGTACATGAGAGGTTGGACTCGGGTGGTTCATAAAGGGAGAGTCTCAGAATCTACTGTATGCAAATCTTGAAATTTTTATTACTCATGAATAAAAACTGGTTATAAAAATCTAGAAAAAATATTGACTCCTATGATGTAGACTCTTAACAATTGTGTGGAGGAGTGTGTGTGCGTCATGTATACATTTATAGATGGTTGCTGTTTTAGAAATTGGCAAGTGGCCAAGATAATGTCCCTAAATTCAGAAAATGATCTCTGTAGATGGAATTTTGAAATTGTCCAGCCCTGCCTTCTACTGTCTCTTAGTGCTCATGCCTCTGAATCAGGCAGGTTTTATTTTTACTTATTTATTTGCACATATATCCATTGGGTGTTTGCTAAGTGCCAGGCATTTTGTCTATCACTGGAGGCCAAATGCTAAAAAGAACACTTGTTGCTCTCATTGCTGTAGCAAGGACAATGACGTCCATCAAATTATTTCAATGATAATTGTATGAGGGGAAGTGAAGTGGAGCTGTGAGAGCATGTACTAGTAAGATCTGTCATGATCTGGAAGGTCCCGGAAGACTTCCCTGAAGAAGGCATGCTTGAGAGACAGCCTGAATGATGAATGGAAGTTATTTGGGTGAAAAAGAGAAGGAAAAACATTCCAGGCAAAAGAAACAATGTGTGGAAATTCTTCAGTATCTCAGATAGCAATTATATTGATGTCTCCATTGTAGTAAGCCTTGTTTAGAATATAAAATAGCCTACATTACTATATAAGACTTCGAAGGTCCTGAAAAGAGTAAGAGTTGTTGACTACACATGGGGTCCCACCTCAGGATGGAGAGGTACAGGCAATCAGTGCATGCTGAGGGAGGGCGAATCAGTTTTCTCCAGGTACTAGTGCCCTGAGAGGTTATCTAATCCCAAATGGACAGCCCTAAACACAGGTACCACTAAATGGACTCTGTATTTTAAATATGTATATTTATAAATGTATGCATATGTAATAAGAATAATCAAAGAAAAGGACAAGAAATTGAGAGGCATTTGGGGACATGGGAGGAGTTGGTGGGGGACTGGGAGGGATGGAAATAATGCAGAAACTACTTATTTCTGAAATTCTCAAAAATTAAAAGCTAAAAAAGATGAGTTGTGACTACAAAATCTGTCATGTTAGCATAAACATTGGATTAGACTAGCCTCTCATTGATGTTGTAAAATGAAAAGTTGCACAGCTAGAAGAAGAGAGCTATTTAAAATAAGTTATTTCCAGATCTCATTTTGAGTGAAATTAGACAATAAGTAATAAAGCTAACATTTTTCTGAATTTAGAATTTTTTTTAGATGAGCAATTTCAAGATCTAGGTATCACTGAAGGGGGTAAGTATTTATAATCTGCTGCCAATTAAAACATTCCAATGATTCTGCAGTGAAATTACTCTATCAAAATCTGTAGACAGTGTGGGGATAATTAATTGCTCCAATATGATTTTAGAGCTTTGTGTACATAGCAGCACTGCAGGCAGAAAAGACTAATAGAAGGGGTGCTCAGTCAATTTCAGGTCAATTTGGAAATAGTCTGGCTCTTTGTCTCTGACCTCATTTGGGGAGGTTAGCGCTCTGCTTCTATAGCAGACGGTCCCCAAATCTACAACATGTGCTTAGTTGCTATGACTAACAGTACTGATAGCCATGAGCTCACTTAGTGTGGTTATTCCATGACCAGATGCAAAAGAGACAGCTGATAAAGTCCTCAGGTCGAGAAATGAGCCTCTGTCCTCATCATTGTGTAGCCTCCTCTCCCACATAACCTTCTGCATGAATCGAGCTTGAAAAAAGCTTGTGCCTTCTCTGACATTTGTATGTTGGCGTCATTGCCATTCATCAGAGTACACAGTAAGATGTGTCAGAGCCTTGGAGCAGGAAATCCTGCTGCCAGAGGGGCAGGTGCTTGCAGCCGTCACTCACTGCCCTGTATTGTTTCAGCACTGGGTTGACACTGTTGCTTCTGGATTTTCCTGGAATGAATCTATGGAGTGAGCCTATTTTAAAAGCTCTCTCTAAACACTGACTGCAGATGTGTTTATTATCACGAATGACCCGATATTAGTGGCAATGTTTTTGGTCTTCCCTGGCTTTATTATAGTGAGTGATAAGATTGAATTCTTTGAGTATTATTTCAGATGACTCTTTCACCAGAGAGGTGACATCGTTTTTCTGTGAATGCTTTGAGAATTGTTTCAGAGTAGTCTTTTACCACACAATGAATTAAAAATTAGAGGTGTCGTAATTATTTCTTATATTTTAAATAGATTTATAAGCCAGGTACGGCGATACATATCTGTAGTCCTAGCACTTGGGGAGGCTAAAGCAGTGGGATCATGAATTAAAGGCCAGCCTGGAGGTGTTAAATGAAGACAGACCATGAGTCTTTTCAGTCCCAAATAACTCACTCAGCAAACCAAGTATTTGGTGGACACAGCTGTCATACTTTTGGAGAGACATGTCTGTCTTACTGTGTTCTATTCAGAGCAAGGCCCAGTTTCACAGACTGCAACCCTGGGTACAGAAAAGAGGACAGGTTACTGCATGTCTGTCTCAGTTGCAGTCAGCACCACCTCATGATAGTCCTGTGTGCTGAAAGCAGGACAGACAGTCACAGCGATCTGTTGTCTAGACCATTTGCTGCTGCCTCCACCCCAGATAATCTGGGAATTATGAGTCAGAAATAAAAACAATGTACTCAGTTCCACATTTTTGTTGAGTGAAAATTGTGATCCATGAGAGAATAAAATTAAAGAGACTGGAAAGATAGCTTATTCAGTAAAGACCTTGCCTTGTTAGCATGAGGAGGTGAGTTTTATCCCAAGAAGCTAGGCATGATGATGCATGTTTGTAATCCCAGCACTGGGGAGTAGAAACAGGCAGATTTTCGGTGCATAGTGAGTTTCACGCTATCAAAAGACCCTTTCTCAAAAGAAAGGTGAAGAGTGCCTGATGCAAACACTGGAGATTGTTCTCTGACCTTCACATGTACAGACACACACACACACAAATGCACTTGAACCTTCACACACATACACATGCACATACAAATATACATGAACATTCACACACATATACATGCATGCACATTACATACACACCAAAAGAAGAGGGTGGAATTAAATAAGAATAGTTGCATGGTACTGTGGTATATTGTACATGATGCAAAGTGATCACACAATATAATCTTGTCTAAGGTGTAGGAGCATAGAAAAGAGAGTAGAAATTTATATATCAAAAGCTGAAACATGGAACTTCTTCTGTGATTTCTCAACTCTCTTTGGATTAGAGATGCTGTTGTGTTGTGACGGTGTCTGATTTTTACAGGAGCATGGGGAGTACAGCAAAGATAAGGGAGGAGGAAGTATCGAGGAAACCCAGCGCTGCACAGTGCTTCAAGTGGTGAAAATAGATTTTATTCAGGAATTGGTGCAGTAAGGGAAAAGAGACCCCAAAATAGAATTGACTCAGTTCCAAACATAACAAAGAAAGGTGAGGATTTGTAGCTAAGGAACAGAGTTGGGGGCACAGTGTCAGTAGATGAAAATTACTAAGAGGGTGGGGGATATGGTAACTCTTGATAAATTGACTTAAACAGAATTTTTGCTGAAGATAGGCCAGAATGATCAGGTATTACCTGGAGTCTGGTGAGAGATGAGGAATTTTATCTGATATCAAGAGTGACCTCATATTGGGGGGGGTGTCTGTTTAAATGAGGTGGAACTTTTTAAATTTTCATTGACTTTTTGTGTATTTCATACATAAAATCATCTTTATACCCCCCTCCTCCTTACCCTTTGGCACCCTCCCATAGCCCCCCACTGGAGTTCATACATTTTGTCATTTGTATTAAGGCCTATTATATAAAGTTAGTGTCCCAGGATGTCCCTCAGTGCAAGTTCATCCACTAGAGTTTTGTCAGCCTATCTAGAGTCTCTCCCTTCAAGAAGATCAGCTCTTCCTCACCCAACAGTAATCAGCTGCCAATAATTCTTCGACTAAGATTGGAGCTTGCTATTCATTGAAGTGGAACTTAAAACTACACTGTACAAGGTTGGAGATGGAATCCCAAGGTCAGCCTAATTGATCAGAGGGCTCAGTTTGACTAAAGTTTGGTCCAAGAAAGAACCTTGCTAGGGCTTAATGTGAATTTCAGAATTAATTGTAATTTCTGTTATTTAGTTATTCAGAATAAGCAATGCTTTTAGTTCTGTCCCTTCCAGCATTATGGACTCCTTTTGCAGAGCATCATGAAGAACTTTCTCTTTAGGATACCATAAATTGTGCAGTAATTGTACATGCATAGAGAGAAAGGTCTAAATTTGCTGTGTAGTCTATAAATTACTGTTTGCTGTGAAAATTTACAAAAGATTTTAGCACAACACTATCACTAACTATCAAAGTCTGTCATATACCTATACCACAATCAACAGAAGCCTAGAATGGAGGTAGGACACCTATGAAGACACTGAAAAGTTCTTGGCAAAAGAGATATGTACATATGTGTGAATCTAACATAAGTATTTATTCTAGGTTTTCCTATTAAATATGAAGGAATTCAGTGTTTCGTTTCATTAGTAATATAAATATATTGATTATGTACCACATATATTCCACCAGGCATGGTGGTAAAGTCCCAGCAGTTGAGAGGCAAAAATGAGTTCGAGGCCAGCCTGGGCTATGTAGGGAGTAGATGAAAATTACTAAGAGGGTGGAGGATCTAGGGACTCTTGCTAAAAGAACCAACATAGAATTCTTGTTGAAGGCAGGCCAGAATGATGAGAAATTTGGTCTATTATCAAGTATGATCTCAAATCAAGGGTAGGGATTTACTCTAAGTGAAGCAAGCCAGCCATGGCTATATAGCAAGACTCTGTCTCAAACAGAACAGCAACATCACCATAAACAACTATATCTCACACACACACAAACACACATACACACACACACACACACACACACACACACGCACGCACGCACGCACGCACGGGCGGTCAAGAAGAAAAGGAGTAAGGGTTGCGTTTGAAATTTTAATCCTCTTGTTTTGGTCTCTTGAGTGATGTGATTATAGGAATGTATACCATGAACAACTTTATTCTTATTAAAGGTAGAGACAGGACATCAGGAGATAAAGTAGGTTCATTATATTAACAAAATATTTCAAAGTTCCTATTTCTTAACTGGGGTATAGATTAAACTTAAATATGAAGCTTTGTTCCTGTGTTTGAGCATCTACATTTGCATATTTATTCCAAGATTTGAAAATTTAAAGACATAGCCTACAATGCATTTTGATATAAAAATTATTGCACTTGCAAACAGATGAGGGTCCCTGGGATGGTCTGTACTGTAATCCCTGTATGAAATTTCACATACATGTTTTTTTTTTCTTCAGATGGGAGCGGAAGGCATGGAAGGAGGTGCTTCCGGAAATCTGCATTCTCAGAAACTTGTCAGCTTTACGCTGTCAGGTAAGAAGGCCTGTGTGTGGCCTCCAGGTTAAGAGTGTGTAGCTTCCAAGTTGGGAATAATCATTCTTTCTACAGACTGTCACATAGGATATATAACCTGTAAATTCTTTTGGTCATACATCTAGAAATTCAAGTATACCTTTTACCACCGTGACTTAATCTTCTGGTGGAATGCTTTGTGTTAAAGGAATGTTTTTCTGTGAATGAATTAGGTTTTTTTAGACTTTCTGCAGTAGCTCTTTCTTTCCATGCTGCTTTTCATTTACTTCAAAGAAATCCCTTGTTTCAAAGTAGATTTAATGCCTAAAGGATATCATTCTTGAATCCCAGGCAAACACTAAAGAAAAGCAAGGAAATAAATGTACAGCTGCCTTTTCTTCTCAAAGCTACTTTGTGTCAAATAAAACAAAGTGAGAACATGCAGCGTTATTGAAGGGATAGTGAAATGCAAATCTGTGTTTAATGACTGCATAGTGTATGAAGTGTCAAGATCAGAACTACAAGGATAATGAGATCACAGTAGTTTCCTGGGTGCCTGACCCATTCTTAGCTTACTCTTCTTTCTCCCATTGGTTTTAGGTTAGAAATCACATTATATCCCATGCATTGTTAACATAAAGTCCTCTTGGTTGACTCTCTCAATATTTACTGATCTATAATCCTTCCCCTTCCACTGCTGACTCTGTGGCATTAGACAATCCTGGTGTGTTTTCATCAATTGTATTTGGGCCAGGAGTCCTTGTTAGTCCCCTCCAGAGGGAATGCTCTGGAGAATATGTAAATTTCCAGTCACTTGTGTCCTCCTGTTTCAGAAAAGGGCTTCATAGGATGAGCCCAGTTACCTCCATAATTCAGGGCCATGACCGGTATCGCTTCCCCTACTGATCTGGTCAAAACAAAGATCTCCTTGTGCAGAATTGCTCTCTAGACTAGAGTATTCACAATCTTCCCCATATTGATCTGAACCACATAAAATGACTTGCAGTCTCTCCCACAAGTTTTCACGATGTCTTAGCTCTTAGATCTACATTAATCAAACTGATATCCTCAGAAAGATATTGCGGGCCCAGTTAAGCCCACTTTGGTTCTAGACATTTGTGTACTTAATTAGTTTGATCATTAAATAAGTCTCACTAAACAGACTTCAGCTAAAACTTTCAGCAGTTCGTGTAGTATAAAATGATTTGTGAATGTAAGGTAAGTTATATGACATTTATCAACTATCAAGTTACAAGTTACAGAAAAATAACCACAGAATTATGTAAAATAGCAGATCATATTCACATATTAGACACATTCTGATGTATTTTCTCCCCAAATATTTATCACATTATAAAACATATATGTATTTAAAATATATTATGAATGAATGTGTTTTAAATTTTCACCTCAAATTAAACAATTCAAACATATACATATATAATATCTGTATATGTCATTTTATATATGGGAGTTTTTTTCATGAAAGAACTTAGTTTTCCTAAACTGTTTATTGAGGATTATTGTCTAACATTGTGGTTAACCAAATACATTGCACTATTTAAAAAGCTCATGATGGCATGTATATGGGATGAAAAGGTCCCAGGTTTAGGGGTATAAGGTGATGGGAAGGGTTTTGTATTTGCCATCTCAGAGACCCCTCTGCTGGAATGACTGCCATATCCATGTGTCCTTGTCTAGCTAGACAGTAGACAGCCATGACATGATTAACTCTGCTGTTGTGTTACTGAATTATTGCTGTTTAGAGTGTCCTATGTGATCATTTAAGAACAACTCACCTCTGAGCTGCTTAATCTAACCAGGATCCATGGATCCTTCCTTCTTCCTTCCGTCTCTTCCCTCCCTACTGCCTTTCCTCTCCCCCTCTTGTTTTTTGTCCCTTCCTCCTTCTCTCTTCCTTTCTTTAAAGATCTCAGGGCAGTTGGGCTCAAGAAAGGGATGTTCTTCAATCCTGACCCTTATCTTAAGATGTCCATTCAGCCAGGGAAGAAGAGCAGTTTCCCTACTTGTGCCCACCATGGGCAGGAGAGAAGGTCTACTATCATCAGTAACACCACTAATCCGATTTGGCACAGAGAGGTAAGACAAGCCTCAGAGATCTTCTGTTTAACGTACACCAGCCAAGTTCATCTTTTCCTTCTGAACTTGTTGCAGCCTTGAGCTGTTAATGGATATGGTCAAGGTAGCTGAGGTGTCCAGTGCTTCTGTTGGAAAGCGTCTAGCACATATTCAGTCTAAATTAAAAGAATTTATTTTTGTATATCTTTGGCAAATGTTTTGTGAATTTTCAGATTTGTATTAGATGAGACATTCAGAGAGTCACCATCCTGGGTGAAGACAGATTATGTTGATGGTATTTTAGAGCTCTTCACAGCGGCATTATGATACCTATCACCTTAGTGTGCCACTCAGTAAAATCAATCAAAGGACTTTCTCCTTAGAGCTATGTGGACTCAAAGGCAAACAAAGAGACACGAAGTGCTTTCCACTGAGTGAGCAGAGCCTGAGTCTTCCCACTGTATCTCAGGGATCCAAGGTGCTTCCCTTACTAGTGCTAGACTGTTTCTGGATGAATCTTCACTAGCATGGGAATTCTACAATTAGTTAGGACATCTCTTGATGTTTAATGATGGAAGTGTGCTCTAACAACATTATAGAGATATTTAATTGGAGAGGAGAGATATAATTTGAGGGATATGAAACTAATTGGAGCAAAGATCTAGATATTTGGGATTGACCAGCTCAGAAAGATATGTGTGTTCCCTGGACAGTTCCTGTGTTCATCTAAGTGGAAGTCTATTGCTTGTGTTCTTACACCTGGTCTAAAAAAGTATAATCTCATTGTGGCAAATGATTCTTAAAGTCATACCTCTTCATCTTGTATGTTTCAAAGCCTAGAAAATAAAAAAATATATATATTTCAGTACAAGCTCTAAGAGTACACAGTAGATATGGTGATATAACAAGCAATAACCTTCTGTTCCTTTGATTTATTTTTATTTATCTGTCTTTTTGCAGTGACTGAGCTCAAAGCCAGGGCTACCCGCATGGTAGCCAAGCACTCTATACTGAGCTGTACCCTCAGCCCACCCAATGGTTTACATTTACAAAGTACTTGACCATGTCACCAATGTTGAGGGAGCCTAGAGATGAGCTTCTCTTCTGGTGCTCAGCAAACAGCAGCTTCAAGTATTTCTGTGACTAGCTGCTTAGGGGCAGAGGCACTTAAATTCAGCTTTCCTATCTTAAGTAAGTGCTTTTTTCCATTAAGCAGACTTCCAAATTCCCCTCTTTTAAAAATTATTATGACTAAGTGAACCTGGTGGCACCTAAGTGTCAAACAGCCTAGCCCTGTTTGCATCACTATAATTGCAGGAATGCTGCCAGAGAAGGGTGCCATGATTTACATTCACTTCCTGCACCATCATTTACTTATTCTGAGATCTTCAGCTTTTAAAAGAAAATTTGATCTTTTTAAAATTTAAAATAAGCAAAGCTCTTTATATTTATTTCACATTCTTATTAACACCCACTCCAGTGGAATTGTTGAAAAGTTTTTACTATGGTACTGGGGGGATTGACCCTAGGCCTCATGCTTGCAAGGCAAGTATTCTACCGCTTGGCTATATCCCTGGTGCAAGTTTTAATTTCTTTTTCTTTCGGCCATGCTGGAGGTTGAATCCAGGACCTCACACAAGCTAGGCAAGCACTGTACCTTTGACCTACTTCCCCAGCTAATAACATTCTTCAATAAAAACAATTAAGCCTCTCTTAACTTCAGACTTTTCATTTTCTGTCCCAAAATAAATGACCTCATGTGCCTTTTAAACTTAAGTAATAATTCCAGGCAAACACTGCTTTGTTTTAATATTTATCAGAGAAATCACAAAATCACAAGTGTTCCTCCTCCCATGAAATGGAAAAATATTTTAAACTATAGTATGTTTGTAACTTCAAAATTCCATGAGATTCAAAATTTAAATTGTAACTAATCATATATTTAATCTTAAGTCATCCTGTAACAAGAAATAACTATCCAAGAATTAAGATACAATACGTGTAGTAACTACTAAAATTGTATTGCATGTGATTTAATATTTGATAATATCTCCTATAACTGTTAAAACAAGAAGGGTTGTATGATTGGGTTGACAGACTTCTGTTGTCATTCAGATTTTTAATAGATTTTTTTAATCATTGTGAATTTTAATGGTGCTGAGTGCATACAGGATTGATACTAGCATTGTGGACTCTGCATATCATTAGAGTTTAAGAGATATCATTTGCTGTAATATAAAGTAATACTATATTTGTCTTCTAAATACACATATATGTTTTGTTTTCAGAAATATTCCTTTTTTGCACTTTTAACTGATGTCTTAGAAATTGAAATTAAAGACAAATTTGCAAAGAGCCGTCCTATCATCAAGCGCTTCCTGGGGAAACTGACCATTCCAGTCCAGAGGCTGCTGGAGCGGCAAGCCATCGGGTAACCAGCCCTCCCTTTGAGGGATCTTGAGATAAGTTTGTACAGAGGCAGCTGAAATGATACTTGGCAGTCTTAGGGATTTTCTTGCTGGCTGATAAGAAGTGGTAACAATTGTTTAAAAAGTACCCTTATGCTCAATAAAGTGTTTTGGACCAAAAGTACCTTGTTTTAGTTATATACTTTTTGTGGTTATCAGTCTCTTTTCCAAGAAGCACGTGCATTAGCAATCAGTGTCAAATCTCTTAATGTTCCATTGGTTTGGGGGCAAACTGAAATTTTGCTATATACCCTGAATGTCATTCTGCCCACATTTACCTTTGCTTGATTAATCCTATCCACAGAGACTATTTTTAGTCCTAAAAAACCAAAACAACTTTGTTTGATGGTTTAGTTTTAATTTTTCATTCCTGTGAGCTTCATTCTGTAAGTTGTGATAGCTAAGAAATAACAATCCTTATCCATTGTTATTTCATATGTATTTTTATGCAATAAGTACCACGAGGGCATCTTGTATATCTTTTTTCACTGTTGGAGAATCTTTTGATTATGTGGTGGTGGGAGCAGCAACAGTAGTATGAATGTCATCCTACAGTGGTAGTGCATATCATCAGTTGAGATGCTAGGTTCTCACTCTGTAAGGAGCTAAGTATATTATACTGATTGACCCCTGTAGCCTCAGCAACACCAAGAGGTACAGATGTGATGATACCCATTTTAGAGATGAGCAATCTGAGGCCAGCAATCCAGTGGTGGAGCAGGAATTTGAGCTCAGATCCCTCTACCATAGGGCCCTACATTCTCTGAAACATCTTGAGAATACTGGTCATAACAGTTACTTGCAGAAAGTTGATCCTTCATATTCCCTTTGTAGCTAATTTTCAGTTTAGTTTTGCAAATCACAGTTTTCTTGGGTTTTAGTTTCCTCATGGTGGGAAAAAATGTTCAGACCACATAATCTCTATGGCCTCTTCACACCCAAAATTCAGAGATTCCAGTGGATTCTAATTCTGTCAGGTTATGGATTTTGTGTTGGACAGCCCACAGGAAGTAGGGAGGTCATACAAAATTCTGGGAGCCTGATTTATCTGATAAAAGCTGGGAAATCACAATTGGTTTTAAGGATGATAATTATAGGTTCTAGTAGTTTTTTTTTAGAGCTTTCAAGATTATTTTTAGCATTTATAGGAAGTAAAACATAGTAATATTAATTCTAATAAAAGCAATATATTTTCATGTAATTTATATTAATTGTAATCATATAACTTGTGTAATATGTGTGACACTTGATGGATGTGTCAATTTTGTGTACTGACAGCAAGAATGATCAAAGAAAAATAAAATCTGTCATTGACCCAAAGTGTCATGAACTCTCTGGCCTTTGAGCCAGTCTTTTAAGGAGCTGAGCACACACAGCAGGACCAGTCCCAGCTTCATGTGTAGGTAAAGTCCAACCAGGATTCATAGAGTATCAGAATTAGGAGCTGTTTCTCTGTGAGTATGTTAAAAACATTGCCATTATACTACATTGGCATATCACCTGTAAGCCTATAAATGCATATTTCTGATTTGATTATTGCTTCCTATCAAGCAATTGACACATCTTGAAAAGTGCTCACTTTGGTGCATTTGGTGAACTGCAGCTATATGAAATAGTTGAAATTTTATAGGGTGTGGTTTTATGGGATGAGCTACAACTTCCCAATAACCTATTTTGAGAGCATTTGTTTAAACGTGACATTTTCATGATGGCCTGCTTCCTTTGCAAAGATTTGTCATGACCCAAGCTTCATCAGTTTCTCAGAATAATGAAAGAATGCTTCAGGTAGCTAGTGAGAATCTGTTATCATTCATTTTTGTGATTATAATAAGGCGTAGCAAAAAAAAAAGAGTCTTTGAGACAGGGTCTCCCTGTAGCCACAGCTGACCTGGAACTTACTATATAGACCCAGGCTGGCCTGGATCTCACAGAGATCCACCTGCCTCTGTCTCCTGAGTGCTGGGATTAAAGATGTGCACCACCACACCCAGCCTGAAGCAAAATATTTTAAAAGCACCAATCATGAGAAAAAAATCATCACAATTTCATCTCTAAGGAAAAGAAATTTCTAAGAACTTCTTTAATTGGTGAACTACAGTTTTAGTAGATTGTAGTATGTGTCCTTTTAAACTGATAATACCTACTTAGTATTGTACTGAGGAGATCGAAAAGAATAGAAATAGTTATGTAGATTAATGCTAAAAAGCTAACTAGAGGCTCTACACTGTACAGTGGTACAATGTTAGGTGCAGGCAGTTTCTGAAATAGCCATTAGAGGGCAGTGTGAGAACAGATTATCTTCCTAAATCAGAAGTAAATCCTTTGACTCAGAATAGGAATGGCTTGCATTTGACTCTTGAAAATAGACATGGACTTCAAACAGATGGCGACCCCATCCTTAAAGGAAGCTGACAGTCTGAGCCTAGCACCAAGGCAGAGCAAAGAATGAATGGTCTAGTGTGGTTCTCCTCTAGTACCACATATGGGATCTGATACCCTCCCTCACTGCACAGCAACTCATCAGCAGCTGACTTGGCAGTAAACCATATTTCCCAAGAATGAGGGCCAACAGCTCCCCCTCCTCCCTTTGGAGGTGGGGAAGGTGAGGTCAGCAACCCCTCCACTCGTACAGTCAGGGCTCCTGGGTGTGGCCTGGCCTTAGGCTCTCATGGTGCTCTCTCCTAATGATGTTCCTTATAGCAAGATTCCCTTTTATCCCTGGGTTTGTAAGTGTTTACTTGTGCAAGTGAATAAGAATAAACTGGGACCAATGTGCCGGAGCCTGTATTTTTTTTTACTTCTGAACCTGAAAGTTCTAATGGCAATTAGTAGGGCTTGGGGGTGGCCTGTGGGAGGAAGGTGAAGGCTAACAGCAGTTCAATAAGGATGAAGGACCATTTCTCCTCCTGCAGTGACCAAATGCTCAGCTACAACCTTGGCAGAAGGCTCCCAGCTGACCATGTGAGTGGCTACCTCCAGTTTAAAGTAGAAGTCACGTCTTCCATTCATGAAGGTGAGGTGTTTCTATACATACATAAACATGTATTAAATGTTACTCAACTGATAGTTTACAACAGGGTTGTATTTTGTCCAGTTCTGAAAATGAACTAGCTTTCCAATGATTGCCTCTCAGTTTCCAAAGTATTTAGAAAAGTCTGTGTAACAGAAGTCATTCCAAGATTTACACTTGCATTGTGAAAATGGGCTGCAGAATTTCCAGCAGTAGGTAACATCTATACCTCACACACCAAGCTTTCCACAAGACATTTGGTTAGTAGGAAGTAGTGTATCTTAGCAGGTCAGTGATTGATTGACTGCTTGTCCAGAGCCTTCTGTAGGATGACTGAACTCATCCAACCATTTAGTTTCAAGGCAGATATTTACATGTTCCTTTACTGTTCTGTATCACATTTACAAATGCTGCTTTCTCACTCAGATGCATCTCCAGAAGCTGTTGGCACCATTCTTGGAGTCAACACTGTGAACGGAGACCTAGGCAGCCCTTCTGATGATGAGGACATGCCAGGGAGCCATCATGACAGCACAGTTTGTGCTAATGGGCCAGTGTCTGAGGACAGTGCTGCAGATGGGACCCCCAAGCATTCTTTCAGGACTAGCTCTACTCTGGAAATAGACACAGAGGACTTGATCTCTACTTCCTCAAGGACCTCACCTCCCAGAGGCCGCCAAGATTCACTCAATGATTACTTGGATGCTATTGAACACAATGGCCCCTCCAGGCCTATGGCAACAACCTCCTCTGAGAGGTCCGTGGGAGCCTCTCCCAAACTGAGGAGTAGTTTTCCCACTGACACAAGACTCAATGCAATGCTTCATATTGACTCTGATGAAGAAGACCATGAGTTCCAGCAAGACTTAGGTTATCCATCTTCCTTGGAGGAGGAAGGAGGGTTGATCATGTTTGGGGGGACATCAAGAACTGATGATGGGAGCCTGACATCTCAGACAAAGCCAGAGGATGACAACCCAGTTGAGACTGAGGATGCCTCTGTACATGAAGCTGCATCCTTGGATGAGAGGCCCAAGAATCTTCCAGAGCTGGCAGATGGCTCCTTGCCCTCTGACACAGTCCCTGATGAAAATGAAACTGGCCCTGAACCTCAACCCAGTACTGACCAGGGCAGTGCTGAATTGTGTGGCTCGCAAGAGGTAGATCAACCTGTAAGTAGTGCGGACACGGGGACTTCTGACACATCGGGAGGGAGCCGCAGAGCTGCCAGTGAAACGGAGTCCCTGGACCAGGGGTCTGAGCCTTCCCAGGTGTCCTCTGAAACAGAACCAAGCGACCCAGCCAGGACAGAGAGTGTGAGTGAGGCCAGCACCAGGCCTGAGGGAGAGAGTGACCTGGAAGGAGCCGACAGCTCCTGCAATGAGAGCGTGACCACACAACTGTCCTCGGTGGAGACACGGTGCTCATCTCTTGAGAGTGCCCGGTTTCCAGAAACCCCAGCCTTTTCTTCTCAGGACGAGGAAGATGGGGCCTGTGCAGCTGAGCCCAACAGCAGCCCTGTGGAGGGGTCACAGGATTCCATCTGCACTCCGGGTTCTTTACCTGTGGTACAGGTGCCTGGTAGGGAGGAGGAAGGACCTGGGGCCGAAGGGGCTGCTTTACCAGAGCAGGAGGATCTGGGGACAGTCTGGCAGAGAAGGGGAAGTCTAGAGGGAGCTGCTGCTACTCCTCCTCCTGATGCTGCTGCTGCAGTGGAGAGCCAGACTCAAGAAGATGGTGATGCTGGGGATGCCCAAGGTGCCTGCGAAGGGGCCACTGCCCAGGAGGAGGGCGCTACTGGAGGTAGGACCTAGAAGTCAGCTTGGCTCCTGGCTCAAGCACAGCTGCTCAAAGAGAAGTGTTGTAGATTTCCCCTCCATGTACACTGTAATTCAGGTCGCATGTATAAGTGGATAGGTGAATATGTAGGTGAATTCCTCACCTGGGGGTTCATCAGTTAGCAAAAGGAGGTTTAAGAAGGACAAGAAATAGAAGCAGGTAATAAGTAAATATGTGGACACCCATAGCCCTTTTGGATCAGGCCTCCCAGGCCAGATCTGGAGCGCCTGAGGGACTTAGTCATTCACATAACTGGGAGGATGATGTAATTTGTGTATATCTGGGCCTCACTTCAAATCCAGTCTTCTTTTTGAATGAATCATCTGTTGCAGACATAAGAGGCCTGGCAAACAACAGCCTTCAAACTTAAGATATAAAACCAGCCACTACTGTGGTATAGACTTTAGAGGGTATCAGGATCACCTTAAGTCATTCACCCTTCATTAAGCTTCAGAGCAGGTTAATATGAGCTTTGCATCAACGCTTGTCTTCTGGAGTACAAGAAATGTCAACTGGGTTAGGGGATATTCTGATACAAGAAGAATAAGGAAGGAAAAGGGGGGAAAAGTAGAAGAAAAAGAGGAGGAAGAGGAGGGGGAGGAGGAAGAAGAGGGGGTGAGGAGGAGGAAGAGGGACCTGAATGTAGGTATGTGCACCTATAGTGTGTAATACCTGAAGAGGTAGGAAGAGGGCATTGGATCCCCTAGAACTGGAGTTACTGGTGGCTGTTAGTCACCATGTGGGTGCTAGAAGTCAAACCTGGGTCCTCTACAAGAGCAGTCAGTACTCTTAACTGCTGAGCCATATCTCCAGCCCCTCTATAATGATTTCTTTAAACTATTCTATAAGAGGTATTAAACAGTCAAAGGGAAGTTTCAAATTCCTAAATATCACAGAGTTAAATAGGAATTGCTTTTTCTCTTTGGAGTAGATTGAACCTAGGGAAGTACTTTATGACTGAAGTATATTCCCAGCCCCAGCAATGACTTTCGTATCATGAAACCTATTTTTCTACCTAAATTATCCCCTTCTTTTCCTCTGCCTCCCATTTTGCTTTTGCTCTCCTAATTATAGTGTGGCTGCTCAGGCCCCTAAAGCATTAGTTCATGAACAGGTCAGAGGCAGGGTATGTAGGGAGGAGGGGCAAGGGGGCTGCATGCAAGGGCTGTTTCTCTATGGATACCTCTCCTGAGCCCTCACTTCTACATGGGAAATTAGACAAAATAGAGCCAAGAGACCAGCCTGGGATTAATGTTTAAGTTTTTTGTTTGCTTATTTACATTTTATTGAATTAGGGTCTTGCTATGTAGCCCAGGCTAGCCTGGACTCTCTATCTTCCTGCCTCACCTTCCTGAGTCCTAGGCTTACAGACATAGGGCACTATATTTGGCTTAGGTACGTGTGTGTGTGTGTGTGTGTGTGTGTGTGTGTGTGTGTTGTGGTTTTTGTTAATATATTATATATATAGAGAAAGAGAGAGATAGATATTTACCTGTTTTGACACAAAAGGCAGAGAAGTATCTTGGTAACTTTTACCTTTAATCCTAGGTTCTCAAAACAATGGCCACCAGCCCTTGCGGTCACTACCTTCAGTTCGCCAGGATGTCAGCCGGTACCAGAGGGTGGACGAGGCTTTGCCACCAAGTGAGCAGCTGTTATCTAATGGCTTACTTTAGTCACAGTGTGCAATGGTGACAGGCAGACTCATTCCATGGGTCCTGGAAAGGAATGTGCCTGGGGGCTGCCACTTGACCAAGTAGCTGTAATCTGGAAAGCTCTGCACCATCGCTCCTCTCTGGCACTGTTCTGGGTGAAAGAGTAGCTGGAGAAGAGCAAACATTGATCTGACCCTAAAGTAAATCATGGAAGTAGATCTAGATATTTTAGGTATTATATGCATAGGAGATTTTTTTTTTTAATTATGCTTAAGAGCAACATGACGTCATTCAATAAGTAGGCAAATTGGTGCAATCTCTTAGAAAATCCTCACCCAGCAATGGACTGGCTTTCTTCCCTTTATTCATTTTATTTATTTATATATTTTTTTTAATTTTATATGTATGAGTGTATTGCCTACATGTGTGTAAGTACACAGGTCAGAAGAAGGCATCAAATTCCCCTGGAACTGGAGTTAACGGAGTTACCGACAGCTGTTATCTGCCAGTTGTGGGTGCTGGGAATCGAACCTGGGTCATCTGCAAGAGCAGTCAGTGCTCTTAACTGCTGATCCATCACTCCAGCCCTCCTCCCACCCTGCTTCCATTATTTTAAATCATTAAGCACAAGGTTCTGATTTTTTTTCCTTAGCAGTATGAAGTATTACTAGTTTCAGAATTAGCCTACTGGTTTGTTTTTGTTTTAGTTTCTGTTTTTGAGGGATAAAACCATTATTTAAGAATTTGAAAGATATTTCATTACTTTAACTTTCAGGACACATTTAGCACTTTTAAAAGATGGCTGAGGATTAGGGACAGTGGGAGGTGGTTCAGAGCCTATGTAAGTGGTGCTCGTGCCACTCATCATCCAGAAATGTGTGAAGTCCTTTTAAATTTCTAGAAGCCCTTAAGGTAATGTGCTATGGGAGCAAGGCATTCTGATGTCTGGTCACACAGCTCAGTAGACAGTGTTTGCAGAAGGGGTGCCTCTGGGTTTGCTGCTTTCCCTTCTTACCTACCCTCTTCTCATACCTATCTCATAAGTGACTATGGAAACAGTCTGAGATCTTTGTGTATTTTTTAAGAGATGAGATGTAAAGAGAGGCAGGCAGACTTTCCTAGGCCTGGAATACTGAGTAGTGAGATTTGGTGGGAGCTGACAAAAGAGCTGAACTACCACTGTAACTTGATACTTCTGAAATTCTTTTGTGTACAGATCCCTCCCTTGGTTGTGCATTTGAATAACTGAGGGCTAGTACTGATACAAAATGGATATTTTAAGCAGGTTTTTAATAAGTGAAGAGATTAATTATCCCTCTGTCATCTAAAGTAGGCGATTGAAGCAACCAAGACAGACCTCCCTATTGTTTACCCTCTAGGAGAAGATAGAGTTAGCAAAGAGGAATATTCTTGGAAGATATTTAGGTATAATTAGAACATGATGAATTGGGAACACCAGGAGAGACTTCTGGGAGACCTTTGCATTTGTGTATATGTAGATCGATAGTAATTGCAGTTTCTGGGAGCTGGATGAGGAGACATAGCCTTGCCTTGATAACTGGAATCCTCTTACTCACATTCCATTGCATTAATGTTAGTTGGACATAATTTTGATCTATAGATTATGCTCAAGAAAGATGGGTCCTTTCTTGCTGAAATGAGGACACCTATTAGTGATATTGCAATGTACTTGTTTAAACATTGATAATAGAATGAGAGAGAGAAAATTAATCTTGAGAATTTATTTTGCAAACAGCCAACAATTCATTTTAATAAGATGATACACCCAGGACTAAAAGTGGTTTAGTGGTATGTCATGTTCAATGAATGACTAGCATACAGAAGGAAGACTCTTAAGACATGCTCCTGTTCAGTGGTTTTCAGTGGTACTGGTAGGTGTCACCCCATAGTGGACATTTGGAGTTCATGGGCTCACTTCCATCATAGAGATGTTTGTAGGTGCTGCTTGTAGGCAATGATGGGGCAATTTGATACCATAAATGCTTGCCCCCCTCTAAATTTTTAATAGGATGCCTGCTTGGAAACACATCTCTATCCTAACTTAATTAACCCTTAGAAAATGACATTGTTTGTAAAATATAAAGAAATCTTTTTTTTTTACATTTAAAGAACTCAAATATGGAGATGTTTCTCTCTAAAAATGAAGACACACACTGTAATAACAATCAGCTTGTTAGTTTGAGGATTTATATGACCAGGAGTTGGCTGGGGTCCAATCATCCTGATTCCTGTTCAGTCTTGTCCCCAATCCCATGTGCATCTCATCTTTCCAACATCAGAAAGTTTGGGAGTTTTGCTGAAACTTTGAGGTCAGACCAGAGAGGCTCACTTTTCTGTTTGTGGGGTGAGTTTATGCAGCAGAACCCTGCCTTGGAGAAGCCTCTCTCTTATGAGAGTGTCACAGCAACTGTGTGAACCACCGTTAAGCAGCCCAGATAGATACTGTATGTTTGGTATCTGTGTCTGACTGAGCAGCACCTTTTCTGCTCTGTGCAGGTCACTGTCCCTACACATAAAGGACAAGATGCTGAAGCAGTGCACTTTGAGTTTGGATGCATCCCAAACTTGTTTTTTTTCCCTTTGCCATTTTGTTATTGTTCTTTTAGATTATTTTCACCTTTTAAAATATTTGTGTACTAACATATAGTAAGAAAAATTAACTAGCAAACTTAGGCTTCTCTTCAAAGATTTAAAATCCCAGTGGGGTCTCGGTGTGCCTCACTAAGTCCATTCAATGCCTCTTAGATAGTAGTCTACATGGCCTGGTAATTCTTAGTTGCTAAATATCTGTTTGAATCACTCTATTTAAAGCAGATGTTGGCACTCCTGCTAGTCCCTGTACTATCTCTGGATCAGGGAACAGACTTGAATTTAGTGTTCACTGCCTAGCTATGATAATGATCCACCAATTGATTCTCAAGATCTTATTCTTGCTTTAGGCCAGGAGCACTGTCTATGTGTGACCTTGAGGGCCCCATGCCTTCAACCATTGGTTGAGAGATGCTCTAATGATCATAGAAAATAAGAAAGCTCCAGGCCTTAGAGGAAACATGATAGTCAGAAAAGTAGCCTGGACTTGAGTATGCACCACCCCTTAAAAATGTACTGCACCTTGTCATTCTGAAGTTATCAGTGGTGTTGGCAGCTGGAGGCACTTCAGGACTGAAGCCAACCAGAACATCACCACATGACCTCGTGTTCTTTTTAGCATAATGATAAAAGGATAGAAGGAATGGCCAACCTGGCCCCTCTGAAAAATGACTTTATTTTTTTCTCTTTTGACTCTAAGGTAATTGTGACTTAGCCCATCTCTGCACGGGGAGGAGGTATGGAATTGTTCCATGCTACTTCTTTCTGCCAAAGTGTCTTCTGCAAGAATATTCAGTGTTCTTAATCAGCCCCATACTGAATTTTTTTAATCAGCATAGGCCACACAATAGTAATGAACCATACTAGGTGATATAGCCCACTGTGGAGTGTGGTCTTAATCACTCTGCCAAATAGCCCAAGTTGGTAAAAAGCCCCCTACTGAATTTTTTAACTGTACCCCTATGCAACCATAACCTTAGAAATTCCCTTCATGTCCACTAACACCGACTACCCACCACTCCTATCATACTGACTCCCAAATTACACGATTTTGAACTTTATATACAAATTGCACAAAAATCTCTTAAAGGCTGATATCTGTTGTCCATCAGAAAGCTTGCACTTTTCCTTGAAAGTACTTCTGGTTCATATACATGACTTCACCATCTTTCCATTTGGGTGAAATTACCATAGTTATTATAATTTTATAGTGAGTTGTAAATTTGCTTCACAGCATTCAGGAATGGGTTTACCTCAGTCATCACAACCTAATCAAGCCCCTGCTCACAGTCTCTTCTGTCCCTTGTGTGTCATCCGGTGCTGGCCACTCATGATGTGTCACTCACTTTGCTTCATCCCTGACATTCTTCTCAGTGTCAGCATCTCATCCATCACCAACTGTGTGGTCAGGGGAGACCAAGGTCTAGGGAGTGGGAAAGAAGAGTTAATAAGATGAGCAGCAAGATTATAGGTCTGTCCTGCCCTGCCCCCTTCCCCATTATACCGATTCTAAAATCTAAAAATGTTTAAGACCTTCATGCCTTTGTACCATACTAGGGGACCAGTGCTGTGACAGTGACCTTGAAATAGTGTCACCATTAGTCTTGTATTTACATCTCAGGATATCCAAGAACCTGGATTCCAGTTTTGGCACTTGCGAAAAAGCTTAGTTTCTTATGAACCCACACTATAACCTCTAAGAAATCTGCCATTTGCTCCATGGGTTTGTTTGACAAATTAGCTGTTGTTTTGAGCTCTCATTAATTTATGGCAGTGTTTTTCATATTTTAGTATAATGAGGAATCATCTGAGAAGGTATGTAGAATTGGAGATAGCTGAGTCCTGGATTCAGAGTTAGAATCTTAAGACCTAGGTGTGTCTGAGGAATCTACATTTTGATTTAAATCCTTAACAATTCTGGCACATCTTGTTAGAGTCCCACCATGCCTTGAGAAACAGCTCCAGGAAATAGACTTAATTATCACCATGAAGTTCCTTATGCAAATGAGGTCTTACGTGGAACACTAATGTACAATACCCGATCATTTGGAGCTGCTGTGGCTAAGGTGAGTTAGTGAGTGGTTCCAGATTCCTATCCCTCAGGGCTCCAAAACCCCTCACTGTAAGACTTAAATAATCTGAGTTGAGTTTGGACCCTGCAGCCTGTGCGTAAGACAGATAAGATGATACTAAGATGTTGCTAGGTCCTTCCTGACACTAATGTAACACTTGGGCATTATTTTAGAGGCTCATAGACTTTCAGAAATAATAGAAGGCTTAAAAATGTTTCATTCTGTCCTCTAATTTTCCAAAATTGTGATTGATCTGTAGAGAGGTATGACTTTTTAAGGGTCTTATAGAAGAAGTGGTATAGACTATGACCAGAAAACAGACTTTCTGCCTTCCAATTTCCTGCACTGCACCCAAACCCCCACCTCAGTACATTGTTCTCAGTCTCCTTTATCCAGATTGTTCACTTTATGTTAAGTCAAGAAAGTAAGGGTGCAGATTCAGCCTTCTAACTCTGTCCATGTTTAACAGTGTCCGTCTGGAAAATGGCACTGTAGACTGAGTCCTCACATGCATTCTTATACAAAAAACAGACCATGTCCAGTAGAAAAACATCCAAGAGGTTGTTGTATCTTTCAAAGTAACTGTGGCAGCAAAGGGTGAACCATCTTCCAAGATGTTCTGCTGCCTTTGCCTGAATGGAAGGGTGTTGACTTGAGCACGAATAATGTGGAGTTTGCTGATTAGCCAACAAACAGCATAGCAGTCTTTCCCCACCCACTGCCAAACATCTACTTGAGGTCAGCACCATAGAATTTCCCATAGAATTAGGCAAGAATGCCTGTTTGAAGGTGTGCTGTTTGATAAGGTTAGTCTTCAATGTGCATTCAATATCCTGCCGTCTTAGAAAGCAAAGTTTTGTTCCTGGTTTTTATTCTCCCTACTGCACATAAAGATGTCTTTAATGATTGACAAATTAATGTTATTGCTGATCTTTGTAGAAGGTAACCAAAAAGATCATGAGTTTATGCAATTATATCATCTAAAATAATTTGTTCTCTTATTATACAGCATGTGCAAGGCACAGTGGTGATTGCATTTTGGGGATCCTCCCCAACGCCCCCATTTTACTACCCATGTAGCTGTTAAACAGGCCACATACACATCTCATTAGGTAAATCTTTATTTAATGAGTTCCAAGGAAACAATTCTGTCCGTCTTTGAAGGCTCTGGGTCTTTCAAAGCTTTCTTTTGTCAGGAAGTGGGAAATATGCAACAATGTGTTTTCTTTCTGCTTTAACTGCCAGAAACTTAGAGTCAATTTTTTAGTAATAACCTTATCTTGGAAGCTTGGCAGCATTTCTTTCTGCTTCCTTTAACTGGTCTCTGTTGTATTTTAATTTCTAATTGACCTATTCTTTGTTTTTAAAAATTGAAAGCTACTATAAACATTCTTGGGGGAAAAGAATGGCCACTTGTGTTCATGTGCATTTGGCTTCACATGCTGCCAGTGCTTACATTTTCCTGACTTTAATTAGGCAGGAATGAGATGTAGTAATTGGTTCTTAAAATGGAGCAGATTAAAGGGTTTTGGAAAATGGTTTCCGAACATGCTCTTTGTCAGTGTAGCACAACTGAGCCTGAGGTCTTTTGGAAATGTCCTGTTGATGGGATTGTAGCTGTGCCCAAAGAGTTCAGACTTACAGGAAGGGTTCATTGTGTCTGTCTCACCTTGGAACACGAGTGCCATTAAGTTGAGATTTGTTCTCTGTGTGATGCTTTTTCTCAGCCCAGTTTTTTTCTCTTGACAGTTGTCATAAGTAGCAATGTGCTGAGGCCAATCTAAGATGCCTCTCTACTCCCAGCTGACATGATGGCTTCATTGCTGGCCTAGTGCCAGCTGTGGTCTCGGAGCAGGTCTTTGTGACCCTAAGGACTTTGTTGGAATATTTGTTCCATTCGCTTCCAGTGAGAATACCACAGGTAGTCAGAACTTATGCTTTCCTGGGGGCCTCCAGGATTAGTTCAGGGAGTCTACTGGTGGTTAGGTGATTAAATGGAGAATTTTGAGCTATTTAAACATCTCAGGAGAAAAGTACTTGTTAATTTTAAATATAATTTACATGGAAATATACATTTACAAGAATTTTTCCTAAGGAAAGACTGGATCTCTGCTGGCTTCAGGTTTCCTGTCGAACGTTTTCTGCCCAACTGCAATGAATTCTGACAATTGTCTACTGAAAAGATCAGCTCATGCTCTGTCAATCTGAATAGGGGATGACCTTCTAGACACATACATGAGGTACCTAGCTCCAAAGACAAATCTGCATTTACACATTGGTTTACAGAAATGAACACACTTACTTCTCAGAATACAAGTAAATAATCTTTTGAAAAACCTCATATTTATTTGAGGTTGGAAGAAAGAAATTGTCCTTGCCTTGAAAATATGTTCATTGTTGGGAAACGGCAAACCGAAGTATGTAAATAATGACATTGTCTGATCACTACAGTAGCACTAATGAGCTACTTTCCTTCCAAAAACTGAATTTACCACAATTGTGTGTCAATACACACATGGAAGTTTCCATCTAAGTTATGAGAGAGGAAAAGGGAGAGGGAGAGAGGAGAAAAGGACAGAGAGGAGAGAGAGAGGAGAGAAAGGGAAGGAGAGAGATCAAATAGTAATTATTAAAAATAGTAATGAATACTAATTTTGGTGTGAAACTATCACACGTGTTATGATATCAACTATACATAGTTTGGCATTTCTTTTAATTGGTGTCATTGTACGTAGTGATGGGATTCATACAAATATTTTCATTCAAGTATATCATGTGCGTTGACCATATTTATCCACCTCAGACCTCCCCTTTGTCTCCCTTTCCCTTTCCTACTCCTAGTGCTCATACACAGAGTGAAGATTTTGTGCAGACTTGAAAAGATCTTTTCATTTAGAAATTTTTTGAGTTTGGTATCATTCATGAAGGAGAGGCTTAATAACTAGTAACAAGTGTTTCTTAAGTGAACTGGGGAGGCATGCCGTACTACACAGTGAAGTGTGTGTTATTAGCCACAAATTATAGCATGTGAGAGAGAAAAAACTTGTGCTGAACTTAATGAACCACCTTACTGGCCCCAGCTCCTCCTCCTTATCCCTCTCGGTGCCTTCCTGCTGTTTAGACTGGGAGGCACGCATTGACAGCCATGGCAGGATCTTCTATGTGGATCACGTAAACAGAACCACGACGTGGCAGCGGCCGACAGCTCCCCCAGCCCCACAGGTGCTGCAGAGATCGAACTCTATACAGCAGATGGAGCAACTGAACCGGCGGTGAGCACGGGCATTACGGGCATTATGCTGGTACTGCTCTGTGTTGTGGTTGGGCTTTTACATGGCATGAAATAGAAGACTTGGCTCTCTTTCATCTTCTGTGCCCTGTCAGTGAGGTGTAGCTGTCACTTTATTGGCCTTTCCTTGGGGACAGAATTCAACAAAGCATACACGAGCATGCATACCTGCATGTTGGGAAATTACAGAGGAAATAAATTATGAAGACTCATACAGTCAACCAAAGGAATTGGTTTCTATGAAAGCAAGCATACACATTTATGATTTGAAGTCAAACATAACTTCCAGAATCTTCCCTTTTGGTCCATCTTTATTATCAACCTAACCTTCTCAGACCAGTCATTCTTTTTCAAAAAAACTAATTGCTGCAGGACATACACTTGTTCTTTCCATTATCATTATGGGAATGTAGTTTTCTTTGGTTAAGGGAAACAGGTCTTTGTTTTTTTAAGTTTCATTAATTTGTCAGGAAAATGTTCCATAAACAATGGAGGGTCGGAATTCAATGCACTGTCATTTACTTATGTTACAGAAGGTGCATGGGTCAGGGATGGGGCTGGGGGAAAACAACTGAGGCTGAGAGGACTGAAACTTCTGGCCGGGCACTGGGGCAGCTCCAGGCAACTGGAATGTAACCAAGGCGCATGGTTTTAGTTATCAGAGCATCCGTAGGACCATGACTAATGAGAGGCCGGAGGAAAATACCAGTGCTATTGATGGGTCCGGGGAGGAGGCCGACTTCCACCATGCCAGCGCAGGTAAGAGTCGTGGTGGGCCAGTATCTCATAAATATAGAAAAGAAACCAGCAAGGATTTCCAAGAAATGAGCTTTTCTTTGGGAAAATGCTTGCACTTCCATAACATCTGATAAACTAACTCTAGAAATAAAAATCCACCAGAAATCTCTTCTAACCCTTGATCTTTCAGTAGTACTAAGAAAAATAGGATAAAATCAAATAGATTACAAATTACCAAAGTCCCTGAATCTGTGTGATAATGGAAAAAAAAAGCTAAGGATGCAATATAGTAAAATAACTAGAAATGTTATCCAATGTCATTTTAAGAACAGTTGAGTTTTGTGCATCCATTTATATCAAAGAAATAACATAGTTTAGAGGATTGAAATTGTAGCAAATGATATAACTACTGTTTGTATTAAACAAAGATGGAAGTGAGTAAACCTTTCCTGAAACCCTTTGTGGTCTCTCTGTCTAGATTTTCGACGGGAGAATGTCCTGCCCCACTCTACCTCCAGATCCAGGCTCACACTGCTGTTACAGTCACCCCCCGTGAAGTTCCTCATCAGCCCAGAGTTCTTCACCGTGCTGCATTCTAACCCTGTGAGTAGCATATCTGGGAGGAACATGATGGCAAAACAACAGGTCAAAGAAAATGATCCCCACTTCTGTACTGATCATAAGAATGAGCCAAGTGTTTCCTGAGTGCTTGGTTGTGTTTGGACTCTGTGTTAAGCGCCTTATGTTTTAAACCATTTATCCATACAAACTATCTTCATTCGTCAGAACTTGTAACAGACACCAAAACCAAAACCAAACCCTTAGAAGTGAATGACTTATAAAGAGCAAAAATTTTATTTCACAAAATTTTGAAGGCTGTGAAGTCCAGGATCAATTTGGTGACATGTGGAGGTCAGTTTCCTCCTTCATGGCGTTTTCGAACAGCAGTGTGTGACACCTGCCTTCGGTTCTACTTTAAGAAGGACACTAATTTCACTCAGGATTATACCCTTATGCCTTATTCATATCTGAGTTGGCTCTGAAATTGTCATTTTGGTGGTTAGGTTTCAACATGGGAATTTTGAAGGATCCAGTTAAATCATAACAGGAGGATCATTCCGTGATTCTCTGAGTGCTGAGGGAATGGCTTGCCGGAGATGGTAATTAAAGAGAGACAGTCTTCACTTCACTTGGAGTGACCTAGAATGAAGGAAACATTGACTATAGATGTTCAGCTGGGTATAATCCATTCGTTGTGGGGCAAAGTGCCTGGACTATAGGATAAGGACCTAGAGAAGGAACCAACAGGTGAGGAAGCACAAGAAGAGAGTTGGCAAGATTTGTAGGTGCATAAATTAGAAACTGAAGATGACTCCAAATGTTAACAGCCCCACATTAACAACAGATAGAAGTAGGAACGTTAGAATGAGGGATTTGTTAAAGGACTGGATCTGAGTTTGGAAAAACAAATTAAATATCTTAGGAAAAACTGACCAGACCATAGGGGAAAATTAGAAGTTGGCATAGTCCTAGTACATGGAGATGTCTGTGAGGTAATTACTGTGTACATATTTACTGACATCCATGTGTTTCTCTCTTACATCATTAGCTTTGCTTTGTAAGTATGTTTTACTCATCATTATGTCCTAGTTTATAGGTTTAGCTTGGAATACAGAAGACTTCATTCTGGGGGGGAGCGAGCATGAATCATGTGGTTATTGTCCTCATAGCTTGCAGGAGGGCTTAGGCTTACCGTACACTCCATTTGCCAATACTTTGTTAATTCCCTGTTACATGCTTGGTGCTGAGCTAAGTTCTAGGAACATAAAGATACTGTGGACCTCAGAATCCCAGCCTTGAAAACACATTCCAGTGTTTGGACGAGTTATGAGTGTAGTAATGGACAGTGAGTGATTAACTCCACCGAAAATGCACAGGGAAGGAACCATAGATGGATCTGATTTGCAAAGGGTTCTAAAGGCTGAATAGGAACTTGTCCTAGGAACACAGGCCAGTGGTAGAAGGAGCAGCATTTGTAAAGCATGATATGCCTGAATCTATCATGATCATCATACAGATAATTACTGAAACTGGCTTAGTAGTACCTTAGTTTAGTGTTGCTGGTATGTAAGGAGTATAGGACCACAGGAAAAGTCAGACTTGAGGCTAGGAAGGTAGACAAAAAACATGCTACAATTGTGTATGGGACAATTCCAGGAGGTGACAGACTTTTGTCCAAGGAGGACTGGGCTAACGTTTAGAGTTGTCGTAAGACACAAAAAAAAATCATGCTGTTATTTGACGAGATTTGGACTTGGAATCAGGTAACACAACCTTCTATTTGTCTGTTTTTTTCATTCAATGAATGTTTATTAAATGCCTACTGTTCTCTTAGAGTATGCTAGACTTGGGGATAGAGTGGTAAACAAGACAGGCAGAGTGAGGTATAGATAATAAATGAATGGATAGAAAGAGAGACCTTTGATAACTCAATGTGATGTGAAGGCAGCTGAAACAGTACACAGTATCATATGACCTAGGGACCAACTGCAGGAGGAACTGTCACAGGTTGGCTAGACGGGCAGATTTCTCCAAGGGAGCCAGCCACATTCAGACTGTCATAAAAATGTCAAGAAAACAGTGAGGTGAAGAAAGCCCTTCCTTCGAGCAGAACCTTCCCTACCAAGAAGAGAGACACCTTTGGGGCAGGAAGGAGTTTGGTTGTTACATAGTAAGTTTGGAGACCTGAGCAGAAATTCAGAATGTGGTGCTTTGAATGAACCTTATTCTAAGTGTTTCTTTTAGAATAGGACGTTATGTAGATTTCTAAAAGTGTACTCTGGATGCTGCATAGAGAATGGGTTTCACAGGGCATGATTGGTTTAGGGAGACAAGTGAAAAGGCCCAGTGATGAGACACAGAAGTGACTTGGACTAGAGCAGTGTTACTGGAGATGGAGACAAGTAGATCACTATGTGTTCTGTTTGGGAGGGAAAACTGATGTTCTTGCTGTACTAGACTGGAATGTATGGATAAGAAAAAGGCTTCAAGAGCTAGAGATGCAGCTCAATTGGTAGAGTCCTCACCTAGTATACAGTAAACCCTGGGTTCCATCCCCGGGAGGACTGAGTATGATGGTGCCTGCCTGTAATCCCGGGAGGAGGTAGAGGCAGGGAGAAGCTCAGGAGTTCAAGGTCATCCTTGGCTACAAAGCAAGTTTGAAGCCAGCTTGGGGCTACATGAGACAGGGGTGGGGAGAGGGGTAGAACTGGTAAATGTTTAAGCATCTGTTCTCTAGGTGGAGTGGGGTGGTATGTGTGTATGTCTCTATATGGCTTTTTTCCTGTAAATTTGCCAATATAAAGCAATTATAGTGCATACTGTGCAAAAGTAGCAGCAATGCTTTTGTTGATTTTTATCACTCTTAATTTGAGCTGGATTATTTTCTTTTGTGCTGACAAGTTAAGGCAGCAGTAAACAAGAGAGTTAGACCCCCACATTCCCATCAGTGAGGCTAGCACCCTCTTGTTGAGCTGGATAATGTATTTCTTGGTGTATGTGAGCTATTCATAAAGCAACAGTGCAGTTTGATGGATAACGTTTTTGTTGGTATGCTGTTGTCTCCATCAGTTTCTTAAGTGTGCAGAACTTTCTCTGTAAAGAGCTAGAAAAAAAACATTTTAGGCTTTTGAGTTAAAGACAATATGTAAACACACGGGCCTGGCCGTGTTTTATTGAAACCTTGTTTGTAACCAGGCAGATGGCCTGTGGTCTGGACAGGCCACAAAACAATAAATCAAGCCCTGATTTTCATTTATCAATCTCTACACTGTGGATGCTCCCTGTGGCTGAGTGCAGGCTGCTACTGATGTCACTGAGCACAGGCTCTGACTTCTCTATCTTACCTGTCCTTTGGTATAGTACAGTATCATTAACCAGTCAATGAGCTGTAGTTTTTAACATGGTATGTTTTTCTTTGTTTCACATAAATGCAAATTATTGAGTCCTTGCAAATTCTGTTTTAATGAGGCTGCAGTGAGTCCCAGGAATCTGTTTGGTCTTTTAAGTAATTAGGTAAAAATTACCTCATCCCCCACCCCGGCAACTGTAGTGCATATAGGCTTTTGACAGCTGACTTGTTTTAACAGTGTGAGAAGGTGAAGCAGCTCACCATAGGTTTTCTTGCTTATTTTCTTTTCATGTTATGCTGTCTCTCTCATTTCTCTGGACATGATTTTAGAGTTTCTTTTTTCTTTTTAAAAATTATTTATTTTTATTTTATGTGTGTGAGTGTATTGCTTATGAGTATATTGTGTAGGTAGATGTAACCGTGTTGTGCAGTGCCAGTGGAGTTCAGTAGAGGGTGTTGGATCCCCTGTTACTGGAGTTACTGATGGTTGTTAGCTGCCATGTGGGTGCTGGGAACTGAACCCAAGTCCTCTGCAAGAACAGCCAGTGCTCTTAACCACTGAACCTTCTTTTCAGCCCTAAAGTTTCTTTTTCTTGACAGCCCCATCTTGATTTAAAAATATTCTTCCCTAAGGATCTTATTTTTCCTTCTTTATACCCAAACTCTACTCATCAAACTTCTGTTGGCTTAGAAGGCTTATTTTTCTGACTTATATTTTGCAGAAATCAATAGAGTTGGGATTTTTTTGATAAAGGGCTTAAAGTACAAACAGGTACTTGATGGAGTTTCTTCTTATTTAGAGTTTAGTAGAAAACATTATAAAAATAAACTTTATTGAAATTTTAATTTGTTTTGTATTTTCTTAGTTTTTGCTTGAATTTTTATGGTATATAACTGTTTCAGTAAAATTCTTATTTATATTACTGTAAATATTCAGCATTCACAATTTAAAAGTTCTCCTGGCTCTTTAAAAAACTATTTGAGCTATTTAAGCGAGGTGTGGTGGCACACACCTTTAAACCCAGCACTCAGGAGGCAGAGGCAGGCAGATCTCTGTGAGTTCAAGGCCACCCTGGTCTACATAGTGAGTTCCAGGCCAGCTGGGGCTACAGGGAGACCCTGT
>NW_008340588.1:358343-362613 GCF_000622305.1 Nannospalax galili
AAAATAGATATGTAGCATTAAGTTATTCGATAATATGCAGTGAAAAGAACAACTATAAGCAAGTATGGTTGTCATAACTGCAAAGGAGAACTTGAGGCAGACTACTTTGACACCTCTGTTGTTTACTTTCAGATGTATTCTACTGCCCTCTTCCGGTTCTTTGTTGGAACGAATTTCTTCCAAAACTCTCCAAGTATTTTTCCTGTTAACTTGTAGCTACTGGCACTCTGACTTTCATAGTTGAGATGCCTGTGTTTGTCTAACTTATATTATACACATGTATATTTAAATATGTAACTGAATAATATTTCTAACACACATGCCAGGAAATCATTACTCTCTGCCTTTTAATGAGCTCTAGAAATGCATTAATTCAATCATCTAAATTCCTTAGTATTTAATGAAGAAAAATATTATTTTAAAACTTATAAATATTTTCTTAAACATACTCTTACAAACCCAGAACTACTGCTGCCGTATGGTAGATGAACGGAGAGCTTAGAGGGATTCCTTCTAATAAATTTAAGTTTCCCTCCGTATTATTCTTTAGCTAGATGAAGATAATTTAATAATCAAATTGCTTAAAAATAAATTACTTAAAAATGTCATGAACGCAGTGTGTGGAAGACAGGATTACTTCCATTTACTATCAGGCCTATTTTGTAAACTGTTTCTTTCTTTTGTTTATGATAATTTTTGTTCAGTGGGTAATGTATACATCACAAATTTGCCCCTTATGAACATAAGAGGCATTTTATATTGATTCAGTGATGTTATTTTCCAAAACTAAATCCAGAATGCCTCTTGTTGATGAAAAAATAGCTGAATAAAAGGTGTTATTCTTTAGTGGTGTTTGTAATGGTGTAACTGAAAAGGACAGAACTAGGTGAAATTACAACCAGAAACCCAGGAAACTGGGCTGCCATCACACTAAAGAAAAACTTGCAGCATCAAGAAATCCAGGATTATGTCATTCACACTTGATTATGGTTGATTGCTAAGAACTGAGTATTTTCATATATTTTTATTTTGCTGCCAAACAGCAAAGACCCTCCCTTTAACTCCTGTCAATATCTTTCACTTCTAAAACGTCAAACAAGTAAACCAAGACATAATTAAGGAGTTTAGTTTTAACAAAATTCCACTAAGGAAATCATTGACTCAACCATTTACTGTTGCTTTCTTGCTAAGAAAGTAAGAAACATTTGAAGAGGGAGGCCAGGACCTCTCTGTTTTGGACCACAAAAGAAATATCTAAAGACAAAATGCTATATCCCATCAGAGGAAAATGCAACTTTACATGGGTCATTTAAAGGCTTTGTCTTCTATGAACATTTGCCATGGGCTTAATCACATGTGAGTCCATGCTGGGCCCCCCCCAGTGAAATCACCCCAGGGAGCCTGTATCACAAAATATGCTGCATCCACTCTATAACTACCGGCGCTTCAGATAAGAAGTCAGATCCATTGACTTCAGAGGATCCCCACCTAGCCAGAACCACCAACTCCCAGGGGGAAAATGAAGCTGCTCTTTTCCTTCAACCTGTGCCTTGCCAATGTCAGCCTCCAGAAGACTTAGTCATTCAGTCTCACCCACCTCATGAGTGTCTCTTGACTGGATCACCTCCATCATTAGGTTCTGTGGTGCTTTCCAGCACATTCCCCACCCTCCTGGTCTTTGTTATTTCACTTCAACTTTCTGCTTACAGTGACCCCTTTCCCCCATGGCCCCTATAATTTTCCATCTTCCTACTTTTGAGGGATCAGGTCTGTATCCTCAGGGTTTAGCATAGGCAGAACTTAGCACATAGTTAATGAAAGGTTATGAGACCCTTCTTCAGTTAATAGAAAGTGGGCTGCTAGCCCAAGAGCTTCAAAGACTGAAAGTAGAAAACAGGTTTATACTATCATTTGTCTGTTCTAACATAGCCATGATGGGCATTACCCCCATAATAGTCTCTTAATTACATTAATATCCTATATTTTTACAGTGACTTTTACCTCTTCAAAGCATTTTTACATCTTTTGTTCTACTGGATTTGAATGTCACATATCTATGAAAAAAATCAAGAGATTATTATTAGCCCTGAGCAAATTGAGGCTGATAAGATTAAATATCTTTGTCTGTAAAATGACAGCATAGTGAACTGGATCATAAATAGCCTTTTAAAATTCTAGCTGTATCTATGTGTATCTCTGCATGCATGCTATATGTTATACATGCACACATTTCTCAGACTTGAAAGGGCTAAGATTCTTACGCTTATTTTCTAGTTATTAATGAGAGAAAGCCTTCTTACACTTAATTTACTTTGGTAAATGTTTTTTTGCCAAGACCTGGCACTATGTTACATGGCTCCCTGAGTGGGAAGGAGGAAGATGAAAGGGTATAATTAATTATGAGTTCAACTTAAGATTCCCATGCTTAAAGAGCTGTCCAACCACAGAGAGTTACTCCCAGCCCAAGGCTGGCATGGGCTCCTAACCCTGATTGGCACACTTTCTGCTCTAATGGAGTTCTGCTGCTTCTCCTTAGCAGCTGAGGTAGACATTTTTGGTGCTCTATATTAGGAATCAATGTGGCCTATTTTGGAACACCTATTTAGAACAATAGTTATGCTCTCTCGGACACAATTAACCTACAGTAATTTGTTCCCAGAGAGCCTTATTAGAGAGTACGACTTGAAAGCTCATGCCATCACCATACAAACTGGTTTGGTCTCAGGCCTCTATGCTTGCCATGGCCATGGGAAAATATAGGAGGAGCACAGGGCCAAATGCAGAAAACAGATGATTGCTGATTGCAGTGAAAACTGCAAGGCAGGGTCAGCCACAGGATAAACTATTAGTTAGCTAAAAGTTCTCTCTGGCAACCCCCAACTTCTTTTATTAGTCTTCTTCTCTGTGTCATGGTATCCTTCCCCATGCTCTCCTACTCCACAAGCCCTGAGTCCCTGCCTGCTTTGCGAGTACCCAGGCTCTGACCCACATAACTGCTCCAAGGTGTAATAAATGCCAGCTCTCATTAAGACTGGCAGGTTGAAATACCACACCAAGGTATTGGAGATTCAGGTGTACTAAGGAGCCAAGATCTGAGATTGGTTCAACTTGACTTTTGTCTCCCTCTTTTCCTTCTTTTCTCCTCCTTCCCCTCCCTCATACCTTCCTCCTCTTCCATTTGTTTGTATAGGTAAAATGTATTTTATTTCATTTTTTGGTCTTTTTGAGACAGGGTCTCCCTGTAGCCCCAGCTGTCCTGGAACTCGCTGTGTAGACCAGGCATGCCTTGAACTCACAGAGGTCTGCCTGCCTCTGCCTCTGCCTCTGGGATTAAAGGCGTGCACCACCATGTTCAGCTGTAAAATGTATTTTAAATGCAAGGCAGAAAGTATGTATAGTGATGGATAAATCAGAGTACTTTAGGTCACATAACAAGAACAGCAGCCAACAAATGTCAGTGGCCAAAGCTGACAAAGGTTTATTTCTCATTCCATATCACGTTATTAGAGCTTCCTGGTCCCTACAGAGACATACAACCCAGGCTCAAATCACCGGTTTCTGTACTTACCTAGACCAAAAAGAGGAAAGCTCTGTAGTGATTCACATGGGGCCATAAATGCTTTGAGCTAAATGTGACACAGCATGAGGGGCCCTGGAAAAGCCGTCATCACACTCATTCATCTTTTGTTCCTAATAACTAATGTAGTACTGGGCACAACAAAGACAGTAAATGGTTACTTAATTAAAATGATTTCTGAGCACTTAGGTATCTTCGGAAAGTCATTTTGGACTGTCTTAGACTGAAGGACATAACAAAAGCCCACAAGAAAAGCTTGAAGACTTCCAGATTCAATCTATGCCTGAAATACTGAAACTAGGAGGACTTGGAAGCCCTTTGTATCTATCTTTGAAGAACACAAAGACAGGTTAACTCATTTCATAAACTAGTTGGCTTCCTGGATACCATGTCCCTAGTTACTCAAGAAAATAGATCCCATAGCGTTATTCGTCTTCTGCTGCTTAGTATATGGGATTATGATGTGGATATTTGTTGAATAACTGATGTATGGACAACCCATAGTTTACAGTGAGTTCCTGGAATCTTTATTATTGAATTGAAGGCTCTAGTGTTTGTAACAAAACAGTCCTTTGTTTGTATGGTAGTAGACTGTGCTTTACTAAACTTATATTTTAATAAATGTAGCTTTGATATATACATACAGGAGGGGAGAGAGAGAGAGAGAGAGAGAGAGAGAGAGAGAGAGAGAGA
>NW_008340588.1:362692-386396 GCF_000622305.1 Nannospalax galili
GTGACGTATGGTCTTTAGGATGTTCTAACTATTCTAACTATTCTTCCATTCCATTCCATGTCTCAAAGGGACATGTCTGTCAGTGAGAGCAGCTCACTTTTATTAGTGCATGTATTTCTGATATTTAAGAATAGGGCAAGCATTTTCCCCATACAACTTGGCCCCTAACTGTATACCATTACACTAACACCTGAGAGCCAATGATCTGATCGAAGGCTGGAGGAAGAACAGGTTGTGGCTCACTGTGAGGTAGTATCCTTATCCCCAAGTTTGTGCACGTGTAACTGCGTGTGTTTTGCTAAAACCAACCTTAGAACCTGATGTCCCATGTAGAAAGAAATGCCACCACATTCTTGTTGTTTAGAAAGCTAGACACCAGCAGTGGAGAGGGCCTGCTTTCTATATTGTCTGCATGTTGCTCTGTTTAAGTCACTTTGCTCTGTTGGCTCTTTCTGTATGTGGGCTTAGAGTTATGATGAAGTCTGTGAACGTGTTTCACATACCTACCACAAGACTCAATAGTCCCCTCTCAGAAGTCTCTATGTCTTTGCATACATACATAGGCTAATGTTGATTCTCCATCCTTTTCTCCAGAGTGCCTACCGCATGTTTACAAACAACACGTGTTTGAAGCACATGATCACCAAAGTCCGGCGGGACACCCACCACTTTGAACGCTACCAGCATAACCGGGACCTTGTGGGATTCCTCAACATGTTCGCAAATAAGCAGCTGGAGCTTCCGAGGGGCTGGGAGATGAAGCACGATCATCAGGGCAAGGTAACATGAGAGAGCCACCAGAGAGCTGTTGAGGGACCATGACCTGCTTGTGGCTTGGCACTATATTTGCAGTGAGGGCAAACATCCCATTTTCTAACACAGCAGGAACCTGCACAGGCAACTTGTTGCTACAGTCCCCTGTGACACTGCTCTGAAGTAATGTGTACGCTGAGTGGCGTGGTTGGATGGAACCCACAATTCCCTGGACATTCTTCTACCTGTGCTTGATCCTCAGTTTCTACTGATTATAAAAAAAAAAAATTTCTTAGCAACACCTCTCCTGCTGAGTGATAGAGCTCATGTTGTAGGTATGTGAATACTAAGTTGTGGTATGTTTGGAGAGTGTGCTGGGAGCCACTGAGAAAGCCATTGTTCAATTTTGAGCCTCAGTCATGGTTCAGAACACTGATTTTGTTGCACCTTAAACGATTCCCTGATTGGTTTATGATGAGAAACACATAAAGGCCAGAGTGATCACATCTGAACTTCCTGTATAGATGGATGAACCAGAAAGACTCGTTTTAATCAGGAAGTTATAAGTGAGTAAGAAGTCAGAATGAGAAGGTTAGTAGTTGTTATGAGGTGTTCCTTAGCAAAAATTTACTTTTACACCGGCACCCACTATGAGTCATGAGCTGTTTAAAGTCTTAATACATAGAAGCTCCTCACAATAGCATGATGAAGCAGTCCTGTTGGTATTGCTCTTTACAGATGAGGAGGGAGCCCCATGGCCAGAATGGCTCAGCAATGTGCCTGACATCACCAAGGCAGGCAGTAGCTGAGCTGTGCTGTGACCCAGGCCATCTGGTTCCAAGATCCCTGCTCTTAACTGTGATAGTATGTTCTCTAAATTTTACCTAACCAACTTCAGTTTCCCTGTTTATATAAAGTCTATATTAAAATGATGTAACATTCAAAGTATTTAATAATTTGAGTCACTTGTGTAAAGTCAGTCTTTATTGAGCACGTATACAAAGCAAATATCCAGTTACTTCAGAGGCATGCCATTCTCAGAGAAAGAAGCAGACAAGAGGCAAATCAATACACGGTGTGCCAAGAGATGATTAATATTATACTATGAAAGAAAGCCGGAGACAGAGTCTGCAGAAAAATAGCAATGGTGGTGGTGTTCTATATAGGGTGGTTAGAAAAGCCTTCAAGATAGGTAAGGTAGACAGACACCCGGAGGATGTAAGATAGGAAGTATACGGGGGAAGAACAGAACATGTAAAAAAATGTCAGTACTTGACACGTTCCCTAAACTACCCTCTTGCAGTAGTAATACCACAGGAACCTTTACTCACCATACATTTAGCTCCCAGCAATCTTATCAGAGAACCTATTGCAGTTAGAGTAGTTGTTATAAAGGGCATTTACTTTAATGCAAGGAGGAACCCACAGGCTCTCCTTTAAACTGCCAACTTGATTTCTGCAGATCTTTCTAAATAAGCCTCTCATTCCCAGACAGTAGATTAATAGTGGCATGCATGAAGTTTAGAAAAGATCAAAGAGAATGGGTTTGTGATTATGGCCTCCAACCACAGTAAAAATGGCATTGGGTCAGAGTCATGATAGAGAGCCTTTCCAGAACACCAGAAAAACAGAAACAGGCATACCAGGGTAAGATGTGGTATTGCTGCAGCTGAGTTTGCTTGCACAGCCTGAGAGCCCAAGATCCCACAATTAAGTACAGGAGTGGTGGCTCACCCCTTTCATCCCACCAATAGACAGGATGAGCAAGAGGACTGGTGAGTTAGAGGCCATCCTGGACTACATGATGAGTTCAAGGCCATCCAAGACCTTGTCGTAACATAACAAGACCTTGTCTCAAAAATTGCAATTAATAAGCAAAACCTTGGATTTACATCATTCTCTTCCCCTCAGTCTCACTGGTGAGCCTGATGGAGGAAGATCTTGCAGTTGTACAGACAGTATGGGCTTGCCTGGAGGATGCTCTGAGAGCCTGGGGTAGGGAGGTGGAGCATTAAATCACTAAGAGCAGCCTAGTGGGTGAGTTGTTCTCAGCGCTCTAGGCATAGTGATCAGTGCTTTACTTGAATTTTCACATAATTTTGCTTGTATTTTTTCTCACCACCCATCCTCATCTGTCTCAAGATACAGTTATTAACATGTCTTATCCCTGCTAACAGATGACCCCTTTCAGAGAGTTCTTTTATTTACTTTTGAGTTACTCTTCCTTCTACCCCAGTTCATCCATGGAGAAGCTTTTCAAAACAAGTTGATAAGTGAAACGTCCCCTGTAGTTCTCTTTAGGCATCTTGGCCTTGAATGAGGCAAGAAGCTTCCAGGCTTCCTCCCCACCCCTACATCTCCCTCCTCCTGCTCTCTCACTAGATTATGCTCTCCATTAGCCCCATCTGTCCTCTCTTAATACATACCTTGTCTTGAACTGTATGCACTGTACATTCAAATAAGGCAGTACTTATGTTTGTGCTGAGCTTTAGGTTTCTTCAATTTTGGAAGAAACTGTTTTTTGTGTGTAATTGCTTAAGGCTAAAAATTTTTAATTAGGTGGGTATTTAAGATTTCACAGGATTATAGATCCAGTATGCTTTGTTTGGGAGTTATAAGGTGAAAATATGCTTAAGTCACACAAATGGAGGAAGGATCGTAAAATATTGACTTAAGATTAACCATCAATCAAAGAATAAGAATTGCACATTAACTCTTGCTAAGTAAAATGGATAATAATGATGATGGTGGTGGTGGTGGTAATGGTTGTATTTAATGAACTCATAACCGTGTACCATACACTATACTAGGTACTTTCCCATGCATTATTTAATTTGTATCTCTGGTAATTTATAAGATTATTTCACTGAATTTTATAGGTGTTAAATAATGTATGTTTTAATGAGCAAGTGGCCCAGGTTTCAAAGCTAGGAGTGTGATTCCGAACCACTGGACTCCTTGAAAGGAGTTGTTCTGGGAATGAGAGACGCTTTTACATCTTAAGAAAGAGGAATTCCGAGTCAGATGCTGAGATTACTGGTATTCATCAAAGCTAAGTCATGCAGACAGGTCTTGATTAGATCACAAGGATTTTAACAGAGGACACATGGTCCAAAGCACATAGATGGCTTTGTGTCTAAATATGCAGAGGTTTCGTGTTAAGGGTCCACAGCATTATTTTAAAGAGTGGCATTAGTATGTACTAATTACTTACTATCTAATAATTCTCCCAGGTTCTACGCTAGAAATGTTATATTCACTCAATTCACACAATTGTGTGAAGTAAGTCTCCTTACTATAGATGAAACCAAGGCTCAGAGATTCAGGTAGTTGTGTATAACCGTGCTCTTAGATACAAACCCAAGCCTTTCTGTATCCAAAACTTTCCTGTACAAAGCTGGTCTAACCCTCAGGAGACCACTAGTCACTTAATATTAGAGACATCACTTTAATCTCCTGGGCCTCACTTTCCTTATCTGCAAAAGTGAATAGGTTGATCATCTTTCCTTTTACTTTTTGAGCATTGTTTGAATACTCTTCCCATTTTTAATTAAATAATTTTTAATATTTTTTATGTGTATGAGTGTATTGCCTGCATGTATGTGAGTGCATCCGTGTTGTGCAGTGCCGTGGAGGTCAGAAGAGGGCTTTGGATCCCCCTGGAACTGGAGTTAAGGACGGTTTATAGCCACCATGTGGGTGCTGAGAACTGAACCCGGGTCCTCTGCAAGAGCAGTCAGTGCTTTTAACCTCTGAGCCGTCTCTCCAGTCCCTAATTAGATTATTTATCTTTGTGTTATTGAGTTGTCAAAGTTCTTTGTGTTTTCTGGACCCTTGTCCCTTATCGTATATGTGGTATGCAAACCTTTTTCCATGTTTTCCAAGTTGTCTCTCTGCTGTCATAATGGTGTTGTTTATACCACAAAAGTTTATAATTTTGATGCAGTCATCTTCATCTGTGTTTTCTTCTGTGACTTACGCTGCTGAGGCTGCAGCTGAGAAGATACTATATACCTCAAGGATACAGACATTCACTCCTATATTTTCTACATGTGTTTTATAGTTTTAGCCCATTGATAAAGTTATATCTGTGACTTATTTTGTGTTAAGCTTTAAGGATAAGAAGTAGGGGTCCAAGTTCTTTTTTTTTTCTCTCATGTGGATACCCAGTTATTCATATCACAACACCATTTGTTGAAAAGACTATTTTGTCCCCTGTTGAATGTCATTAGTATTTAGAAAAATTGGCATTAAAAGCACAATGAAGTAGTCTTCCATACCCACCTAGGTCACAATACTTCAAAAAATGGAAAATAGCAATTGTTGGCAAAAATTTAGAGAAATTTGGGCTCTCAGTAGTGGAAACCCTTCTTAGCATGCACAGATACTGGGTGTGATACCTGGCACCGTGTGTGTATTGGGGAGGGGGGTATGTAGGAAAGTTAGAACGCTCAAACATTGCTGGTGGAAATATAAACTGATGTATTAACTTTCAAAATCATTTGGGAATTCCTGAAAAGGCTAAACAAATAATTGCCATATGACTAATAATTCTACCCTTAGGTATATACCCAAAAGAAATTAAACATACCTCTATATAAAAACTTGCATGCAAATGTTCATAGTAATATTATTTGTAACAACAAAAAGTTGGAAATAACCCAAATGTATATCGATGGATAAATAAAATTACTAGTCTGATACAATGGAATATTAGAAAGGAATGAAATATTTAAAACTTTCTACAACATGGATGGACTTTAGAAAATGTTTGCTAAGTAAAAGAAACTAGTCAAAAGATCACTTATTGTATCCTTCAATTTATATGACATGTCCGGAAAAGGCAACTGTAGAGAGACAGAAAGTAGATTACTGACTGCATAGGGTGGTGGTTAAGTGAATGCCAGTGGGTCTAAGATATCATTTGGTGAGGAAAACTATGCTACAATTGGATAGTGGCCATGGTTGCACAGCCCTCTGTCTATACTTAAAAAGCAAACAGACATGTTAAATGAGTGAATTGTATGGTATCTGAATTAAATGTCAATAAAACAATTTTATAAATGAATAGAGTGAGGTAAAAGGCCCAAATTCCCTTTCCAGCTCCTAGATCTGATAGATCTCTGCTTCTTTAGTCTCTAAGGTTAGATAATACAGTTGGTTCCAAACTGAATTTAATATCAATTATGAAATTACCTTGGTCTGTTTTAGGTATTTTAATAAAATGTAGAGTACATGGCTCATATGTAACAGAAATTTGCTTCTCAGAAGTCTGGAGGTTGCGATGTCCAGGATCAAGGTACCAGCAACTCTGATGTGTCCAGGGAGCGTCTGCTTCCTCATTAATGGTGGAAGTCTAAGGTAGCTTTCTGGAGGCATCTTTGGAAAAATTCATGAGGGTTCCACTCTAGTTATCTAATCACCTCTGAAAAAAATCACCTCCTGTGTGGGGTTGGAGACAGGCATGGCAGCACAGAACTACAGTACTAAGGCTTTTCTTCCTGCTTTCAATTTTATTTAGAGGTCTCTTGGTCAAAATCCCATGGTGATATTCCTTTTAATAGTGATTTACTCTGTTACTCTATTTCTGTAATTATTTAAAATTTATAAATTTAAGAGTGACAGTTAAGCCAAGTTTAATTTTATATAGAATTGGCATTTTGAGAAGTTGGAATCAACATCTGTATATATCTATTGAATGTAGAACCAGCATTTTCTCCTAAGATTCAGGCGTCACATTTTGGTCTTTGTCTCTCTGTTTCTCCATCTCTCTCTTATTTTCAACTGGAGGTTGAACCCAGGGCCTTATACATGCTAGAAAAACATTCTATGACTGAGTTATATCTGCCCTTACCACCACCTCTTTTTTAAAATATTTTTGAGACAAAGTCTCAAAGAGTTGCTCAGGCTGATCTTGAACTCACTCTGTAGTCTAGACATGTCTTGAATTTGGGTTCCCCTTGCTTTAACCTCCCAAGTGCTGGGATTAGAGGTTTGTTCCACCATATCTAGTGCAAACATCTCACTTGAATCATACAGCAAAGAAAGCGAGCCAGTATAAAAAGAAATATTCTGCTCATTTTTGGTGTAATAATTTTTAACTTTTGCACACCCCTAAGGATGTGAAAAATCAAGAGCAACTAATCTGAAATCTGAGTACAGTGTTGATAAAAGCACTTTATTATTTATGTAAGAAATATCCATCAGGTAGTGATATTAAAATGATATCTATCGGGTAGTGATATTAAAATGTGACTTATTTAAAATGCCTCTGGTTCTTGACCAGGTTTAATCACTAGTGACAGTTTATAGGGATAACATATTTAGAAAGCAAAAATATGCTTTAATAAGGGAAACATCTAAAGTTAAAAATCTTTCTGTGTGTTTTGTTTTACTTTCCTTTGTTTTGTCATGGTTAATTTGATGGATTTGAGAAAATTATGCTGGACCAGGCAGGATCCTTAGATCTGCATTGCTTTCTAGTATGACCTGTGTGAGCCTATTTTCTTTACTGTGAGGTTTAGTACCCATGCTGTCCAGCTCTGAGAGCTGTGATTAGCATCAAATCCTATTAATGATTAGGATAAGAAGGAACACAATTCCCTCAGTATTTGAATTGTTAAGTTTTAGAAGACAAAATTGTGTTTATACATTCACAAGTCTTTAGAAGTTTATGATTTCATTGGAGGACAATGATAGGAAATCTAAATACATCTGCAAAATAAACTGCTGCCCACAGCACAGTAAGACCAGAGGGTAGAAGGAGTGCAGCCCACAGTCACTGCTACCCTGTGAGACAAAATGTTCATCTGAATAGGTAAGCATGGCAGGGTTCCAAACAGAATGCTAACTAAACAGGTTCATGAATTTGTGGTTACATAAAAATGATGATAATGTATTCATGGATAAGTCCTTACTTGTGTGGTAAGTGCAAAGATAAGAGGTTTTACGGTGTCCTGTTCTTAAGGAGCTGCTTGTCTCCTTTGACCCTGGTAGTCCCATGGCATGGCCCTGGCACATAGGTTTTGTTCTTATTGTTTCTGGTGTGTGTTGTGTGTGGTGTTCCTGGCCACAGCAGGACAGTCTGATCTGGAATGTTCTCTTCTGCCTCAAGCCCACAAAGTAACCTGTGTTCCGTTTCTCTACCAGCATGGCCATCATTGTGGTGTCTCTTGTCCTCTCGCAGAATCAGCAACCTTCTTGCTCTGGCGGCTGCATATTCCCTATCACCCTTGTTTATTAAAGCAGGTTTTAAAAATATCCTTGAGCTGCTCAGGTTGGTGCATGCCTTTAATCCCAGTGCTCAGGAGGCAGAGGAAGGCAAATCTCTGTGAGATGGAGGCCAGCCTGGTCTACATAGTGAGTTCCAGGTCAACTGGGGCTACAAGGAGACCTTGTCTCAAAAAAATCCTTGAACTGGAGCTGAAATCAGATCCACATATTTGTCCAGAATCATGGATTTCCTGTGTAAAGAAACTAAATACTCCTCTTCCAGACATTGCCTCTATTTTAGATTATTAAAGGATATGTGTCAGGGTGGAGGAGATGGCTCAGAAGGTTTAAAGGTTCCTGCCACCAAGTCTGATGACCGACCTGAGTTCAGTACCACATGGTAGAATGAGAGAACTGACTCCCTCAAGTTGTCCTCTTGACCTCCACACTTGCACTTTGGCATGCATGCACATGCATACACACAAACACATACTTCCACAATAAGTAAAAATAAATAAATAATAAACGAATAAATAAAATATAATGAAAAAATCTTTAAAGACTGCGTGTCTAGGTTCTGCAAGAATTCACTTGCTTCTGGCATGGGGTGGGTACCTGGAAATTTGTCAATAAAAGTAGTATTTGAACTGATTAAAGAGATTATAGATGGGAAAAAAGAGGAATGTGGTAGAGAGATCCGAAGTAAAGACACAGACAGGAAAACACCAGGCAGGCGTCTGGTTGCCATGAAGAATTAAGGGGTAGACTCCAGGAGACTCATGTCAATGCGACAGCATCAGTGGGGCATTGCATGGGACAAAGGCTAACATAGAGAAGTCTTAACACTCGTGTGAAACAGTAAGAAAAGAACCGTGCAATGTACTATTTCTCTTTTACATGATGGGCCTTTTTTGGTTTAATATTTAGAAAAAAAATTCTAATTTCCTTTCAGATGTTAAATATAGAATATACTCCCCCCCCCCTTTGCTTTGTACTTTCATACAGTATTAAGCAGGATATTTTCCCTAGATTTTTTGACTTGGACCTAAATTGAAATACTAAGAAACTTCAAATTTTAAGAGTGATCTATCATAAACTTCATATTTTTAAATAAAGATGTAAAATATTTTTATTTAAGATAAAATTCTTTCCCAAAGTTTCTTGCATTTTTCCCAAGAAAAATCATATGCTATGTTATTTGCCTGCTGAATTGTGACTCTGGGGGGCTTGGGACTATGAGTGTGACATTGGGGGCTTAGTATCAGAATGATCTAGCTCCCCAGCTTTGATGACCACAGCAAGTTGCAGTTATGATTTTGAGGACAGATTTGAGAAGAGAATAAATATTTGTGCACTGGTGGTTACCACAGGCTGAGCCTTTTTGAGTAGTCTAATTTTACCAAACACAAATGATGGAGGGGTTAGACAATGCAAGAGATAAATAATGCCTAGCTAGTTTTAAAAACCATAGGGAACCAGATCAGTCCAACAACCTACTGACAAATTATACATAGCAGATCAAGAAATATATGTCTAGGTAAAGTTTATCTGAGAACAATTGGTCTTTGCCCAAGATTTATCTACATGACACACAGTAATTAAAAGTACCAGACTGGTGGAGCTAACTTTCTTGGATGTTTAACAGACATACTTTGAGGCCTATAATAATTTGCTCAGAGGGACATAAAGGACACTTTTTGCTCCTTGCCCTCCTAGGCCGACTAGTTCCAGGTGGCTATGAGCATCTCTCAAAATGTCCTGTAATTGTGGTGGGTCACCTATCCTCTTCATCAAGGAGGCTGTGGAGACCCCACCAGATGGACTTGAATCAGTATCCAGTCTACAAAGAGGAGGGTCAACACAGAGAAAACATTTCCTCCATGCTTCCAAGCAAAGCCAGCTATGGTCATGCAGGACCTTTGACTTATCTTCACATAGAAGGAACTGGTAGAAGAAAGGAGCCAGGGGCTCCTCCCAAGTCCATCTGACCCCTGAGGAACAGATCCTCAAACGGCCTTAAAAGTAAAGATAAATTGATTTATCTTGGCCAACTGTAGGGTCTTAAATGACCAAAAGGAAAGTATAACCAAAAATTAAAGGGGTAAATATAATTTTTTAAGAGTCCATATGTATAGCTAAAGGCTACACAATGAGGAACAATGTCAGACAGGAGATACCTTCCTTTGAGTTGTTGGCCAGGGTGGCCCAAGGGACTCCCAGAGAGTAACCCAGCATAGAAGTGGGAAAATGAACAGCAGACCCCAATCTATCTAAAGGAATATTGATAATTGATCCCTGCTAGATGAGGAACAGCTGACCTTCCTAAAACAAAGACCTCTAGATAAGCTGACTAGATGCACCAGATGGACAGTAGCAGGGATATCAGAGTATAAGGGCTCTAGTGGGGGGAGGGAGGCTATGGGAGGGTGCCATCTGGGAAATGGGTATATAGTTGAATAAGATAGTTTGGGATGTTCTGTGTGATGTACACACACATACACACACACACACAAATCAACAAATTTAAAAAATGACTTATATTTGAGGAGGAAGCATAAAAATTTACATCACGTTAATAAGTAGAGGTGATAAACATTACCATTGAAATCTACCCGATGACTTTATAGACATACACAGGTGCCAAGGATCCGAATGCAACTGATTATGACTAGTAATAATCAGATACATACAGTTTAGAGACGCATGCGCCAACATCTCAGTGTTATTAGCAAAAAACGATGACTCTGTAGGAAACAGTATAGTTTAAAATGAAATGGAGATCTTTTTTAAAGGTTAAAAACTCATTCAATTTTATGTCTTACAGGGCTTATACTGAGTTCAATATTGTATAAGTGTATTAATTCAACAGTGAACCTAAAAATTTTATAGCCAATTTGAAGGAGATGTATCTTTGCTCTGGAAACTGTTATTGAGTATATTAAAGCTGTAATGAAATGCTTCTTCTAAAAAAATTAAAAAAAAATTTTTTGAGAAAGGATCTTGCTATGTTTCTCAGGCTCAATTTGGACTCTTGAGGTCAAGCATATATATATATATAATGTCTATACATATTTAAAAAACACATTAATACGCATAGAATTCAAATGGCAAAAGGAAAGTGTCTTTGGGCGTGGATACCATTTTGAATGAGACAATAGAACAGACTTGAGCTTTGTGGCTCTATTTCTGTGTGAAATGCCAGGTTCTTGCCATCTGGAAGGAGCTGCCTGGTATGAAGATGGCCTTTCCTTTTTCTCTTTTTTAAGTTATCTTCATGATTGCATTGGAATGTAAAACAACTATTTTCTGATTCTGTAGTAATGCCCTTATTTTCTATCTTAAATGTGCTTATTTTGATAACTCCATTTTTTCAGTCTTTCACATGTGCTGGAAAATGAGAGAAAAAGCTAGAAACTCCAAATTCTGTCTTTCTGTGAAGTAGCTGCAGTTAGGGTGCTTTTGTTTTACTTTGTTTTCAAGGCCCTTTCATATGTATTCCCGGTTTGGCAAAATATTAACTGGAAACAATTTCAAACTGCTTCAGCTTAGCTTTCCTGAACCTGGGGTTGGTATTTCTTCATAAATACTAATAGCTTTTTCTTTGCTTAAAGTAATAGATGTTTTAAAAAAAAAGAAAAGAAAAGAAAGAATTGTGTAAAGAAAGAAATGTATTTTGTTTGGCTTCCCTAAAATACCACTTGGCTCCAACCAGCCCATATTTCTTGACTCTGACTGTGCCCTGAAGCTGTGAAAGGGTAGATGTTTTAAAAATGAGATTTGAGTTTGTGTGTTTGTATTCCTTTCCGTGTTTGAGTTGTTCATCTTAGTTGGCCCCACACTATAAAGCCTGAGTGAGTTTCCTTAATGAAAACCGAAGAGTAGAGAATGATGTTCAAAATTTGTTCTGCTAGTAGCTAATATGAAATGAACTTATTTCTTCAGATAATTGCCTTTTTAATGAAGGCTGCATTACAAACATACTTAATACAGACAATTACATGTTAGATACTTTCATAAATAATTGCAGGCTATTCAAAATTGTGACATAAAAGTGACCCAATTTTTCTTTTAAAAAAAGTACCAGGTCAACTTCGTTGCTAGTTTGAACTAATTAGCATTCCCTGTGGAAAATGATCTAGTTTTCTAACATAATTATTGTGTGTGTGTCACCAGTAGAAGTTTCAAGCCTAGAATTTGCGCAGTGATTTCTCATTTTCATGCTTCTTTGTTTGCCTAGTCATTGCAGTGCTAGAGATCAGATCATGGTTTCATTCACTTTAAAGTAGAATATATTTTTCACAACCTGAGAGGGACCCGAGCCATTACTTTTACATGACTAAAGCAAAGCCCTAAGGAAGCCTGCCCATGGTGCAGAGGGCCCTGAGCAGAGCCAAAACACAGCAGAGGACTTGCTCCTGGGTGCTGTTTCCTGTTACTGATATTGATGGAGATCTTCATCAAGACATTCCCTTCCAGGGACCGGAGACTGGAAAACATGTGTAAACAATATATACATTATATTTGACTCTGAAACAGAACCCCTTATGAGATACATATAGCACTCACTTCCATCCATGTCCATGCATGCCCCCAACACATTAGCGAACAGAATTAGACAGAGTATGTGGAATATTCTGCCGGGTCAGCAGCAGACTTTTCAGAGTTGACACAGTGGCTGAGCCAAGCGCTGTGAGTGTCTGTGACTGCCGGCCTAGTTCAAGGCACTCTTAAGGGCTTTTCCAAAACCAAGTTTGGCATGAGGCGTGAGGGGAAGAAAGAGCACAACAAGTAGGATAAGATGGCAGTCAGAAAGCAGCATAAAAGAACAAGAGAAGACATTTGGAAAGAAGAGAGTGGGAAGAGGGGCCGCTCATTGGATTTGGACACAGACAAAAGGTGGTTTCAGATCCCAGCTTTGTGAGTCCCCAACTGTAAGCATCACTGAAATCTGCAGCTGTGACACAACTATGAACAGGGAACTGTGGACAGATGTCTTATTTATCAAATAATGAAAGTTCCTTGCTCCAGCTTTAACTTTGGAGAGGACATGCTTCCTTTGCAGTATAGAGATTTCAGTATGAACAGTTAGGATTGGTTTTTCTACTATGATTGAACACCTATATGAGTTCACCTGGAAGGGTGTATTTGTTCACATAGGAAAGTTCAGAGACAGGCTGTGGTTTCATCAGATGACTCCTCGAGTTATGTGAGCTCCCTGATTCTTTCCATATTCTGCTTAGCCATTTCCATGTTTTCAGTGTACCTGCTAGAGCTCCAGCTGTTAGACAGCCTTGTTTTAGGGAGTGGGAGAGATGAAGGGCAGAAGGATTCACTGGTGTCTTTAATAAGGAGACTTCCCACAAGCGCTGTGTTTCACTTAGTCTTGGACCCTCAGATAGAAGGAGCCTGGGAGAAGCAGTTTTCACTGATTCTCTGGTTTTGTTTTTCTACCCTTGTGTATGGATTATAGCAAGAAGCATTGAGATCTTTAGGAAAAAGGCTTAGAATGAAAACTATTATGATCATAGCAGTAACTCACACTGGGGATGCTGTGGGATTTGTGGGGTTTTTAAATTTTTTTTTTTTGTCTATGAGCATATTGCTTGCATGTATGTAAGTGCACCCATGTCGTGCAGTGCCCATGGAGGTCAGAAGAAGGCATCAGATTCCCTTGGAACTGGAGTTATGAACAGTTGTAGCCACCATGTGGGTGCTGGGAATCGAACCAAGGTCCTCTGCAAGACCAGTCAGTCAAGTGCTCTTAACCACTGAGCTATTGCTACAGCCTTGGATTTGTGTTTTTAGAATGCATATGAACCTTCTCATTCAGCTTCCTTTTAATGTAGATGTGACATCACCATTTAATAGAAAAGAAATAAGAAATGGAGCCTTAAAAGTTGTAAGCGGGTTGCCCAAGGTAATATTATCAGGAAGTGATGGGGCTGGAGCTCAGAGCTGAGTATGTCTTTTTCTGGATCCCAGGCATTTAATTATCACTTTGCAAGTTTTAGCCTAGTAGTTTATTCATATCTATACTGGGTTTTTAAAAAATTTTCCTGTCCTATTTATTTTCTTGTGGCCTTTAGTTTCTCACACCTTATACCTCACATACCTCTCTCTTATTTTTTTCCCCTTATTTTTAACTATTTTTAGTCAGGAATCTAGTTTGGACACTTTTTTATTTATTGGGTACCTTCCTTCTTGCAAGCCAGCCCTAAAAACTATTGAGGACGACAGGTTTAGTAAGAAATAGTCCTTTCCCTCAAGGCATTTGCAATATAATTCTTTAGAGCATGGATTTTAGACAAGCCTGTTAAAATCAAATTAGGTTCTGACACTATATGCAGATTACCACTGACCTAGATGGAGACACCATTTGTCCTTGTAATTACAAGTGCATCATACTTCTAATGGCGACCCATCTCTTGAAAGCATTCCTAAGGAATTACATAACTAGGCAATACTATTTTAGTACTCTTTGTATTTTTATCTTAAGTAAATTTTCTTATGTTTGTAATAAAATCTTGTTGATATTAATTTATACCAAAAAACTTGATTATAATATCTGATTTTTAAAGATAGGAGCTAGATATGCTTATTTGTAAGAATAATTTCTACTTTGTAATGTTTTGAATAATATCAGAAATAATGAATAGGTATATTCTAAGCCAAAATCAAATGAAGACTGGCATGAAACTTGAGGCCACAGCCTCAGTTAGATCAATACAGGTGTGTGTAGGGCCTGTATCTGGTTTACATTTTACAGGGTTGAGAAAAAAGATGCTTTATCTGATAGTTTAGGGAAGAGGGAGCACCTTGGCCTAGTCCATCTTTGTACCTGAAAAATCCTATATTAAGAAAAAGGACTGGGAAAAACTCTTGTTCTGTTCATTTTTCTACTTCTTGGTACATTCAGTGCTTTCCTTCTTCACTGAAAAGTTAAGTTTAAAGCTGGGTGAAGTGGCACTTGCCTGCAGTTCTAGCACTCAGGCTGAAGTGGGATGATTTAAGTCTGATTCCAGGCTACATAATAAAACCTTTCTTATAAAAAGTAAAAATTTTTTTCTGTCTTGGAGCTTCCTATATACCATGCCCATTTCTTGATGATGCATGTGTTGAAACATTTTCTCTCACAATGGAGAAGTAATTGTTATAGGCATGGAGACACCACTTGGTCTTGATTTGACTAGGTACATTTGTTCCTAATCTTTCAAGCACTTTGGTAACTGAGATCCACCAGTTTGAAAAGTTAGTTCTGTTTACTTGTCACACATCATGTGCCAGGCACCTGTTTCATACATAGATACTCAGTCTCCTGGATAGCTTAAAAGTCTTTTTTATCTTTAATAGCTCAATTTACATTCTCTGATTATGGGAAACCTACACTTTAGAAGCAGATTTGAAATAATGGGTTTCCCTGTTACCTCAAGTGATTTTTACTTGAAGACATAACATTTGGCCTAATAATAATGATAAAATAGCACTCGTGTAGAGTTTTATACTTAAACAAAAATGCCTTTCTACATTGTATTTGAGCCTCATTGTAACACTGAGGTGATAGTTTATCACCATGAATAATTTCATGTTATCAATATGAAACAAACTGAATAGACACGGTTTCTACACTCCTAACACACTATGAGGGGAATTGTTTTTTATGAATGATTCGAGAAACCTACAGCTCTGATAATGTAAGCATTAGCCCAAAGTCATAGTTGGTATGTGATAGGAATTTGGGTGTGTGCTGGATGACTAAACTGTAAAGGAACTCAGTAGGAGAGTTTTAAGAGTCTTGAAAACTAACCAAAGTTTTGGAATGACTTGTACACAGTGGGTAGCTGTTAGAAACTTTAGGTTAGAGCAGTAGTATAACTAAAGTGTTTAGAAGGGCCAGTCTTCTAAAAAGGTTTAGATTTGAGGAATAAAGGTGATTAGAGATATGGAAGAATTGAGACAGTAGTGGTACTTACATATGTAAAATGAGACTCTCAAACAATGGAGTGGTGCTTAGGCTAGGAGTCACGGAGTCAAAGAGAGGGCATCACAGCAGGAAAATGGGAAGAGTTTAGTAGCTGATTGCATTGGGAAAGAGAAAGAGAAGTCAATGATGCAGAAAGTTTCAGATGATTGGAATTTTATAATAACCAGATATGGTAAGAGCCAAAAAAGTATCAGTTAAAGAAGTCCAAATGTCCTTTTATTTTTCATTGTTATTATTGTTTTATTTTGAGGTACATTCTCCCTATGTATTCCAGGCTGGCCTCCAACTCATGCTTCCACCACCCAAGTGCTGAGATTACAGGCCAGTGCCACCACACCCAGCTCCAAATGTCCATTCTGATGGCATCCTTCTAAGATCATATCTTTGATCACTATCTCTTGGAGGATTTTCTAAAACCAAGTGTGATGTTCTGACCCGTTTTCTTCATTGTGGATCCAGGTTAAGTGTGACTTTGTCTATTCTTCTTCTGTCTTAATGAATTAACAAGAAATTCTTCCAAGGATTGGAAATTATGAGACAATGGAACTAAGATTATGCCTCCAAAGTGGGTCATTTCTTGAATGTGTGATGGCATGTGTTGACTACTGATGCAGTGGATTGTGTCCTAGGCTTTTTTTGTTGACCACAACTCGAGAACCACCACCTTCATTGATCCTCGGCTCCCACTTCAGAGCAGTAGACCCACTAGCGCGCTGGTTCATCGCCAACACCTGACAAGGCAGCGCAGCCACAGCGCGGGTGAGGTGAGTCCTGGCTTTTAGCGACTGACCAGTTCGTTGATATAAGGCTCCTGGGTGGTTTGTGCACTTTTGTTGCCTTTTGTTATTTTTGTTTGTTTGTTTGTTTGTTTGTTTTGCCTTGTATTCTTAGTTTAAAGGTATCATTTAGAGTCTAAAAAAAGTTTGAGAATGTTAACAGGGTTTCTCTGGAGATATATCCGGCTAAATTGCAAATTTAAAAAGAAGGGTATATGAGCAAAGATTGAAGAATAAAGTTTCATATTTAACTCAGAGAGAATTGGCAATGTACTAAAATGCCCACAAAAGACGGTGATAAATCCTTTTCACACCCAAGGACAGTCCATAAGAAAATGAACTTTTAGTGGGCTAAAATTTTGTTAGCTACAAGGAAGAATTTCTTAAATGAAGCTCACTGGATGCCATTAATGTATCTATCTATGGGGTTGTAGAGTCCTCACTGGTCTTCTCTGAAATTAGGATGTGCCTGAGAAAACTCATGTGTGTGCTAAGTGCCCAGAGAAAACGACCTGATTAAGAACAGACTGCCAGCTCCTCTGGGCTCCACTTTACCAGTTTGCAGTGGCGCATGGTAACCACATGAGGGCCCTCCAATATCCTGACTCAAGCACACAAGAATCCATTCTTGTTTCACTTTTCCCTTGAACAGCTTAAATAAATAAAAAGATTGGGGTTGAATTTTCATCTCCGTAATATAAGTTTATGCTTTGAGCGTATATCATGGTTTGGTGTAATTGTTTCTAAAAGTTCCCTTAGGAAAATGGGACTAGGACCCTTTTCTTGCCATTTCTAAGTGCTTATCATATTTCCAACATTATATTGTAGGTCAAATATTTTTGCAGCCTTTCTTATAAGGCAAAAATTATGAATGCAATAAATAACTGGATTCAATTCATCAAAATTCCACCCCTGGAATTTCCCCTCATGACTTAAATGCTGCTTTCATGCATCATGTGTTTGCTGTTTATAGAAGAATATACATGAGAAGCTCACATAAAAATGATATATAAATCTAATGCAGGATGAGGCATGCACAAAAATATTTGTGCTTTATGAGTGGCCAATAAATCTTTACCTTGCTGTCCTATAAAGCATTAGTGGTGAACTGGAAGACACTGAGCATTCATCATAAACAGAACAAACCTCTCACCCTTGGACTTTGTGTGCAATATACAGCATAATTAAGACTCTGGCTGGCTTTGTCACGTGACCAGTGCACTTTAGCCATTCACCTTATTGTGATTTCAGAAGCTGAAGTTGGCTGTTCTGTGTAGTCAGAATTGTTTTCCTGGGAAAGCATATAAGAGTAACAGCTATACTTATATTTTCTTTCAATACTTCTATGTCTTCTATGTCAGAACTTGAATAATTTTCATGGTCTAATAGTAGTCAGTTTTGGAAGAGGAGGGGCCCTCAAGCATAAATTAGCAACTAAATGAAAATTTCTTTTCTCATTGATAAAAATGGAGCAGCAGAACAGAGAGTAACCCAACATTCAGCCACAGCATTGGCTTTTTGAGAACATTCTTGGTGATGCAGCTGTTGGAAGTGCGTACAGCTTGAAGGCTACCTATGCTTTTCAAAGGAATTGCCCACTGTCTTATGGTCCAGTTTTAGGAAGTGAGGTCTTGGAGATGAACTTTGGCTATTCCAGGAAATGATCACACCGGCAACTACTGACAGGAGGGAAATTATATAGGCGGGCATATTGAAATGATAAGTTCTCTGCCTCTGCCTGACAATGTCTAGATAATGACTGAATCTCCACATAGTGACTGGCTCCATTCCTCAAAGCCAATAACTTAGGAGAAGCAGGTTGAGAAAACTTGTAGTTATGTAATGCGTCTTTCCTGCGACCATCCTGTCGTCATCCATCAAATTCTGGAATCTGTAGAAATATTAATATCTCTGCCATGGAAACAGACACCTGCTACAATGTAGAAACATTGTGGTTGACGTCATGAACAATGCAATTAATTTTCTGTGTTCTTTATATGGATAGAAAATTTAAAACTATATTTCAGATGAATAAAAATATGAATGAAAAATACTTTTTTTAAACTTTTTAAGAGAGACAGAGAGGTAGCTCCTGAGTTCAATCCCTGGAACCCACGTAAAGGTGGGAGGAGAGAACTGACTGCACAGTGTTGTCCTCTGACCCCGCCACATGCATACCATGGTACCCAAGAACCCTACCCACAATAATAATAGATAACAATCTTAGGCCAGGTATGGTGGCACACACCCTTAAACCCAGAGCTTGGGAGACAAAGGCAGGTGAATCTCTGTAAGAGGGAGGCTAGCCTGGTCTACATAGTAAGTTCCAGTCCAGCTGGTGCTACAGGATCAAAAAGACCAAAAGTAAAAAAATAAATAAATAAAAATAAAATTTAAAAATTAATAGTTGAGAAAGTTGTACTTTAATAGAGTTTAGATAATAGTGTATATTTTCATTTTTTTGTCCAGTTTTACCGACATATAGTTGACAAATAATATAAACTGTTAATTATAGCAACTGCTTTTGAAATATATGCCAAGCACTGTGGAGCTCAAATGAGAAGGTTGCACTTGACTTGAGCATAAAGGGAAGGGAAGGGAAGGCTTTATGGAGGAGGGGCTATTTATACTTTGGAGAATGAATGAGAAGACTCTTAAAGGATAGGAAAGCAGTAGAGAACAGAGAGGCCATCTCTAGTGCGAAGGCCTTTATAAAATCCTCAGCAAACAGCTAACAGATGCTGTACAGTAAATGGTTTGAAGATTTCAGTGGGAGGAAATCGAAGCTCCATTTGAAAAGCACTAGCTTATAAATAACAGTATTGCCTCTTGTTCACTTACTCTCCCACACAACCATACTAACTTGTCTTAAAAGACTTCTGTAATTTGGGAGAAAATGCTAGAACAGAAGCTGAAGCATTGTTAAGAGTTTTCTGGTAAGAATACAAATAGATGTTTTTAGTTATCTATTTGTAGGAGTTTCTAAATTTACAGTAGGTACGATAAATAATTTAGGTTGGGGCAACCTTATTTAGCTCTTCCACACCTGCTACTGTTAGCTGTCTGGTGTGGGAGGCTCAAACCAGAAAGAGCTGTTGTGCCAGGTGCTCTAATAGGCATGCAAAATTGCTTCTGAGGAGATAATGTACTAACACACAGCCCCACAGGAAGATTGCTGCTGTTAGAGGCCCCTCCTCTGCTGAGGCAGGGAATTCCCTGATCTCCCTGACTAAATAAAAGAAGGAATATCCTGGCACAGCCCTAGTACACCTTGTATCACCCAGCTCTTCCCTTTGATTGTATTGTGGCAGGTTGGGGTTCTGTCGATGCAGAAGTTATTCCTGATCAGCAAGTCTGCTATTTTGCTGCCATAGCCACAGTAATTACAAGCAGATTGAACTACTGTGCCACCTATAGTCACTGCTTCTCTCAAGGATGCAGATGTCTCAACACCCTGCCAGCATTTAGCCATGAGAGCAGACCTTTCAAGGGCCTGTGTCAGCTCTGCAGCTGGCACCTGTTCTGATCAGTTGTTAATTTGCCATGATAAGTATTCTGAGCTACTTGGTTTGAGATGCCAGTGCAAAGCCATCCAGCTTTTGGCGCAGACATAACTGATGCTTGCATTCACAGGTAGGAGAAGATTCTCGGCACGCAGGACCACCAGTTCTTCCCAGGCCATCCAGTACATTCAATACAGTCAGTAGGCCACAGTACCAGGACATGGTTCCAGTGGGTATGTCACCTCTTTCCAGAAGTCTTTATCTGTGTTTTCATGTACAGAATGCATACTTGTTGACCGGTGCCTCTGTCCAGCCTGATACTTTTTGCCCTGTATTCAAGAACCACTACATTATCCCTAAGAAATTTATAAAAAATCCTAGACCCTTGAGTCTCAAAGCACTTCTATCTTATAAAATCCTAAAAGTACTGCTTTATAAGTACTGGATTGTTGAAGTTAAGAAAAAAATAATGAGGCACTCATTATGAATTAAGCATTTGAAGAAACACTATAATTGGAATATATTTGCAGCTTGAGACAGAATTTAAATGGTGCTTCACATTCTAATCAAGCAAGGTTAGCACATTCTTAAGGATTTTTAAAACACATAGAAGACAAGAGCTTCCAGAATAGTAAACTAAAAATAAGTGGATGTGAGTTTATAGGTCTCAAAAATACCTTGAATTGTTTCTGAAACGATGAAGCTAAGTAAATTCACAGTCTCAAACTTGGAGCCTAAGGCAGGTGGAAGGACAAACTGAGGAGAGGCCAGATGAACTCCCTTAAATTAGAACAGCTATTTGTGTGATTTTGCTTTAATACAGTTGCTTTAAAAACAAAGAAAGAAAAACTCTATCATGAAATAAAGTGTAAAGCCCATGACTTAAAGAAGTTTGACAACCCCAGATAAGAAATCCAGGGTTAAAGTCTATTTACATTTGATGATATCACTAGTAATATGCACTGTGTTACTACTAACTTACTACACATAGAATTTTAGAGTGCTATAAAATATTGCTTAAGAAGTTACATGATCTTTGATTTGGGATGGAATACAAAAATGGATTCAGTTACAAAAGTGTGTTCAGCTCATATATCATGAAATGTACATTCAGGGATTCTTTGAGTTGACAATGGGATTCCATTTTAGCAGGTAGTATTTTAAAACATTTATTTGCACTTAACTAAAATATATATGTATAGGCCTCATAAAGTTTCAGGTGGCAGATACCTACAGAATTGCCAGGATCTCTGATGTTTCTGAATTAGACACTCAAACTTCAGTTCCGTGAATTATATTTATTGCCTATTTCTGATTATGAGTAAATATCAGTAAGCTGAATCATCTTAAGCATGTAGGTTCATTTTCCTGACAGAGGAGGTACTTATGGTCCCTTAGTGAATTTTAATGAGCAGCTTTTACATTTCCATAGCCAGTCTTAAGTAGGCTATAGATTGTTTTAAAAATATGTTTTGTCCAAAGTTTGACAACAGTTGTGTTATAGCTGTTCATACAGTAGGTTTGATAAAGAGCTGCTATTTGTAGTGTAATGGCATTTGTTTCCACAAAGAGTTTGAGAATGATTTGTCTTCTGCATTATAGTTGAAACTGTTACTGGAAACTATTACATTTTGGGGGCTCTGGTTTGACCTCTTCATCTCTCTCACTGGCTAATATTTAACCAGAAATTAGTTTTTCATTTTTTGCTATTATCATCTCTATGAGGTTGTTTGCTCTTGTTTTCTGAGACAGGGCCTTGCAGTGTAGCCCAAGTTGACCACAACTCACAATGCTTCTGCTTCAGCCTCCCAAGTTGCTGGGATTACAAGCTTGCACCACTGTGCCAGGCCTTGAGGTTTATTTTGGTAAACTTAAAGTTATAAATATCTAGAATCTTGTTGATGAACTAATCTTGTCATTTGATAATAAATATGGTTCATTAAATGAGTTTAATAAGAATAGCAAGTGATCTGTATTAGACATAAGCCCAATAATCATGTAACTGCTTACATCAAAATCAGAATGGAAACATCTGTGGCCAAGTTGTAGGGCAGCTCCAAACTGTGAACTTGAGTACAATAAATATTAACTATAAAAACAGAGTTTTAAAGTCTGAAATTATAGTCATCATAGAAGTAATAATGGATTTTTTTTTAAAAAAGAATTGTTTCTTTTGATTTTTTTTCAGCTTATAATGATAAAATTGTTGCATTTCTGCGTCAGCCCAACATCTTTGAAATTCTACAGGAGCGTCAACCTGATCTTACCAGGAATCACTCACTCAGGTAATGATTTGGGACTTGCTTCAAGTGGCATTAATGCCAACCATTAATCCTCAGTGGCTCTGATAGTCATCTTGGGGATCCACTTTTTCTTTCTGCCTTCTTTACAAAGACTTATGTACATTTTTATGTCATCAACACCAGCTCATTGTAGACCTAGTCTTCCTTTACTAAGTAGAAGAGTTGAGTAAGATTAACTAAATAACCTCGAACCATCCTTAAGGAATAAATATAAAAAAGAAACATATGTACAGCCTGGAATACATAACAGATTGAAAACAATGACACCAGCTTTTTGAGTGAAGCCTGATTAAACAAGAATAGCAGTTTACGGAGTTGAGATCTGTAAAATCCAGGACTTGGCATTCCTGTTTCCTTAATAAAACACAGTAGAGCCCAAGCAGATAGTCTGACTCCTCTGTGTGAGGCCTCTCTTCTGAACAACTCAGTGCATCAGGCTCCTTTTTCATTCCTAAATACATGTTGTTCCTCTCCCCTGGCAAGCTCTTTTCTTCTTGGTTTGGCAAGAGAGGACTTTAAAGTCCAGGCAAACTTTCCTTCCTTGAAACCTTTCAACTCCACTGTGGTTCTTAGTCTTATGATGTAGGATAGCGTTTCTCAGTTTCAGTGTATTGTGCATCAGTGGAGATAGAAAAAGGGAAATCTTACATAACCCAGTACCCATTTTATTTACATGTTACCTTTACTGGTAGAAATGCATTTGCCAGATGATACCATCCTGGCTCATAGTGGTGGTTCTCAAATACTGACCCACAAACTTCTGCAGAGCTATTTTCATCAGGATCATACAGAAGTTTTATAAAATACAAAATACCAGAACTCACTTCCCCAACTCTTCCTTCTTTGAATTTACATTCCTAAACCCTGCCCAGAAATTTCATTCAGGAAATGCGGGGTAGAGCCCAAGGATTGCTTTCTTTAAGCCTCTCCATGTAATTCTGTGGAACAATCAGGTGTAATAATGTCTGGTCTAGACTAATTTGATGATTAATCATGAGATGTGTCAAATTGTTCTTTGGACTGTTTAACTATTTGACGTTCTTGCTCTCATTTGATTTTTCAAGTTCTTATTTTCCAATTAGATAAGATCCTTTCAGATAGGAACCTTATCCAACCCTTCTACTCCTTCATTTGTTCCTTGCTGTTCAAATATCTAAACGGACTTTCTATTCAGTG
>NW_008340588.1:387237-407338 GCF_000622305.1 Nannospalax galili
AAGATCCTTTCAGATAGGAACCTTATCCAACCCTTCTACTCCTTCATTTGTTCCTTGCTGTTCAAATATCTAAACGGACTTTCTATTCAGTGAATAAATAACAAAATATCACTATGCTGCCATTACCTTTAAAGTTTCTAAAGACTATGAACTACACAATACTTATGTCACTAAAAATGATGCTTGTATGGGAATTCTGTCTTCACATTGCTAAAACCCAAGTTAAGTTTTAGTGCTTTTACTCAACATAAGCATGCTGTTCTCAATCACCAGAAAATTGTAAAAAAATTATACAAGTGTGGGTTTTTAATGTTTCTTCATTAGGACATCCCCTCAGTATATCCATGGTCTCTGGAGGTTGATAAAATTGAATGAGCTCAACTTTCTAATTCAACCCTCTAATTAAGGATCTTAGAGAGTCTGGACCTCAAAGCAAAACAAATTTCCTCCTTCCCTGTTTAATCACAAGATAAAGAAAATTACCTTCTCTACTTTCTCTAGCCACAACTCTCTCTCTCTCTCTCTCTCTCCCTCTCTCTCTCTCTCTCTCTAATCTCTCTCTCTCTCACACACACACACACACACACACACACACACACGCACACACACACACACAGAGACAGAGAGACTCTTCCACTGAATTCATCCCAGCCCCCACAAAACAGACTAAGAAAGCAAGTACTTAAGAAGTTTTACACTTTTCTCTGCACTCCATGCTATTATTTAAAATAATTAACACATCTTTAAATCTCTACCACAGGGGAGGTTTAATTATTTAATCTATCTGAACAGGCATTTGAATTTATCATTAGTCTTTAATGACTTGGAAGAACTTTTTCAGACCCCATCAGAGGGAAAGGGGAAGGCTTCCTGCTCTTCGTTTTCTTTCTGCTCTTCAAAGTCTCTTACCTTCTTGAAGATGGCTGAAGACTTTTATTTTTTTAAGTGGCACACAAGGTCCCCAGTTAAGCACAATCTTTCTTCTACAAGGTAATCTCTTACAAAGAAATTACTTGATAGACTTTGAAATATATTTCCATCTATTTACACATTTTAAAACTCTGTACAGATTGTGACCATGGAAAGCATCCTGCATGACAAGCAAAGAAGCAGGAACTTAAGCCAATGAGATAATGCCCTTTCTCTTACTCAGAGTGTGTCACTCTGTGCTTTCATTTTCTGAAAAATGTTTGGTAGTTAAGCACTTTGCTTGTCCTAACAACATAAAGGGAAGTTTGTATATCTGAGAGAACATTCTGTTTCATACAGTTAAAAACTGCATTGTAAGGAGCATTCCCACAAATGCAAGGGTGGAATCCAGGTTGGGGGTTGTTAATTTCAGATTTCAGTGATTTTTTGATAACATATTATTAGTCAGCTGTCATTATAACAAAGTACCTGAGATAATTAACCTTTAATGAGAAAAAACTTATTTTAGCCCATAGTTTTAGAGGTTCTAATCTGTGATCTGATAGACTCATTGTCCTTGGTTCTCTGACGAGGCGTGCCAAGTGGCAATGGCAGGAAACCAACTATTCACCTCATGATCATGAAACCAAAAACAAGAGTTAGGGGCCAGGACCCTTTCCTCATCAGAGGCACAATCCCAGTGGCTTAAGAACCTACTTTAAGAAGTCCTCAGTACCTCCCAATAGAGCCATCTTGACGACTAACCCTTCAATATGTGGTCCTTAAAGAGACATCCAGGATCCAAAGTACAACACAGAGTTATGTGTAGAACAGAGCCACTGGGTAATCTGTGTGTCACAGGTGACTTTGAGCTGTAGGTTCCTGACTGACTAGGGATTACCAACACCAACATAGGTTGCTGTGCATTCTTCCTCATCTGTGTAACCTCCACTTAAAAGAAATAGCCTCCTGGTTTTCTCCAAATGAGGAAATGAGGCAGAGCCATTGGGAGATTGAAGTCGGTGTGTCTGCTTTGTGCTTCCCTTGATTTGGTTGTGATTATTCCTGAGCCAGAAGACAGTAAGCATAACTTGTTGTCATACAATGTTCTTTTCCTTGAGATTCTGCTTTTTATATCTTTTCGTGTAGAATGCCTGTGGTTTTCCATGTGGTAGGGCATGGCTTTTACTTTCAACTGCCATTTTGAAATCATAGTTCTTTCTAACTTCATCTGTCATTCAAGAGTGAATAATGCCAAGTTGTTCCCACAACCCCTTAATCATAGAAGAGGTTTGTTTTTCCAGTTAAAAACTGAATATCCGGGGCTGGGGGCATGACTCCCCAGCTAAGAGCACGTGCTGTCCTTGCAGAGGACCTGCTATGTGAGGCAGCTCAAACTCCTGTAACTCCAGCTCCAGAGGATCCAACATCCTCTCCTGAACTCTCTAGGCACCTGCTTTCTCACATGCACATACCCACACACAGACACACACATATACACATAATTAAACGTAAAATAAATCCTAAAAATATGAACATTCAAATTCACTACCACCTCTATCAAAGGGGAAGTGTCCCTATTGGACTGTTAGATCCCTTTTATTGCTTTTCTTTGAAAGATAATAATCATAGCAAGACGTTAGTGTGCTGTGACATGAAGATAAGAGCTGAAATGAGAAGTTCCAGTGTTGCTTCAAATATAAAATATTTTCATTTAAAACATCTCTAAAATATTTTATGAGTGAATATAGTACATGTAAATTCCATACAATTTTTAATTCTGATGTTTGTATACTATGCAATTATAAGTAAGGATCTGTAGATAATCAACCTAAGGTAAGAGTTGAGAATTTCCCTCTTGGGAAATTCAGTCTCTCCAGTGTCTGTTACGTGGCAGCCCTGCTCTCTACCAGCATCACTGATAATTATTTGGGTGTCAGACTGACTCTGCTTTGAGTGCATCCTATAGAAATTCCCTTTCCACAAGACTATGATATGTGATGTTTTTTCATTTTGTGTAAATAAAGTTATTCCATATTTTATGTTATTAGTAAAGGAGTGATTTTGAACTCTGAGAAATTCTGTGCCACAGAAGGCAAGTGGGTATGGGCCTCTCAGTTCACCACACTGGAAGCAAATACAAACTTGGACCTCCATATTTTTCTATTGTCCTATTTTGAGGACCCTGCAGTTTTGTTATAGTCTAATTTTACTTTTATTTCATTTTAAAATAGCATTTGCCTTGAAATTACCAAATCATGTAGAATTTTAGACTATTAAAAAGTCAAAATTTCCAGAAACCAGCTTAACTAAAACAAACCCTAGTGTCATAATTTCTAACCTATTTCTCATCCAGCTTGATTGCAAATAAAATTTCCTATATTTAATATTGAACCAGAAATATTAACCTCAGTTAACATCTGCACTCCTTGGTATAAGTGACATGAATTTACACCTGCTGATCCTTATCACTTTCTTGTTAGGACCTGCCTCTTCAGTCTCTAAGTCCTCCTGTAATTTGTTTACTGCTCACTAAGATGTTAGGACCAACATGGCAATGTTCTGATCTTTTCTGCTTTGCTAAGCTTAAATAATAGAAGAATATAGATTGGAACTGTTATTTTCCTGTGGTCTGTTCATAGAGGGATAACTGTTGAATTTTTAAAAGCATGCATTAAGATAACTTACAGACTCTACATATTAGTGATCATTGGAAAGTTCTGGTAGAAGACTCGTCTCTCACTAGGGGACCAGAAGTCATGACTCTTGGGAAGTAGTTAGATATGTACCTTAAGAGTTCATATTTGGAATCAGACAGACATTCGAATTCTGGTTCTGCATTTGCTTCCCACTCGGGGTCTCAGGGTAACTGAATGAGGTATTAACAACCTTTCAAGTTATTATTCTAAAACTGGGGATAGGACTTTCTTTCCTTTGGTATTATCTTTTAAAATATTAAATGAGGTAAGGATTATGAAGCACTTGGTGCTATGTAAGCCAAGTAAAACAAATCATAAAATAAAGTTACGATACAACACTGGTGCATATACATACACGTAGGTAATACATGCATACATAGAAATTTTTAAAAATTAAAATATTTAAAAAAAATAAATAAAGTTACTATTTTAGAAGTCTGCCTTTCACTTCTTGATCACATAAGGACTGCGTTTGAAGTAATTTGCCCCTGAACTTCTTCAGATTCTCAAAACTACTAGCCTTGAGACTGATCATACATCTAAAAGGAACCATATAATTCTGTGCATGTAATTGAAGTGCAGCTAGGACCACTTTAGGATCATGGTTAATTTCCGTGTAGGAGAGCTTGCTTCTGTTTTTCTTTCCCCAAATTCCCATCAGGAGCTTTACTCTAAAGTCTTTTTTATACGCATAAAATGAAATCAGCCAGAGAGAGAGAGAGAGAGAGAGAGAGAGAGAGAGAGAGAGAGAGAAAGAGAGCGCTGAGCAAAATTAGCAGAAATTTCTGAGGGCCAAAGTATGGAAATACCATTGTGTTAACATTTCAAAGCCATCCAGAAGTATATGAAAATGTCCTCACAAGCAGCCAATTTTCTTGTAGGCCTAATGAGAGGTTTGGAATTTTGTCTTCTAGGCCAGTAAGAAACACAAATTCTTAGAACCAGGTACCTATCCTATGGCTTCCAGAAAAGGAATTTTGCTGTTTGTGTTTTATTTGAATGGATGTACTAATTTATACGTGTGTAAGCTTTTGACACAGGCGTATACTTACGTTTCATGTTTTCTATGCACACAGGCTTATAACTTCTCTTTGAGATAGTAAAACAATCACCTAATTTTTTTTTTGTTTTTGTTTTTCTTTAAAAGATGTCTAATGCCTAACATGATGGCACACGCCTTTAATACCAGCCCTGGGGAGGCAGGGTCAGGCAGATCTCTGCAAGATTGGTACCAACCTGGTCCATGTAGTGACTTCCAGCTGGGATTAAAGGTGTGTACCACCATGCCTGGCTGAACATGATTTTTTAATTTTTTATGTGTCTGCGTATATTGCATGCATTTGTATAAGTGCACCCATGTCATGCAATGCCCAAAGAGGTAAGAAGAGGGTGTTGGATCCCCTGGAACTGGAGTTATGGACAATTGTTAGTTGCCACGTCAGTGCTAGAAACCAAGCCCAGATCCTCTGTAAGAGCAGCCTGTTCTCTTAACCACTGAGCCAGCTTTCCAGTTCGTGAATTTTTAAAAAATATTTTATTATTTTAATTTTTAATTTTATGTGTATGAGTGTATTATCTGTGTGTACGAAGTGCACCTGTGTTGTGCAATGCCCAAGGGGCTCAGAAAAGGTCATCAGATCCCCTGGAACTGAAGTACAGACAGTTGTTAGCCACCATGTGGGTGCTCAAAGCTGAACCCAGGTCCTCTGCAAGAGTAGCCAGTGCTCTTAACTGCTGAGCCATCTTTCCAGCCCCTACACATGAGTTTTTATATCTGGGAATTTTCTGTTTAATGTTTTTAGACAGTGGTTGACCACAGGTAACAGAAGCCAGAGAATTAAAAAGTCGTAAGGTAGGCATGGTGGCATATGCCTACAATCCCAACATTCAAGAGGCTAAGAAAGAATTGTGAGTTCCAGACCAGGCTGGTGTATAGCAAGACTGTGCATAGAACACATGAAATAAAAGGACCATTGAGGCAGATTACTACTTATATAGAATCATGTTTTGTTGAGCTGCGTAGTTTCCACCATATATTGAATTGTGAGAGATGTAAACCCTTCATATGAACTGTCTCTTTGAAACTCACAGCATCATTCTAGGATTATGGAGGGGACAGTATCTTATCTACCCATCTTCATAGAAATCCTCAATCCAGATTGTGGCATGAACAACAACATGATTAGGATGGCTTGCCAATATCAGACACAGAAATCTAGCTTGATTCTGATTTTTCAATGAATCCTACTGTTTTTTTGGGGGAAAAAAAGTGTAACTATGGGGTCTATCTAATAATACACTCACTAGTTTAAAAAAACTTGAGGACCTACAACATAAGCTCCAGCTATTTTATTTGCATTCTAATAATTCTTATTTTGAGATGAAGAAGCAAAGACAGTTCTTAGCCCATAATTTATTCCATTTATATTATATCCATTTTTTCCTTAGCATGTGGGTAATTCATGTCATTTTTTCTGTGTCCATAACAATCACATGACCATGTGGACCTATGTTCCCAACTCTATCCTACAGAATGGAAATAGAAAATTAAACTTTCTACTGTCAGCTCCATCTGTCAAGGCAGACTGGGCCCTGTGACTCTGATAATGACTATGAAGGGTCAATGCTAATTGCTAATTTTCCTTTCTTGGCATTGTCCCATTGGGGAAGTCAGTGTACTGCTGTAAAGCCACCCTCAGGTAGTTTTAAAAGCCTGTGTATTTTCGATTGTGTTACTGAGCCCTTTCTGCAGAAACCCGAGTGTGCAGAGTCTGCAATCCAGGGAGTTTTGCGGTCAAGTGCACTGCTGCTTTTGATTGTTTCTGAACACGTGCCCTTCTTTAACTTCACCAAAGTGTGGGTTGGTTTCAGTGAGAATGTTTTCTGTGGGAATTCTAATCTTGAGACCTTGCCTTAAATGATCATTGTCCTTAAGTGATCTCCTGAGAGAGTTGATCTCCGGGGGTGAATATGTCCTTTGGGAGGAAGTGGTTACAAAATCCTAAATATTGTGAGTCTGAGAGACAACACTAGTGGGCAACTTTTTCCAAGGTTGTCACTGTGCAGCTTAGCAATCTTGCTTTAACAGTTGGGGGTTTTCATATTAAGATCATCTCTTTACCCATCATTGCCCTTCCCTCTGTGGATTCCACTTCAGTCAATAATCTGAAGTCAGCTTTCTGATGCTTTTTGTTTCCTGCCACAACAGAAAATGAGAGCAAGATTGTTTATTCCCAACATGGAGTTGGTTGTTGGGATCTGTTATTTTGACATTAACTGAGCATGTGCCTGGTTTGTATTTTACTGAGCTCTGGTATGTACAGAACACTGCTAGGTACTTGTGGGAAGAAGTATCAAGGAGAAAAGATTTTTGTCCTCAAGAAATTCACATTTCAGAAGGAATTTTTAATTTTCATTGTAAACTGCCAAAATTGAATAGAATTTCTTCATGCCACAGAATCCTTTTAACTTTATAGATTAACAGAATAAACTTGAATAAATGTATTAGGCTCCCCTAATCATAGACAATTTTTTAGTAACATTTCTCAACTAATTTTGTAAATCAGCATTTGGTAGCCTCATGGAAATTCATAAGAGTCACATCTTAGTTTCTATTCTTAAAGGAAAAGCAGTATTACAGATCTATCTTGTTGCCTTTAACCACTTTTATTTTAAAGAAACTTAAATGTGTATAAATATAAAATATATGTAAACTCCTTATGCTTATAGTTTTTATAAACTTTAAACAAAAATGAATAAAATTAAAAATAACAAAACTGAGAAGTATGCTGTTTGGTTCTTGCCTAGCATGAAGGTGGCCCTGAGTTCAATCCTTGGTACCACAAAAACAAAACAATGTTGTGGATGTGACTCAACTTGAGTTGCCATTTTTCCTTCAGCACAGTAATTCAGATTGTGAAACAGTAAAATTCAGAATAAAAGCAAATTAGACAGCATGACAGATATTAAAAATACCCACAATGATTACATCTGGTTGGAAGATTTATGGGTGATTTTCTAGTTTTGCTTTGTTCTGAGATGGTGTTTTTTTCTCAATGTCCGATAATGTGTGTGTGTGTGTGTGTATTATGTATACTAAAGAAATTAAATTTCATTAATTTAATGAATTGCATTTCATCACTTTGAGGTATCATGATTTATCTAATCTTTGTTTTCAAGTTTCCACATATGGAAAATTTTAATTAAATAAAACCTCTCCATAATAAATAAAAATTACATCATTAAAAAAATAATAAAACTGAAATTGGAAATTAATAATTTTGTTTTCTGGTATGTTCTTATCTGAAAAATCAAACCAGTTGTTTCACTGCTTAGTAGGTCATAGTGGAAACTGATGAGACGTTTCCCAGGTGGCATCCTGTCTCTGGTGCAGACTCCCCTTCAGCTCTTGGTCCTGTCGCCTTTGTGACTCAGATGAGCAGTGATGCCCCTCTGATTCACAGGAAGCCTATAGGCCGCAGTCCAGAGCCTGGCATCTAGATCATCACTTGACCCAGTTCAGTTAATGGAGCTGGGGAGAGCACTGAGTCTGTTTGGATATTTTGTTTTTATTCTACTTGCTGGGCCTCATTGTGGTGATAGACTGAGGAGATAGATACACTGCATACTTGTTGGCGATAGCAAATCAAAGTATGGTGTCACGGACCCTTACACGAAAACTTCTTTGGTTAGGGAATTGTTCATTTTTCTCCAAGATAATTTTTTTCCTAATTGAGCTTTTTAAAACCAATGCTTAGATCTCTTATTTAAAAAAAAAAAATCACTTATCCGGGTGTGGTGGCGCATGCCTGTAGTCCCAGCACTTGGGAGGCAGAGGCAGGCATATCTCTGTGAGTTCAAGGCCAGCCTGGTCTACATAGTGAGTTCCAGGACAGCTGGGGCTACAGGGAGACGCTGCCTCAAAAAGACCAAAAAAAAAAAAAAAATCACTAGATAATAGGCCTTGATTTCCATCATGTGCTTCCAACATGCAATCCTAAGGCTTGTGGGAAGTTGGCCTTCCTGGTTCTGACTTTCAATGGTCTCAAATAAGTTATCAGGGAGCCTGGCAGTCTAAGCATATTTTTAAATTTGTATCCAACTCTGAGGTCTTCATAGTCTTTGTTCTTTTAATAGTAGTTAGCTACTGGCTATAAAAGACAGAAAAGTAAAAAAAAAAAAAAAAAATTCTAAGGATTAGATGCTTCCTATACTGACGTATTATGTAAAATTAATCTAACCAGAAGAAAACAGGGACTGAACCTGTACCTTAACCCTGTAAGCTGGGTGGCTAAGGGCAAATCAATTTTTATATATCAGGGGCTCTTTCATCTAAACAGTTTAACCTCACCTTCTACCTCCTTGCCTTCAACTCTCTAAAGCAATCTTCATAAGACAGTTTGGATCTTGTAAATCTAAAATGCAGTGAAATCTTATGAAAATATCCAAGAACAATAAGATACTCTCTAGATAAGAACTAAATTTAAATAAGTAATCAGAGACTCATTTCATTTCATACTATGGTTATTAGAATATGTGGTACTTAGCACTCAGAGTCAAAGTGTATATATTTTTGGCCTCCATGTTCTACTCAAATGAAATGGCTTCAGTACCAGAGTTTTTAGTTTATTTTTTTTCATCTTATATGTTAATATGGTGTGCTTTGAAATAGCATGGGGTAAGTGAGGGAAAGAACAAGAATTTTTTTATTTAAATCATGTTCATATGAAAAATTTAAGATAGTGATACAAAGATAACTCATGAAACAAAAAAAATGGTGTTATCACATGTGTGTATGATAAGTGGCAGAAATAATAGCAGTGTGTGTGTGTGTGTGTGTGTGTGTGTATGTGTGTGTGTGATGTGTAATGCTGGTGTTTGAGCCCCAGTCCTCGCATATGCTAGACAAGCACTCTTCCACTGATATGCATCCCCACCCCACAGCATTGTGTTTGGTGTGTATAGGTCTACAGACATTTGCACATGCATGCACATGATCTAGTTAACCAGTCATGGTAACTAAGAATGTTTCAGTTTTCCATTATTTAAAATAACCATATTCCTTTTTACTGAAGTTTTAAGCATAGATGTTATGTTTCCCCCTAAAAATGAATTTGTCACACATAACTCAGAGATTTATCTTCAGAAAAATAGGTGGTTATCCCTAAGCAATCCCTTTAGAGTAGCAGGGGATAAATCTGAGCAGTTACTTTTTGGAGAGCAGGGGAAGAGTCTTTAAAACTGTTGCTTAGATTCAGACTCACACGTGGCTGCAACTCAGAATGGGGACTGGTTTGACTGGTTGGATGATAATCCTGTCTGTAGTGATATTTAGTTAGCAGAATGTTCAAAGCAAATAAAATAATCATTTTTCTCCCAATATTGGAACTTAGAAATGTGCTGTACACCATGTGCTTCTTGTTGCATGTTTTTTTTTTTTTTTTCCTTTCCTTTTCTTATAGTATTGGGAGGAATTCAGGATCTCCTGCATGCTAGGCAAGCACCCTATCCCTGAGCTATATCCCAGACCCATGATGTTCTTCTCAAAAACAAGGACCATGTCTCTGAGGAAATTGTATTCTCATGTATTCTATGATACATAGCATAACTGCCATATAATAAGTACCCAAAATTCTGTGACCATTATAGAAAATGCGGTTTACCAGTAAGTAAAGTAAGTTGTATCCCCAAAGCCTGTCATATATATTTATTCTGTTTCTTTGTCTGAACAGGGAGAAGATTCAATTTATCCGAACTGAAGGGACCCCTGGATTGGTGCGCCTTTCAAGTGATGCAGACCTTGTTATGTTGCTGAGGTATGAAACACTAGAACTTAAAGTAGAAAGGCTTCTGTTATCAAATACTGTGGCACATTCTAGAAAATATACTAGTAGCCTAAAAGTGTCTCTTTATCCTCAAAGACTTAAGGAAACTGTCACATTGAAAATTCAGAATGCAGCTTTTGTGATAATTCATTGCAGATTACATCTGTTAACACTGAGATTTATTTAATTTTGATTTTAAACTACTGGTAAAGAATATGGTATTAGCAAAGTGAAAGGCTATACAGATGAATAAAATACCCCACTCACAGACTGGAACAGGAGGGCAACCATATAAGGTATACACAGCTCACCCTTCAGTGTGGAACAGCGGTCATCTTTATATTTTCTTTCCATTTTTTTCCTTTGTCTCCTTTTGCTGACTCGACATATTATTTATTTACTTTGTGGTTTTGAACGTTTGGGTTTGGGAAATAAAAAAGTTGAAGTTTGGTTCATGGTATTGCCAGTTTGATAGCCCTTCATGAAATTGACTAGCTGTCTTTTCATTCGTGATGGTTAAACTGACTTTGGTTTTAAATTTTAGAGTAATTTGGAAGGGCAACTGTGAAGTTTTCAGACTTTCTCATGTTTAATATCATGCCTCAAATGTAGGTAGGTCAGAGTAAAATAATATTTTGTTCAACTCAGTGGTGTGGACTCTGCCCTGGAGGTCTCTGTAGAGTCTCAGGCAATGGGTGGCACCCCGGCCCCTCGGGTAATGCTCTGTGTATCCCTGAGTGCTCAGGGTCCCATTCATGCTTTCTCATGTTGCTCTTGACCCTGACCATTTCTGATTTTCTGCCTGAGAGTTAGTGTATTTGTGCTGTATTTTAAGCTGCTTTCTAGCTGCTCAAAAGTTTGTCTCCTTGCTGCTGTTGAAGCAGGATTTCCAACCGGCTCAATCGCTTCCCTTAACTCTTCTCTTTGCTTCACTGTGAAGGTCTTTGGGGCTGCCAATCTAGCAGGTGAACCTTTTACTGTGACATACTGAGCTAGTTCTGAAAGTAGTATTGCATGCCTGATCGTCAGGAAGACTATTGGTCTAGTAATAGCAGAATATGGTGTTTCTACCAAAATTTAAATTTTTGTTATAAAAGTCTGGCTAGGGTATGATTCTTTGCTTCTTATTAGAAATTTAAGTTTTGTTGTTTCTTTTTTGTTTTGAACTAATAATTTTTCTTTTAGAATTAGAAAAAATAAATTAATATAAAACAAAAGTCATAATAGTGAGGTCATTTAGGTTCTCTGCCAATTTAAAAAAAAATAAAAGGCAGGAAAGCGAGATCTCAGTGCTTCGCCAAGTTTATTGAAAGCAGAAGCACACACACACTTTGTTTGGGCCATCTTAAATGTTTAAGTGAAAAGTGCATTAGTCCACCTAGAGCCTCTTCTCCTTGCCTGTCTGCCTAGCTGAGAGCTGTCTGACTCCTAGTCCCTGCTAGTAGGTCATTGAAAGGTCCGTGGATGGAAAGACAGAAAAGGGAATGGGCGATGTAAGATAGTGCAGACCTTTATTTGGGGGAGAAAACCTGCAGAGGGAGTTTCTATAAGAATCAGAGCCTGTGGCTTACAAACTGGAATACTTATAGGGCAGAAGAAAAGTGTGGAGAAGGAGGTTGGGAAGCTTCCTTTCTTTGGCCCAAGATTGATTGGGTGAGTAGTGAGTGCAAGAATGCCAGGTGATGAAAAACATCTCTTATGGCCAGCCATTATCAGGGAGTCTTCAGGGGTCAGTGGCAGGAATCTAGGAAAACAAGTCTAGGAATGCTGATTACTGTGGTTTTGGGAAGCTGCCACCATTTAACCGAAAGGAAAAACTTCTCAAAATGGCATGGCCATGGCTAACAAGCATGATTGTTCTTCATCTGTCTCAGTTAAATAATCTTTGGAAGGCATAGTCTTAAATATTTTATTTAACTATAGCTAAACAATTTCTATTTGCTAGAGACTGGAATCTACATGAATTTGTATATGTTGTGTGGTTGCAATCATAAGTATTTTAAAAACTCACATACAAAGAGCAAGGATCTCTCATATTGTCTGGGCTTGGTGAGATTGTGGTTTCTATTAGTACCACTTCATTGGAGTACAAACAGACAATGACTTGTATGTTAAAAAGGCTATGTGTGGAGCTGGAGAGATTGCTCAGCGGTTAAGAGCACTGACTGCTCTTGCAGAGGACCCAGGTTCAATTCCTAGCACCCACATGGCAGCTACAAACCATCTTTAACTCCAGTTCCAAGGGAATCTGAAGCCCTCTGACCTCTGTGGCATTCGGCATTGCACAACATGGGTGCACTCACACACATGCACATAAAATAAAAATAATAATTTTAAAAAGGCTATGTGTTTGGATGGAGCAGCTCTGCTTTTACGCTTGTATTATATTCACATTAAGAAATACATACACAAGGTAATATGTAGGGGATGATCATTGTACCATTATTGATTAAAAAGCACAAAGTGGGAGCAAAAGTAAATATTTTTCAAAGGGGATAGGGATCACTTGAATGACCTGATATACAGCCAGCAAAAGGAATACACTAGATCCCTACACATCCACATACATATCTGACTACAATAATATTGTTGAAAAAGAAAAAAATACTCAAGCATGGTAAATATTTACAGAGAATTTATGTAATTCTTAACATTGCACAAGGCAAAATTGTACGTTTTATCTACACATGTATGTTTCAGAATGTAGAACTATGGAAGGAAGATGCCTGTTAAATTATCATAGACAAGAGCAAAAGAGACTTCTGATGGAATGGGTTAGCGTGAACGACCCAGGCTTCTGCTCAATGTGGAACTTTTCTCCACCTCTTTGGCTAAAGCATTTGTCTGTTTCTTGTGTTTCCTCAGTTTATTTGAAGAAGAGATAATGTCATACGTGCCTCCACATGCCTTACTCCACCCCAGCTACTGTCAGTCCCCGCGTGGCTCCCCTGTGTCATCCCCCCAGAACTCACCAGGTGAGTCTGCCTTCGGCTCCTGGGAGATGCTCTGAAGAGAGCAGGTAGAGAGTGCTGCATACATCCTAAACATCACAAGTAAATGCTCTTTGGTATCTGCTGCCTTTTAAAAGTAGCTTATTTCCTTGTGAACTCATTTTGACAGAACGATAATGAATACAAGGGTTAATGTATATCATACTCAGACTTTTCATTTTGTTGTGTAGATACCTAATGTTTCTTGGAAAATATTTGCGCATAAGATACTCTGGGAGGTCTTCTGTTTAAAAAAGTTCTGGTGAGACTTTACCATTTTGATAAACTATAAGAATCAAGTCCCCACTCTCAGGAAATAATATAGAATTTAAATTATTCAGTGTAATGGACTTGGGTATTTTTCCCTGTAATATTCACTAACTACCTGAGGTAGGATGAAGAAAAACAAAGATGAATGGGCAGCTAGAACATGCTGAGAAACTCAAATGTGTGTTTGAACTCTTTTTGAAAGAGGTGGATATGAATTGAGGGGTGAATGGCTGGATGAATAAATGAGTGGTGTAAAGTGGAGCTTAGCAAATAAATTTTTAGGAAGGTAGCCATAACATTGACAGGACATCAATATAAGCAATATGTTGTTCACACTTTTATAGCTATTAGAGTTTAAAACTATTCAGTAGAAAGCCAAACTTCAGATATATCAGTAGAAGCTGCTATGTTCTGTAATATATTACATTGATTCTTACATATTGCTATGATAATGAAGCTACAGTCTTACTGAATACTGCAAACAGGGAAAAGCTCTATTAATTTGTGCACGTAACATGAATTTATTGAGCATCGACTGTGATTCAAGCACTGAATTAGACCCTGGTAGTATAAAGATTAATAATATAGTCTCTGCTTTTGAAGGGTTCATGGTGGGGATGGTGGGGCATGAGGCAGCAGTGACTCTGAAGCCCTGTGGCTAGTGCTGTGATGAAGAGACTGTGGGAACAGTTGTTTGGGGAAGATGACGATAAGAGGGATGAAGGAGCCTTGAAGGATGGGTGAATAGAAATAGGCCAGGTAGTCATTGGGGACTTAGCTCAGTGGTAGAGCTCTTGCATAGCAAGTATAAGGTCCTGGGGTTGGTCTCCAACAATTGGGGGAGGGGATCACACACACCAAAAAAAGAAAGGAAGGGAGGAGGGAGGGAAGAAGGAAAAAAGAAAAAGAAAAAAGAGAGAGACAACTAGAAGCTTTCCAGGTGAATCAAACAAATAAGGACATTTTAATCAAAAGAGTAGCATAAGCTAAGCCATAGAATCTGAAAATACTGGGGGAGAATTATTAGATAGAAGAGGAGGGCAGTTCTCAAAATGCAGGTTGGAAATTCAGGCCAAGTCCAGAGGGTCGTTAAAGTCTTGCTTTCAGACCTATTAGGTATAGATCCTGCTTTGGCAAAGTTAATTCATAACTTCATCAATTTTAAGTCCAGTGGCCTGTCTTTGGACCTCATCCTTCCTAAACCCCTTGAGCATCTGGTTGCATTAACAATACCTTGAAAACTGGCTTTTGATGAATCCCCTGAAATTTCACAAAAAGAAAAATGCCACTAATATCCTGTTTGATGAAGATCAGTTTGATGGCAAAGAGGAGGATGACAGAATCTAAGAGAATGGAGACAGAAGCCATTTGGGAGGCTGACATAGTAAAGGGTTGGACTTGGGGGTAGCAGTGAAGGAAACATGAAAATGAAGTAAAGGGATGGACATGTAGCATGCTGAGACATTAGGACTTCGAGCCCAGGTAAGGAAAAATCAAGGAAAATTTGAAGGGTGCCCACAGTGCAAGGCAGATATTAAGACAACTCACCAAGAAGGGAAGAGTACACCGAACTCGTGGGGAGAGGTGAAATGAGTTTGGTTTGGGATATGCTTAACTGAGAAATTTGGGCGTTGTCAGATGAGATACCCAAGACAAGTAGAAAATACAGAGGTTGACAGGGATTCAGTGTCCTTGTGGAAGCCAAAGTTCATAGGTTAGATTACAGGAAGTGATAAGGAGATAAAAGAGAGGATAGTCATGTGAGATTCCTAATAGAGAAGGGCTGTGCTGAGGTAGAAGAATGAGTCAAAGAAGGGAGGCAGTAGGTTTTACAGTAGAATTAGGAGAGTGTTTTCAGGGGAATCTGTGTTCAGGGAGGTGTGATTAGTATAGCCAGATGCTCAAAAGACTAAGAAAGGATGAGGTCTGAAGAGCATGTACTGAGAAGTTATCTTTGCCAAAGCAGGCTCTATAAACTAGTAGATGATACACTGGACTGTGCCAGCTACAGCATGGGACAGGATGCTAAGTAAAAGCCATGATCCTTTCAAAGAGTATGGGTTTACGGGGCTGGAGAGATGGCTTAGCAGTTAAGAGCACTGACTGCTCTTGCAGAGAACCAAGGTTCAATTTCCAACACCCACATGGTGGCCACAAACCATCCTTACCTCCAGTTCCAGGGGAATCCGAAGCCCTCTTCTGACCTCCACGGCACTGCATGACACACATGCACTCACATACATGCAGGCAATACACTCATACACATAAAGTAAAATAAAATATAAAAATAAAAGTACGGGTTTCACAAAAGCAAAACTGGACAGTAGTTAGAAGCAGAAAAGAGAAGGAAGGGACTCTCAGCTGGGGAAAGTGATCATGCTGTCTGAGGCAAAAAAAAAGAGCCATCACTACAGCACAAGCCTTTGAGAAGGCAGGACACCATAGGCAAAAGCATGGGTCAGCTTAGGAACAGGAAAAGACACCTAGTTGGATGACATGATACAGGGTGAAAGGAAGTGCATGTATTATACTCCAGGTAAGTTTCAAGGTGTAGGGAAAGATCAGAATTTACAGCTGGCCTCAGTGTTGTCTTTTACCAACTGAATGATTTGGGGCAATTTATCTGCTTTATGAAATTTGATTTTCTTTTTTAAATAAAATCAAGATAGTAATAATCACTTCACCTCTCTTGGCTAGTTTCAGGGAAATACCTTGCCTGGTACCTGGTGCACTGCAAATATTCAGCAAACATTAGTTTATCTCTTTTTCTTCCTGGAAATTTTATTCCAAAAAGTTTACTTTATCTCTCTGTGAGCTACTTATCACTGGCATATATGATTTCATTTTTTTCTTGCAGAGCTTGACTGACTTAGATTTCTTACCTTTTTTTTTTTTAGCTTTATGTGTATGAGTGTTTTTGCCTACATATATGTAAGTGAACCACCACATACATGCAATGCCCAAGGAAGGTATCGACTCCCTTGGAACTGGAGTTCCTGACAGTTGTTGGCCACCTTGTGGGTCTGGGAACCATACCTGGGTCCTCTGCAAGAGCAAGTGCTCTTAACTGCTAAGCCATCTCTCAAGCCTCTGACTTTGGTTTTTCATTATTCTGAGAGATCTTTGTCTTAGGTAGGATGCATGGTAAAGGTTTTTATTGGACTGTCTCTTTGTGTTGCTGTTTTACACTTAAAGCCACATGGAATATTGCTTGTGCCAGTCAAGGCCCTTCTTTTTAGGCTTCTGTTGAGGCTCATCCCCCTGAGAAAAATGTAGATTGCCAGATTCTGTGTTTGCTGAACCTCACAAAAAACACCTTGATTCTGGCAAGCATTCTAAATGATCACAAAGGTCCCATCTTCATTTGGACTCCCAGATACACATGAATAATACATATAGTAATTAAATGCATTTTGGAAGCAGATTTAGGGTTAAACATTTTCCAGTGACACATGCAGTCTAACTATATTGAAATTGCTAGCAGTGTTTGTGGTGGTTTCAATTTGCAGAATCTCCATATTTCTGGCCTGCTCTGTTCCAGTACTCTGTTTGATGTTGAGATTGTGATGGACTGCCTGGTAGCAGTGGAAGCTGCTGTAAGTGACTCCACATGAGCAGGCCACATCTCAGCAGCCTCCTTTCCCCTAAGGAGTACTTTTCTATTTTTCTGAATAAAATAGCTTTTGCTTCTACCAGTTTTCCTGCTGGCCGGCTTTGTAAAAGTCAGCATTTAAAAATCATTTTTTAAGTGGTCTGGTCCTTTCCTTTTTACTAGAATTTCACTCATTTTAGTGGTGTGAGAATAATACTGTGAAAATTATGGCAATAATAAATTTTAATAATTTTCATTCTGAATGCCTAGGAACCAGCTAATCTTTCTGTACTTTTCCTCATCCCGAGCACATGTCTTTTCATAAGAGAGGGGCTTTGGAAACTTTGACTCATTATTTTCTGCAGCTGTGAGCGTATTCACCTAAAATTTGTCAAAATTTTGGAATGTGAAGGTTTGTTTTTCTAGGACCATTATAATGCCAGTCCCACCACAGCTATGCCAGAAGAAAATGATCTCTGCAAACACCATACGGTTTATTATGCCAAATAGGGAACCAAGAAGTTTATTTAAGCTGTGCATTTCTAGGAATTTAAATGCAATGACACCTAATTTGTCTAATATTATTGGAGATGTGCTTTTTAATAAAATTTTTCCAAGTAACTTAAAACTATGACTTTAATTGCATGAGAGTGTTCTTCTGCAAGAACAACCAGGGTTCTTAACTGCTGAGCCATCTCTCCAGCCCCTAGACATCTCAAATTATGTAACCATAGTATATAAGCTATTTCTTAAAACAACTCAAAAGAATTATGCTTCTCTTGAATCTTAAAAAATTTTTATTTGATCTTTATTTTACTATCACTGGCATAGGACTTGGACAGGAAATTGTATCTTCATTTTCCTTAATTGAGCAGTGATGATAAAAATAATAGCCACTTATAAATTTCTTGTGAAGATTTCTCAAGATCCTCCTATGTCTTTGATCTTTATTTTCTGTTTCTCCATCAATAACTGTGCCATTGAATGCTGATTCCTTATGACGACTTTCTGAGCTGTCTAGGTTACTGGTCTGCAGTGCCTCAGACTGGATATGGACAACTTTCTTGTGCCACACTGTGTGGTGCCCTGCCATGGTCCTCATCAATTCAGCAGCAGCCTGTGTTCAAGTAGTCTTGTTCTTTTGCAATGTAAACAATATTTTTCAAATACACTGGAAGCCATTGCCCATAGTTAGACCTATGGATGTCACCCACATGTTACAGTTGATCTTCCTGTAAGGGAATAGTGGTTCTCAACCATGGCTGCGTGTTAGAGGTATCTGGAGAGCAGGAGAAAACATTCATGCCTGAGTCCTACCTCCAGTGCTTCTGATGTAATGCATTTTGGGTGTGGCATGAACTTTGGAATTTTTTAAAAGCTTCCTAAGTGATTCTAATATGCAGTCAAGATTGAGAACCATTGCTTCCCAAATTTTTTAAGGTTGAGTTTGTTTTCTTTATTACATAACTCCTGGTTTTTTGAGTAAAAGATTGTAACTATACAAACAAACCTTCAGACAGATTAATGACCAGTAGCATCTGTCTCTAAAGCCCCAATGTATTTCCCCAGGTGTTGAGAATTTACCTGTATGCAGATGACATTATCAGCTAGCACACAGAAGGCTTATGGTGTAGGCACTGTATAGTGTCATCCACACATGAACTCATTTCACCCAAAAGTGTGTTCTGGTCTCTCACACAAACTCCAGTACTGTGTTATCCAGTGTCTGAAGAGTATCCACCAACTGTCATCACCTACTCAATATAGATAAAGTTTCCTGTGCCTCTGGCCACCAGCATCATTTCCCACATTGCTTTTTACATCTGATTGACTTGGTCAGATCCCAAACATACTACCACTGGCATAGGACTTGGACAGGAAACCGTATCTTCATTTTCATTAGTTGAGCAGTGATGATGAAAATAATAATAGCCGCTTATAAATTTCTTGTGAAGATTTCTCAAGATCCTCCTATGTCAAGTGCATTATCCCTAAGGGATAGCCGGTACTTATCAAATGATAGCTATTGTTGTTATTAAGAAGTGATGCTATCATCAGAGCTTCCTATTGCTCCTCCTTACTTTTCTACTGCTACTAATTTGTGTTTCACAGGGTAAATGTTCTCTGAGTCACTGTACTCCTGACTAGTCCTTATCCCCCCAGGCCTCAGCTGCTGCATAAATTCCTAACTGGGTCTCCACCCTTCAGTTTCCTTTCCTGTTTCCCACCCTTAATCTTCCCTACATATTCTGAAGAGAATTTCTTCAATCAAATAATCAGTTTTCATTATTCCCTTCCTCAGTTATCTATAAAGGTCCTTTTTAATTTTTCCTTGCACTGTGCCCAAACTCCAGGATCAGGAGTTTTTTGTTTTTTTTTTACAATTAAAGTTACAGTTTTAACAATATGCAAAATATTACACTTCAATCAAGTTTTCATTATTCCCTTCCTCAGTAATCTATAAAGGTCCTTTTTAATTTTTCCTTGCACTGTGCCCAAACTCCAGGATCAGGAGTTTTTTGTTTTTTTTTTACAATTAAAGTTACAGTTTACAGTTTTAACAAAATATTACAGTAATTCAGATTTTTTGGCATAATGATTACAGATTTGATAAATACATTTTATATCTCATAATAGCGATGAGGATTATACAAAAGCTATTAAAACAATTATGAGAATAAATTCTATCGTCACCCAAGTATCTAAAGCCATTTTCCCTTGCGTTCCTCCAGAATGATTTGCTCTCATTCCCCACCTCAACCTGAGGAACCCCAAGAAGACACTTGTTTTTTTTTTTTTTTTTTTCATACAAAATAC
>NW_008340588.1:410275-466593 GCF_000622305.1 Nannospalax galili
ATTTGAGCTCTTCTTTTCCAATTATTACTCTTTTAATTTCCTTCTCTTGTCTTATTGCTCTTGCAAGAGTTTCAAGTACTATGTTAAAGAGAAGTGGGGATAGTGGGCAGCCTTGTCTGGTTCCTGATTTCAATGGGAATGCTTCCAGTTTTTTTCCATTTAGAATGATGTTGGCTGTGGGTTTGTTATATATGGCTTTAATTATGTTGAGGTATGTTCCCTCCAGTCCAATTCTCTCTAGAACTTTAAACATAAAAGCATGTTGAATTTTGTCAAAGGCCTTCTCTGCATCTATTGAAATGACCATGTGGTTCTTGTCGTTGAGCCCATTTATGTGATTTATGACATTTATTGACTTACGTATATTGAACCATCCCCGCATCTCTGGAATAAAGCCAGCTTGATCATGGTGGATGATCCTTTTGATGTGTGTCTGTATGCGGTTTGCAAGTATTTTATTGAGAATTTTTATTTTATGTGTATGTGTGTATTGTCTGCATGTAGATAAGTGCACCCATGTCATGCAATGCCCAGGGAGGACAGAAGAGGCTGTTGGATTCCCTGGAAGTGGAGTTATAGACAGTTCTTAGCTGCCATGTGGGTGATGGGATTCAAACCCGGGTATTCCGCAAGAACAACCAGTGTTCTTAACCGCCGAGCCATCTCTCCAGCCCCCAGGGCCAGGATTTTTTAAAATTCCTCTTCTAATCAGACTCCAACTCTTCTGACTATTTAATTTCCCATTGGCTCTCCACCACTCCCATGGCACTTTAGATTTCAGGGTCTCCTCAGCATCTACTAAACATACATGCAAAGTTCTTTGCAGTTCTTGCTGCTCTGCACCAGTGCAGAATACAGATCATCTTGTTTACAAGTTTAGTATTATTTAATTTTCTTATTGTTGTGCCTAAGTACTGGAAAAGAAGCAACTTAAAGGAAGAAAGGTTTATTTTTGGTTTACAGGTCAAGGGGGATACAGTCCACCACTGCAGGATAGGCATGGTGGCAGGAGGAGGCAACAGTTGATTGCTTTGCATCCTCAAAGAGCAGAGGGAGATGAAGGCTGGGGTTCAGCTCTTTCTTCTTTTATTCAGTTCAGGACCCCAGCCGGTGGAATGGTACTATTTGCATTTAGAGTGAGTCTTCCCACCTAAATTAACCCAACCTAGAAAGTCCCTCACCGGACATGCCCAGAGGTTTGTTTCCATGGTGATTCTAGATCCTATCAACATGACAGATAACCACTTAGGCTCCGATTAACCCTCCTTCCTTAGGTCTTTTTCATTTTGATCTCTACTTGTACTCATTATTTTCTGTGACATTACTGTTATTTTTTGTACCACTAATGTCAAAGGCAAATACCTAGGAAGTCAGGCAGCTAGTGCCGCTGAGTGGAAGTGATGGACTGAGGAATCCACGCATTGTCCATGAAGCAGTCGCCTGTCTCCTCAAGGATATATACAAGTCAGTTAAAGAAGTTCCCAAATAAGGGCTGGCAATGGCTCAGTGGTTAAGAGCACTGGCTGCTCTTGTAGAGGACTGGGGTTCGATGCCCAGCACCCATATGGTGGCTAACAACTGTCTATAAGTCCAGTTCCAGGGGAATCCAACACCCTCTTCTGACCTTCGCAGGCACTGTACTTACATACATGCAGGCAATACACTCATACACATAAAATAAAAATAATAAATAAAATATTTTTTAAAGGTTCCAATTTAGCTTTCAAGAGAGGAACCTGGATTTCTTTTACTTATAGCCTCCTAATTACTTTTAAATATTGGCAATTAATGTAAATTTTTAATGTGGGGACAAATGAAGTGGATTTGAGAATCTGGGTATAGCCTTAGGCCTATAGTGTCATCTCCTCTGCTTTACAATTTGTATACTATCCGGTTTAAGACTTAATTATTTTCTAATTATTTGACCCGTTTTATTTTTGTTTTCTCAACCAAGGCCTCCATTGTTGACTATAACACAAGATTAGCAATAAATAATCATTGTAGCTAATCCATTTGTTAAAACATTTTTTTGCTAGGCATGGTAGCTCATGCCTGGAATTGCAGCACTCCTGAGACACAGGCAGGAGGATGGTGGTTAAGGCCAACCTGGGCTAACAAGATTCTGTCTCAAAAAAAACAAAACAAACAAACAAAAAACATATACACACAAGCACACACTTCCCCAAAAGAAAAGTAATTTCATAGAATTTACAGTGTACATATTAAACAAGATCGTAATTTGTGTTTTCTGATATCTTTCATTGCGTTGGGAACTGTTTCGTGGAAACATCCACTGTTTTTGTCCTGTCTCTCTGTCTAATCCTCATGTTCATCACAGTCTAATATCCCAACTTGCTACTTAATCAGCTTGTGACACACAGATTTTCCTGTGGAAAGAGGAAGAAGAGGTCATGGTACCTTTACATTTTAGTAATCACACTTGGCCATCAAGTAGCATAAATATGCTTAATTTGTAGATATTCACAGTACTTTACACATTGAAAATGCAATCAGTATTAATACTATTTATTCTTTGTGTAACTCTAAGGTATGTTTCCTCCTCAGTTGTGCTTGAACTGTGTTTTTTTAAATATTTTATTTATTATTTTTATTTTATGTGTATGAGTATATTGCCTGCATGTAGGTAAGTGCACCCGTGTCGTGCAATGCCCGTGGAGGACAGAAGAGGCTGTCAGATCCCCTGGAACTGGAGTTACAGACAATTGTTAGCTGCCATGTGGAATGCCCGTGGAGGACAGAAGAGGCTGTCAGATCCCCTGGAACTGGAGTTACGGACAGTTGTTAGCTGCCATGTGGGTGCTGGGATTCGAACCCGGGTCTTCTGCAAGAACAACCAGTTGAACTGTGTTTTTATATCAATCATTTCATCCTGCAATGTGAAACATACATAATTATGTCTCTAAAATCATTCTTAAATATAATACACATCTAAAAGAAGTTTTCATGGGCTTTTTGGTTGGGGAATTTAGAGTGAATTATAAACACTTATTATTCCTGCCATTTATACCACCTTCTTTCACACTGAAACTTCCTATCCAATTGCCATCATATCATTTCAGCAGCAAGCAAAGACATTTCATCCTGAAAACTTACCCCCAGCATGAGTAACTCTATTTGACTCATACTGCTTTGGAATGAAAAGGGAGCATATTTGAGAAACATTTGAGCATGTAGAGACTATTCAAACAGGATCTTTAATCTCAATCAAAAAGCCACAAAGATTTCTCTTAAGACAGAGCCTGTTTAAGCTTCCTCGTTATGGCCTTAACTTGGAAAGGAGGAAACGCAGGAATTGGAAGTACTGCCTCACTTTTCTTCTTAACTTGTGGTGGCCTTTCATGATATTGTGATGATTCAGGGCAAAAACTCAAATTGTCCTGGTTTTGTGGTTTGCTACAGGTACTCAGCGTGCCAATGCCCGGGCTCCAGCCCCTTACAAGCGAGATTTTGAAGCCAAACTAAGGAACTTTTACAGGAAGTTAGAGACTAAAGGATATGGACAAGGCCCAGGGAAATTAAAGTAAGTAGAAATATACAAACCATGTGATTGATAAATGGTGAATGGATAGGATGCCTTTTGGAGCTTTGAAAATTAGTTATGATTTGGGATATCACATGAGCCTTTGTTTTAATGGGTGTAATCGTTTTGGTATTTTAAAAATTATACTGTACTGCAAAGTAGTTCAGGAATTAAGCATTGGGATTTAAATCAAGCTGGGACTATGTTAAAATACAGGCAAAATTAAAAGCTACATTTTTTTCTTCTGAAGCGTACCTGTTTGCTGACCTATCTCGTATTCATGAGCTACAGAGTTCCTGGGCTGACCTGAAAATGATCAGTTTTTCTCTTCTGTCCTATGAAACAAACCTCACTTGTCCAACAGAATGTATCATGAATATTATTTCTGTCTCTCTTTCACCTCCCATGCTTATCAAGGGCTTATTTTCATTCCCAACATGCACCTCTTCCCCTCCTTCCTTCCTCTGCCTCAGTTCCATGTCCCCACCTAGGATAAGGCAGGGAAGGGAAGTCTCCGGTAGGGTACCATGTGACTCTGGGTACCTAAGAGAGGGCCAGAACTGCCACAGCCCCACGCGTACTGCCCCTTGCACAGGTGGGCTCAGTCAGTCAATCCCACTGGCATTGGCCTCCAAATGTGTCAGCCCTACGCGAACTCCATACCTCTCAGAATTGTACTTGGCTCACACTTGACTTACAAAGGTCTGGGCAATCCAGCCTTCCCAAGGTTCCTGGTCATCTTCTTGTCATCAGCATTTACGTTAAGGGTAAATTGGTATCTGTAATAGAATGACTTTAATTGTCTACATCCTAAGTACTTTGGCCACAAGCATCATTCGTTTTATCTACCCCTTAGGGAATCTCAAGATTTGCTTAATTTAAAAATTAAGTACAATTGTTTTATGTTTTGCTTTGCAGAACAGAAATCCCACACACCCAACTCTCTCCTGGTTCTCACTGATTCTCTGGGCATTTGGCAACTGAAGTCCTCATCTAGAAGCATTCCTGGCTTAATGCATTACCTCATAGGGTTCTTCCTTTAGTAAACAAAAGCCACCATGCGTGCGCACCGCGAGCCGGTGTGCGCGCGTGCCTCCGTGCAGGCGTGCGTCTGTGTGTATGTGTGTCTGTGTGTATGGGTCTGTGTGTCTGTGTTGTAATCAGTTTTCTTTTGGGATAAATGTCTTGGACACTCAGAAAGGACTCTGACAGGTCATAGGCCATCTGTTTTCTCGTGATTTTCATACACAACTCTTGCTAATGCTGTTAAGAATTAAAGACAGACGGTTGTGGTGGCATGTACTGGTAGGATTTGCTGAAGGAGGCAAGAGGATGTGGAGTTTGAGGCCAGCCTAGACTACACACTTTGCTGGGCGTGGTGGCGCACGCCTTTAGTCCTAGCACTTGGGAGGCAGAGGCAGGCAGATCTCTGTGAGTTCCAGGCCAGCCTGGTCTGCATAGCCAGTTCCAGGCCAGCTGGGACTACAGGGGGACCCTGTCTCAAAAAAGACCAAAAGGAAAAAAAAAATTAAAATACAAAATGTGTATTTATGCGCAAACAACAAAGATATTAAGCAGCTTCGGTTCTTGCCTAGTTGTTTATTATGGTAAATAGAAATTAAATGGCAAGTGCCAAGTTCTAGAAAGATAATGGAAGATAATCTGCATTTTAAAAATTCTCTCTTCATGAACAGGCTAATTATTCGAAGAGATCACTTGCTAGAAGATGCTTTTAATCAGATTATGGGCTACTCCAGAAAAGACCTGCAGAGAAATAAACTGTATGTCACCTTCGTCGGGGAGGAAGGGTAAGTGGAATAGAGAAGTGGCCCCTGGAACTCGGGCTATGACCACAGGACGGATGTTTCTCCACATCTCTGTAGTTCCTGAAACAGGAAATCCTTCTGGCAGGAAATATTGTTCTCATACACTTAAACATAAAAAAAAAAAAAAAGGCTTCCTCTGGTATTTAAATCATTTGACAGAAATTTTTTGGTTAATAACTCTTAGCTATGATTCATGTTTGGCAAGCAGAAGGCCAATTTGGTTGCTTTCCTCTGCATCTCTCTTTAAAAGGAGAAAAATAGAGCTTTAAAGGGAGTAAAACAAGGCCCTGCCTTTAACATCTAGTTTCCCACCCTAGAATGCTAAGTAGAATGTGTGTCACCTGCTAAATAAGGTCTGTTTCGGAATCACAAATTAGAATCCTTCTGTTCTACCAGGAAGCTCCCACAGCAATTAAGCTGGGGCCTTTGCTCCTATTTTTCCACCTCCACTTCTTCTCTTCCCTTAGGAGGGCAGCACACCTACCAATATAACTACCTACCATAAACAAACTATAGTATGACTCTTCTGTGAGTGTGCCATCCAGATAAGGGTTAGGAAACGAAGGGCTGGAGACTCCCACACAGTGTCTGGTACATCAGAATAGACACTGCACTTGCTGTGGATCACTTTAGATTGACAGCTTGCACCCCTCCTAAGCCCCTCCTTCTTCCTCATCTAAGGTCTCAGTACCTGCTTTGTAGCCCACAGCAACCATACAAAAATTTTAAAATGCCATGTAATTAAGCTCTGTTTGACACTGTTGATTTGGATGTTTACTTATTCAGCAGTACTGGGGAACTTAGGGTCTTGCATATGCTCAACTAACACTCTGAGGTATATCCCCAGCCCCTTTCTGGTTTTTATTTTGAGAGAGGTTCTCAACAAAATCCCTAATCTGGTTTTGAACTTACTCTGTAGCCCAGTCAGACCATGAAATTACTTTCCTCCTGCCTTAGCCTCCTGAGTAACTGAGACCCAGGCCTATGCTACCAAGCCCTGAGGTCTGGACCATTTTAAGAACACCCCTCTTAGTCATGTGTAGTAATGACAAAGATTAAGGAACTATACAAATCTGACTGTTCAGTATATGGTTGATGCAATTAAAGTATAAAATAACTTGTCTGTGTTAATGAAAGTAAAGAAGAACAAAATCAAAACCCAAATCCAAGCCTTTTGTCTTTCTTCCAGTATTCTTGTACTAGGATTTGAGAAGCACTCCCAACCTTCCTCTGTCTGAATTTCTTTTTCCACTTTGGAACCACTTCAGCATTCTAGCAGAACACACAAAGTTTAGACTGAAATTTGCCTAAAACACCAGCCTTTTAAGACTAATGTACATAAATGGGCTCATAACTTGTGTTAGCTTAAAGATACAGGTGCACAACTGAAAACAGAGGCAAATGTTGTCAGCCTCTTCATAGGTATGCATGGGATGCCAAGTATTTCCTTACAATACCAGTCTGGTTTGGATGACAGTATTTTTCTCTCCCAGAACTCCAGCTGCTTTCCTGCATTATTAGACCACAGAATTTTTTTTTTTTTTTTTTGACACATGATCTCACTATGTTACTCAAGCTGGTCTTGAACTCAGAAGCTCAAGTGATCTTCTACCCATGCCTCAGTTTCTAAAGAGCTGAGACTACAGCCCTGCATCACTATTCCTGGTTTAGGCCACAGTTTGTTAAGATCTCAGAGATATACTTGGAAGCTCTGATAATGAGGCTTAAATAGAACAGATGTTTGTTGAGCATGATCATCCTAAAGTGGTCTACCATAATCTGAACAGATAACATCTGTTCCCAGGAGAAGTCTCAAGCTGAGTGGAGCTGAATTCCTCTTTGATTACCACTGATGTCCAAGGCTTCCTGCCTCTGTCACCTGCCTGCTTCCTATGACACCAGAGCCAAAACTCAGAGAGGATGTTTTGGGGTGTGGCTTCAGTTATCAGGAACAATCTCCCGTTTTGGGGGGTTTTTTTTGGTCTTTTTGAGACAGGGTCTCCCTGTAGCCCCAGTTGTCCTGGAACTCACTAAACTCACTATGTAAACCAGGCTGGCCTTGAACTCAGAGAGATCCACCTGCCTCTGCCTCCCAAGTGCTAGGATTAAAGGCGTGCACCACCACGCCTGGTTTAGGACCAATCTCTTAATCTGCTCTCTGGACACATGGATTATTGAAAATGGATTTCCGAACTCAGCACTTCATGTCAGTGTTCTGTATAAAGCTGTTAGATGCAGACTATTTTTCAGCTGTGTACTGAGAATACAGTTACTGTTTGAAAGATTGGACAGTATTCTTGCACAAACTACATGAATGGTGAAAAAAATCAATAGTGACCATCACATTAAAAGATCATAATCTTTCTTTCGGGATTACAATAAATACCCAAAATTTTCCACTGAATTTAAAAAATAGAGGTTTTCTGTTACTTTCCCTTCCCCAGTTTTAGTTCTGTCAGAATGTATCATTTTCAAAGTAAAACACAAAAATGCCTATTACTCAGATCTTGGTTTCTAATATTCTTCATTAAAAAGCACCAGAGTTCCTTGAAGAAAATATTGATTCTAGGGGCAAGAAGTTTTCAAGACAGAGCCTAAATGTTTCATAGTGCCTGCCAGAAGTTCCCAAGCCCACAGGGATGGGAGAATATCAAAGGGGCATAGGAGCCAACAAAGTCCCCAACAGCCAAAGCAGGAACTATTTGAGTGACAAAACAAAGACAAAAAGGAATATTGAGCTGCAACTCAAAGTATAAAATAAGCACCCAGACTGATTAAATACCTGATCAAACATATACATAGATGAGAGAGAACAGGAAAATTTCCATGTAGACTATGTCCAAATAATTCAGCAGAAGTTCCTAAGTGAGAGTTGTACACAGGGGCTTTCTTCCAAATACTACAGCAGGTACGAGGGGGAAAGAAGAGAGTTTGTAGTGAAGAAACCTGACACTCAATCATGAGTCGTGTTGACAGTTTGCCCTTCAGATGATATGCTGAGACAGCGCTTTACCCATGTGTTCTTCCTCCCCAAATCCATCGTCTCAGTCTATCACGAGAACATCAGATAATTCACAATTGAGGGACATTGCAAGAACTGTGTACCAGTATTCTTTAAAATCATCAAGGTCATAAAAACAGAGGAGATGGCAGACTGTTATAGTCAAGAAGAGATAAGATGATTAAATGTAATGCCACTTCCTAGTTGAGATTGCAGAGCAAAAGATGGATATCAGGTGAAAGCTAAGGAAATCTGATAAGGATAAAGTGTACATTTTTGTTAATAGTAATATATTGGTACTGGCTCGTTAATATGTTACTGGTTTGCCTCCTGAACAATATGTCAATAACTGAACCAACTAGTTTGCAAAAAGAGAGTTTATTCATGAGGAGGTAGAACCCTGAGGCTCAAATCTGCCTGCCTAAGGTCAGGGTTTAGGGATATTTATGGGATAAAGAAATGGGGTGGTTTGAGGTTCAGGGAAAGGTGGGTGAAGGCAGGGAAAATTAAGTCATTGGTGCTCCACTCATACCTGGTCAGACCTCATGGCTCTTCACAGGACCCATGTTCAGAACATGACACCTTTAATGCACTCTTAGAGTTTCTGCCCCTCAAAAATGTCAAATAAGTCACGCTGCTGAGGCCTAAATGAAAGGTCAGTAGCTTTAGCTGCCTTGAGATAGACAAAAAAGACCTACAAGTTCCTGAAAAACAACTTAGGCAACCATTACCTCAGAGGTGCTATCTGCAGCGAGGCTAATGGGAGGTGCTGCCTGACATTCTAAAGTTGATGGTAAGAGCATGTGAAGCTAGAGGGCTTATTCAGGTTTCCATCAGTTTTATTTATAATAAACATTATACTAATACATGGTATTTATAAAATATATATAAGAACTCTTTGTACTATTGTTTTGGTAATTCAAAAATTTCTAAAATAACAGATTTGGCAAATGAAAACATTTGGAGAGATTTAACTCGTGTTTCCTTGAATGACTTTTCCTATTGCCTCATTGTTGGGGAAGTGACTGATGTGGAGTTGTTTGGGGTTATCTACAGATTTGTGTCATCAGTTAGAGGCAATTCTATAAAAAGTCCAAATCACTAGGAATATTAACATACAAAGACTATTATTTTGTGTCCATTTTATACTAGTCATAAGAGATTAATATCTCATAATTATCATTGATACCACCTCAATGATTTTATTTTGTATCGGACACAGACTATATTAGATTACCTAAGGTTTATGCCTTATAGAAAGTGGATTTGCTTTTAATAATGTATTTGACCTATATTCCAAAAATGTTCTAATTAGCAGAGTCACAGAGAGATTTCAGCTGTGCTTTAAAAGCTGTTTCTTTGTATAGATCTGAAACACAATATATAGCATTCCTGAACTAAGAAATCTGTAAGATGCTACAAAAGCCATTTGATGTAGAATTAATCCTGGACTATTGGAGACACCTGTCTTCAATTACAAAAATACAGAAAGTATCCTAGAGCCTATTAATGCAGATCTGTTAGAACAGCTGTTGGAATACACTAAAACAATTCTTTGTGCTATGCTTTGCTTCTTACAAAAAATAGATGGTTTCTAAGCACTGTCTTGTGATTAGTGGCTGAATTTAGCTAGAGTTGGGAGTTGTGTTCTAGTCACTACCATTTTCACCAAACAATCTGGTTATCATGCCTTACAATGTTGTGGGAGGGGAGGCCAGTACTGGCAGAGTAGCTGGAAACAGTCACCCTGATCAAGGGTGAGGAGAAATGCTAAGTAGGAGTTGCTCATTTCCACTGAGCCTCAGTCTGCATAGAAGTTGTGTCTCTCTAGAGAACAGCAATGAAATACCATATATTCCTCAGTGTGTTGTTTTTGTTATTTAAAGTCCTAGCAACTGAAGTTCATGTGATAACAGAAGTCAGCTAGGTTGACTATTGTGCTCTGATAAGGCATCTGGAGCCATTAACTTCTTAGTACCCAACACCATTCAAGAAATAACGTCCTGGACAGAGAGGATGTTGATTCTGTGGTTATGCCACCTATTTTTTTCTTCTTGGCCAACTCTATAAAAGGCACCTTTATTTAAGAAAGAATGAATTCATTATGCTCAAAGTGCCCCTGTCAAGATGACATCAGTCATCAGTCTTGCAAGCCACCCTGACTGGGGAGGAGACATGTGCAAATAGTTTTAGTTTGAGGACTTACAACCTGCATGTCGTGCCTTTCTTTTGAGCTTTCCCTCCTGAGATAGACAAATAAAAATAACTAGGGAGGATGAGACCTGAGATAGTTTTCTTTTTTTCCCTGCTTATAATCAACCAGTAATTCTGACATATGACCAGACTAGTGTTCTGAGCTGACTGAAAAGCTGTTGAACTTAAAGATGCTGCTGCTTTCTCCTTAGGGAGATATTCACAGCAAAACCTAGCCCACCCGAATCTGTCAAAGAGCCATAGCCAGGCTTTGGCTTGGTATCACCAAGTGCAGCTTGGTTTATCATATTAAAATTCCCTACTCACCTTCCAGAGCTTGTTAAGTAGCTCAGAAACTAATGCCTTGCTGCTATAAATATTTGTGGGTGAATCAGAAGGTGCGTAGGCCATGCATGCCTGGACAGACTTGTGGGAAACTGTGGTGTGACTTCCTGAGGCCATGCGAGCTTCTCTCATTTTATAGTCTACTTCCATTGGAGTATTTTGATTTCAGTTATTTTTCGATGAAATATAAAGAATGGGAAAACAAAATTAACTATTTTAACCTTATCAGGTGCTGCTAACAACTCTAGTGGTGTGCCAGGCCAGCAATGGTTGGTTGATGGTTAAAGTGCTTTCTCAGCATGCAGGACTCTGGACATCATGGTCACCCTACAGACATCTGTGCTTACTCAGAAATGCCCTCAGATGCAGCTGTTGTGTGGTTACACACCCGCTGTCCAAAGTTTCTGTGTTTCCGTGCCAAGCCTTTAGCTGTAGAACCAACCTAACTGGCAAAACAGGAATGTAACAAACGATCCCTGTGATATGAGTCACGTTAACTATTTATATGGAAGAGGTTGCTAAGGCATTACAGGAACTGCATGCCCCATGTGCGCTGCTGTGACATGTTTCATTGACTTTCCTAGATCAGATATAAATGCATGTTCTTAAATACCCCATTCTGAATTTGAAGTTATAACCAAATCAAAGTATAAATACTATCTTCACTTTAGATTGACTTCATTAATACTTCAAGAGTAAAAAATGATAAAAACTTTACCACTTAAATATACGTTTCCTCCTAGCTATTAGTTTTGTCCTCTCCTGAGGAAAGTGAGTTTTGCTTTTCAGTTCAGCTCCTAGGAGAACATTTGCTTGTCTTCAGCCACAAGAGGCACCAATCTGGGATGTGGTGGTTGTTTTAACAAACTTTACCAAGTTTGAAGATATTACACAGTGAACTTTCTAAGCCAATTCACTTGTGGGATGTCTGACAGTCTCTTCAGATTGAGTCACCTTTTAGGGATTGGCACAATTTGCTCATGACTTTGAATTAATGTATTACCACCTCATAGCAAACTTGCTCAAATTTATTCACTCTGCTAGACGCCAAATATTAATGTTAATTGATGTTGATTTTCTTTAGAAAGTATAAGAGGCTCCAGTCACAATTCAACAATGTGCTACTGTATATCACACTGGGGATTTGCAGTGTAAAAAGAAATAAGGCATGGTTGCCTGGTCTCTGTGGTTACAGGTTGGTTTTCTGTGCTGGGGAGAGGGGACAGACACATACATACACAGGTCATTATAATGTACTCTGGTAAGTACAGTATTATTGAAACACTCAGTTAAAGCTCAAGAAAAGCCCTGCATTTTTCAATTGAACAACCACAGCAGAGCCAAGTTTGCTTCTGCCAGTTGTCTCGTGGGCAAACTGACTCATTCAGTCTTTGCTCATGTTTCAGCTCTCTGTGACCCTGATGCCTTAAGGGCCTCCATTGTGTGAAAAGCCCAGTGGAGAAGTGACTGTCTCACACCTGACACCCATGCCCATTTCTTGAGGTAGAAGATATATCAGGCTACTGTAATCAGTTTTATATTTCTGTGGAGGAACTTCACTAGAGATTGATAGTAAACTAGATATTTTAATAAAGGAGCATCCCCTCCTTGTTTTTGTAATAGCAACAGTTGGTGAGCTTTTCTATAAAGGGCCAGATAGTAAACATTTGAGACTTTGCCCATCGTACATTCTCTGTGGCACGTACACACCCATGCTATTGGAGCAGGGAAGCAGCCACACACAACACACAAACGAGCACAATTCACTCCGGTATAAATTAATTTACAAAACCAGGGGTTTTAGCAGATTTAGCCCTCACGCCATAGTTTGCCTGCCCTATTCTGTAAGCAATACTGTTTACTCTTAACAGATAATTAAGAGCTACTGAAGGGCTGGCTGTCAGGAGTAAACTTAAACTTGGAATCGGGGCACATGTTTCAGGCCTTGAGGCCTAATGCCTCCAACTGCAGTGCTCCTTGAATTCAAATCACTGATTTCCTTTGAAAAATAGAAAATAAGGAGACCGGACAAATGATTTTCACAATGCCCTTGATGATTGGTATTCTGACTTTCTAGAAAGACACAAGGAACTAAGTCTCACAAAGCAAAACTTGAGACGGAAATGTATGAAGTCTGCACTAGTCCTTCCTGGTCTGGATCTAGTAGAAATGTCACTGTATGTAGACAAAATGGGGAGCCCCATGGATTAGAGTCTTGGAGGGTTAGTGGATGACTAGCTCATGGTGGGTAAATGCAGTGAAGTGGCTATCCCAAGAGGCAGGGTGACTTCAGTCTGCTTTAGTGAAGGACAGTATCTAGAACTTTCTTAGATCCTTTCTGTGTCCATGAGAACACACCTCAAGGTTGGGATCAATCCCAGGGTGGTCAGGGAATCCCTACCCTTGCCGTGAGAGAAAGTTGGGGGAAGTGATTTGCTTAGGAGCAGAGAAGAGGTATGAGGAACAGAAATTAGACAAAAGCAACCAAACCTAGAGTTCCTACAGAGTTAGTGACATTTTAAAAATTATTCTGCCGTTCAGATCTAGATTAATAACCTAGACTGCACTTGGCATGCAAGTATTTGTTGGAAGACTGAATGTGTAAAGAACATTCAAGTGGAAAAAGTTTTTTACTTGTTGACATCTCAGAAAACAGAACTAGGGGAGCAGGACAAAGCCACAAAAAGATTGCATGAAGAGGTGGTCTGTGCTTCCAGGTAACTGCGAGACAGTCAGGGTGCTGATGTAGGTGACCCCAGAGTAGCCTGAAGACACTCCTCCCCTTCATCCTGGAGGCAACATGTTGGCTTAATTATATTAAGTTGTCCCAGAGAACAAGCCCACCACGCCACTGATTGGCCCTGTGAGTCATCTATACACATCTGCCTCTTCCTGCCCACATAGGCTTCCTGTCGATGCAGTGTGGGTATGAATGTGTTGAGGTCATGATTGGCGGTGTGTGGAATGGTTTTAGCTACATTTATGTTCTTTCAGTGCATATTAGAAAAAGTTGAACTAGCATATAGAAATTTCATAAATATTATGTAAGACAGTTTTACACTGAAAAAAAACAATTGATTTAATGAAAGGTATTAAGTAAATAATAGTATCTATAATCAGATATGGCAAAAAGGGGAAAAATCTGAATAATTGAAGTCTATGCTATATAAATTCAATTGGACTTTTAAGACATAAAAAGGCCATTTTTGTTTTGTATTTTCCCGACCCTCTCTTCTGCCTATAACAAGACCTTTTTCTACTATACCATATAATCCCATTGCTGGACAAGGCACAGATAATTTCTTTTTCATTAAAAAATATAATTATGAAGGCTGGGCACAGTGGTGCATACCTTTAATCCCAACACTCAGGATGCTGATGCAGGTGAATCTCCGTGAGTTTGAGACCACCCTGGCTGGTCTACATAGCAAGTTCTAGGCCAGCCAGGGCTACATAAAGAGACTGTCTCAAATAAAAGCCAGGCCTGGTAGCTCACACTTAGGATCCCAGCACTGAGAAGGCAGAGACTAGTAAATCCCTGTAAAGTGACCATTCACCCTGGATATTTAGTGAGCTCCAGGCCAGTGAGAGATCCTGTCTCAAAAAGGTAGATATCATCTGAAGAATGACACCCCAAATTGTCCTCTGGTCTGTACATATATTCATATACATTTATGCCCATGCACAGACACACACACACACACACACACACACACACACAAATGCAGTACTGCCCAAATAATAAATTTGGAAAGAGATAGTGGAGAAAAAAAAGACACAGCAAGAAAAAAAAAAGCCTTCCCCAATCGCACCTTCTCAGTTGCTTTCATTCCCTTCCCCCTGTACTTTCTCTGAATCTCTATGCATGCTTTCTGTCGTAGGACTGGTAGACAAAAAAAGACACAGCAAGAAAAAAAAAAGTCTTCCCCAATCGCACCTTCTCAGTTGCTTTCATTCCCTTCCCCCTGTACTTTCTCTGAATCTCTATGCATGCTTTCTGTCGTAGGACTGGTAGACTTTATAGTTTTCATTTTAAATTTAGCATATCAAGTTGCTGTGTTGCAAACTGTCTTTGCTACATTTCTTTGCTCCAACCCTGATGCCTTTGTAATAAGGTGGAGTTTACAGTGTCATGCACATGCTAGAGTTTGCCTGTCCTTAGCAGGCTTGGCAGCCTCGTTTTCTTTGTCTGTGATTGTCCATGTTGTTTTATAATTTCAAGTTTCCACTTGTACTCTCTCATTCCTTTTTTTTTGGCCACTGAGCTCCCTAGGGAGACTTGTATCTTTGGCATTCATGGAAAAGTCTTTCTTCACCCATTCAGAAAATTTCCACAAATCCCATGAGGACTCCATGTCCCTTTGAGTAGATATAGCTGCTTCCCTTGGGCTTTACTTTGTATACATGATGCATTCCCATGACACTCTCTCTTCCTGTAACCTTGCTTTCGACATTTATAATTTTTACATATGCATGTGTAGTTTTATACAAATCATTAATATTTTGCCTATTTTATGCATTATCTGATGGGTAGCTTGGTTTGGGGTATAGGCTGTATAAATGTTCATTTCATTATTTGGGTCAAGAGTGCTGAGATCAGAATTTTTCCAATGTATTTTGGATAGCCTGGTATGAAAACAATCCTTATAATGAGCATTCTATATAAAGTTGAACATGGAAGAAAAATATGTTCAATATCTAGAAAAATGAAAGCTGATTACTCTTTATGTGCGTTTTTGTTTCTTTGTTTGTTTGTTTGTTTGTTTTTTAACAGTCTGGATTACAGTGGGCCTTCCAGAGAGTTTTTCTTCCTGGTATCCAGAGAACTCTTTAACCCCTATTACGGCTTATTTGAATATTCAGCCAATGACACATACACAGTACAAATAAGTCCCATGTCTGCTTTTGTAGACAATCACCATGAATGGTAAGTACTGTTTCTTCAACAGCTATCCTCACTTTCTGTGATGCTGGATCCCACCCCTGTCAATAAGAAGCCCTGTTTCTTTTAACATTCCCCTCTTTGGACAAAATCATAATATCAGTTGTATACTTCATTTGGCTTTTATTTTTGTTACCATATTTATATAGGCAGTCTTCAATCTAGTAATAGGTTATATTGCATAAGATTCATTTTTAAGCTGGGCGTGGTGGTATACACCTTTAGTCCAAGCACTCAGGGGGCAGAGGCAGGCGGATCTCTGTGACACTTAGGCCAGTCTGATCTACATAGCAAGTACCAGGCCAGCTGGGGCTACAGGGGGACCCTGTCTCAAAAAGGGAAAAAAAATCATTTTTAAGTGAGCTGGGCAGAATTCAAAAGCTTTATCCCATAAGAAAAATGTTATGGATGATTTTTTTTTTTCCTAGAAAGACCCCTAACTCTGCAGGGTGAAGCAACTCCTTCAGCAGCCTGGGGAAGTGGCTGGCCCTGGGGGGAGGGGAGGTGGAAGAGCTGGAACTCTGGCTGAGGCAGGTTCATATTTTAATGGGGGGAGGGAGGCGACCTGGAAGAAATAAAGATAAAGGTCAGGGATGGGGAGGTTGAGACACAGCGATGCCCACTCATCCACCTACTCTTTGAGCCATTTAAAGTTTGGGACTAGAGATTGCCTTTTTCCTAATTTCTCATACAAAATCAAGGCAAGCAGATTTAAGATTCCCATCTGGAGGTATTTATTCTGAAAAAAAAAATCTCAAATTCCAACTATCCTTACATCTCTTTCAAATCTCTGCATTTATAGACTTTAAATATTTACATAACCCCTATTAACTTGTTCCTGTTCATTTTCACTGATAGCAACAGAGAAAGAACATAAGTGGTATGAGTGGGAAAAGGCTCTTTGAGTCACGAGGTTCATATTGTTGGGTGGAGAGCATTAACTTTTAGGACTTACTCTTCAAATTAAATTTCATTTAGTTACAAATTTGGAGGCCTTCTAACACTGGCTGTTAGAGCTGTGCTAGCATAAGTGAAAATCTAGAGACAAAAGCACTTGGCCACTAACCTCAGAAAGCCTGCCTGAAGCTAAAATTACAAACTGCCAGTTACAACCCTAGGATGGATTTATCTTTTGGAAGGCATCAGACTTTGTAGAGTTAGAAACTTAGATATTTGTGACAGAGAAAACAAGCTATCTCAGGAAGAAAATCCACTCTTAGCAGATATATGTAATAAAGTTTCCAAGTTGATTCACAATAGAATTCAGCTTTGAAATTTTGGAGAACCAAATGTCCCATGAGGAAAGCCCCCCCAAATGTCCCTATGCACAAATTTTGAATGATGGTCATTACCATCAGGAGCGAAGCTTAAGAGAGAACACAGATGGATGGGAACCTTCTCAGTCTGAAACAGGGCTTTTACTCAAAAGGGAAATTGCTTTTAGTTTGCATTAGAGAAACCCAGCCAATATTCATGTACATGTACTGAAGGGGACATTTTCTCTACCTGGTCTTGGGCTTCCAAGCAGTAGCTCTTGGAAGTGGTTTAGGGAAATATCACTGAAGGACTAGCAGGGGATTCATGTTGTCAATGCGAGGTGATGCAGGATGGCACTGTTGACACAAGGATAAGGTAAAGTGCCTCTGAATATCAGAGAAACAGATTTCTTCAATAAGTAGATATGAAATATTAGCTAATGAAGACACAGCCTACAGGGTCTGGAAACTTATCCACCTGGTATGTATGTAATATTGCACAGATGTAGATAGAGTTTGAACACATTCTAGGAAGCAACTGCAACCCTGTAGACCCTACTCAACCATGTGTATGTAAGCTGCCTCTTGTTTCTCCCTCACAGGTTCCGGTTCAGTGGTAGGATCCTTGGTCTTGCACTAATACACCAGTATTTGTTGGATGCCTTTTTCACACGGCCCTTTTATAAGGCTCTTCTTAGAATGTAAGATATGTTTATGCTTGCATAATCAGCATGTAACATATAGTATGTACTATACTGAAGACTTTATGCTAAAGTCACTGTTTATCTGAACACTATACAAATTGGTTGTTAAGTGAATGGTGGTTTAGGTTTCAAAAACTAATATAATTTCAAAAATATGATTGTTATGCATCTGCCCCTTTATTTCTGACTACCCACCAAGATCACACTTTTGTTCTGCTCTGAAAACTTTATTCTCATTTGTTGCAACACATGTTTCTTTAAAACAATTGTACTTCAAACACAGCACTGAAATCCTTGTGTCATTAATGCTGATTATTAATAGTTGTGGATTAGTCTTGGTGACTCACAGACCCCCATTTTCATGAAGTGCATTTTGCATTTTGCTTTCTGTAAACCTCTAATGACTTGCTTTTGGTCTTATGTTCATTCTTTTGGTTTCATTTGTGTTTTATATTTGGTTTGTGTGTTAGGCGTAGACAGTGCCCGACTTTTCTTGAGATCTTCCTGTATCAAAATAGCAAAGTATTGTGGCAGATGCAAAATTAGCATTCATATAATTTTTTGCTTCATTGCTATCAGAATGAAAGATGGTGGTTAATGTACAATGTAGAGCAAAACCATTCCTTACAGTCAGTATATAGTCATTTACAACACTGAGTAAAAGAAGACAATGTTGGCGGTTGGGTAGACTCAAACAGAGTACTCAAGTACTGAATCATGGCTTGGAGCTGTCTGACACATCCCCTTGCCAAGTGTGTGGAACAGCTTTCTATGAGTGGAAGCCCTGATCTCCAATGAAAGCAAACAGAATGTTTCTTATAGACCTTCAGCTGACTCAGCAGAGACCTTCCACGTGGGCAGCAGGGACCATTCCCTCCTTCCCTAGCTCTCCCAGGCTCCCCTTGTCGCCTTCTCATTTCATGGTCTTGTCTCTCATAGTCTCATGTAAACTTTCTGTAAGCTGTACCCACTGCTCACATGTACTGCTGAGTCACACCTTCAACACATGCTAGTCAGCTTCTTTTCCATCACACACACATGAGGGCTTTTAAAGAATTCTTTTCAGTCCTATCTTATTAGTCCATTTTGCTGTTTCTGATACTGACAACCAACCCAATGCCATTTGTCCCCAAGTCTTTCCTTTCCTGGCATCTATGACACTGTGCTTTCCTACTTCCCTATTCCCCCTTTGTGGGCCTCTTCTCTGATTTGTCCTTATCCTTGGTATTTCAGAAGCTTCCATTCTGGACCCCTGCTTTCTTTTCTCAAAGGCTAACACAGGGAAACTTCTTTACTTTTCTCTTTCCCTATAAACTACCCAATCCAGCTTTCAGTCTCGTGTTGCAGGCTCACATGGCAAACAGTCTCCTGAACATTGCCACTTGAATGTTTCACAGGGACCTCAGATCTATGTAGTTAAAGTTGAAGTCAGTATGGGCCCTGATCCAAAAGTAAACCTTCTTCTGTGTGTCCAATTGAAGTTAACAAATGGTGCTCATGTTCTTGGTCATTCTATTTAGAAGTTGGGAGTGGACCTTAAGCAAGGTTAGAAAATGTACAGTGCCTGTTCTCTACTAGTATTCTCAATGTTGAGATAAAATACCTGATAAAAGCAAATTAAAGAAGGAAGGTTTATTTTGACTTACAGTTTCAGGGCTACAGTCCATCATGGCAAGATGGCAGGTCACATTGCATCCGCTGTCAGGAAGCAGAAAGAATACTCAGCTCAATTTCTCCTTTTTATTAAATGCAGGACCCCAGCCCATGGAATGGTGCTGCCCACAGTTAGGGTGGGGCTTCCTGCCTCTATTAACCTAATCTAGAAAATCCCTCACATACATACCCAGAGGTTTGTCTCCTTGGTGATTCTAGATCTGGGCATGTTGATAATCAATGTTAACCATCACACCATTCTTTCCTGTCTCTGTTCCCATTCCCATGAAGGAGTTTCAAATGACCTATGGTATTTTTCCTACTAAAATTCTGTGGCCTCAGAAATCTTTTGAGTTCATTTTACTCAAGGCTGTTAGTCAATGCTGTCAGCAGCATGGTTGGGTGGTCTAAGAGTGCCTATAAGAGCTGGCCTGTGGTATGAATTCATTTGCACCTATTTAAATATCCTTCTTTATAGTCTTTTCCAATTAAATCATTCACTGATTTCTAGGTGTCTGCCTCCATACTCTTGATAGCCCTGCCCTCATTAGAATGCTTATCCTACTTTGCATTAATGAAGTCCTCTATTAATTGATCTCCATCCCATTTAAATAATCTTCTTGGTATTTCCCAAAGGAACTGTTTATAACTCGCCTCTCACTTCTGATTGCATCATTTCTTGTCTTAAACCTGAATCACCAAGATCCTTAGAGTGACATTCAAGGCTCACTTTGTAGCCTCATTCTCAGGATACTAATATTGCCTTGTGGCTAATACTCAGGCTTTTCATATGCTTGGAGAATTCTATACTCTGTGCCTTTGCGGTTTGTTTCTGTTCTCTCCTCTGTTCTTTTCCTCTTTCCTCTAATCCACTCCCTTTTCTATCTCCAAATTTTGATCATCCTGCAAGATTTAAAGCAAGTATCATGGGATCTCAAAAGCTTTCCCTGAATGTCTAAGCCAAAGCAAATGCCCCTTTCGCTTGCTCTGATAGCTCTTTGTACTTGCATTTCATCTCACTCTTTTTAAAATTATTTTTATGTGTGTGAGTGTATTGCCTGCAATGTATGTAAGTGCACCTGTGTCGTGCAGTACCTGTGCCGTGCAGTACCTACGGAGGTCAGAAGAGAGTGTCAGATTCCTGGAACTGGAGTTACAGACACTTGTTAGCCACCATGTGGGTGCTAGGAACTGAACCCCGGGTCCTCTCCAAGAGTAGCCAGTGCTCTTAACCTCTAAGCCATCTCTTCAGCCCCCTCTCTCACTCGTTTTGAGACAGTTTCACACAGCCCAGGCTAACCTAAAACTCATGATCCTTCTGCTCCAGCCTCCCAAATGTTGGAATTGCAGACATTGATCACCATGTCCTGTCTTACTTTTAATTGAGAAGTAACATACATTTTAAAAATGTGCATGGATTTTTAAGCACTGTCTACTCTGTGCTGTCATATTTTATATTAACTGATTTACATGTGTGCCTCCTCCCCAATGAGACCATGAGCTTCTGAGAGCACCAAGTTCATCAAATAGTTATTAAGATGCCTACCACATATTAGATGCCTAGTAAATATTTAGAATAGATGAAACAACATCACCCTTGAAATTGAGCTGAGGGAAGGGAGATTTCAAAACAACTCTAGCAAATTAATTACTACTACCTTACAACAGGACACATAATAGTAATTCTATGTCAAGTAGATCCTGTCACTCTAATGAAAAATACAATGTGGGAAGCTATAGAAAACTTTTATGATTATAGAGGAATTCCTTGGCTTGCAATTTTTAGAATCATGAGGAAAAGCGAAGCATGTGAACATCAGTCTTAGTTTCTACTATTAAAAAAAAAGAAAGAAATGAAAAACAAAGGTAAAGTACAGTATAGAAATAGATAAATCAGAAGAATCATTTTTGATAGGAGAATGTAGCCAAAAAACATGCTGGGTCCCAGTTGCCAACCCTTCTTCCAGTTCTGGGTCTGAAGTTGATTGTGGATGGTCATGTAAATGGAGCCATTCTTTGTACCTTCTGGTTCTGTATTTGAAAGAAAAGAAAGATACGTGGTTTCTGTGGCATTTTATATATCCAGAATTTAAAATTTATACCACTATTCTGGTTTACTTCACTAGTTTTGTTAAGAACTTTCCAAGCATTACAGGCTATTAAATGGGTCTTATTCTTGTCACGAATGCTTAGTTTCCTTCCTCATGACTCTGGGGTTTTGCTAAAGTGAGGCCTGTGTGTTTGCTTCTGTTTCTCATCTTAGTCTGTGTGACCTGAGTGATCTAGAATACCTTGATGAAGAGTTCCACCAGAGTCTTCAGTGGATGAAAGACAATGATATCCATGACATCCTAGACCTCACGTTCACTGTGAATGAAGAAGTTTTTGGACAGGTCTGTTATGTGCCAACTGAAAGCTGTTAGTTGAAGAACAGTTAATTCTATGACTAAGATCAAATACTAGTTTATTTGGGGTGATTTACACCCAGGATTATTCAATTGTAGTGATCTCCAGTACAAGGACTATTCTAATCCCAACACGTCTTAAGGTGTTCTCATTTATAGATCATAAGAAGCATTTATATTGCAGTCTTTTTATTTCCAACTGAAATATCCACTAGCAATATGAGAACATGCTTAGTTCATACTAGGCATTAGTATTTGCCTGGGTTTTTTTTTTAATTTCATGTGTTTTGAAAAATAAGCTCTCAATTTAAGACTTTTTTGGGGTATGATTCTTAAGTAAATCTTTAATACTGGCTCTTTAGATGGAGGGGATTCTAAATCTTAGACACATTAGTGAAAGGGCATTTTACCAAACATTCAAACAGCAATTGGTGAAAAATCTTCATCTAACTCATCTTCATTTTTAAAAACTTAGTTAATTAGGACTTGAAATGTAACCATTATTCCTTGCAATACATTTTTTTTTTTAACTGCGGAGGCTTTCAAACATAAGCTCACTGCCTAGCTGTTAACTGAGTATCTCTTTAGGGGGCTTCACCACCTGCTTGTGGGATACACCTGGGGTAAAGCAGGGTCGGGTAGCTGATCTTAGCTCACTGGTAGCAGTGAACACTGAGTAGAGTATATTGTTTTCTGATCAGTTACTTTGTTAATCACAGATCACTGAACGAGAATTAAAACCAGGGGGTGCCAATATCCCAGTCACAGAGAAGAACAAGAAGGAATACATCGAGAGAATGGTGAAGTGGAGGATTGAGAGGGGTGTGGTGCAACAAACAGAGAGCTTAGTGCGGGGCTTCTATGAGGTAAAGACATCAGCAGTTTGCAATCTGAAAGCAAGGAGGCCACGTCCACTCTGCTGGTCTTCATGTGTAGAATATCCACATCTTCTGTTTTGCTGTACTTACTGTTGTTATCTTGATTTAAAGGGCAAATGTCTTCCTATATATCTCAATAGCACACACGTGAAAGCTTAATGTACCTGTTACAGGAGATTGCTGTGATGAATGTTATACTGATTACAAGTGGCATTTTAATACTTTAATGACTACAGATTACGTGGAAGTCATGGTTCTTACTCATGCTTAGGGACATGTAATCAAATCTCATGCTTGATATGTGCAAAGATTAGGGCCAGAATTTGTTACAACTATTCCATGTGATCTCTATAAGATCACTAGATCTTGTCAAAAGAAAAAGACAACAGCTAGATTAATCAGTTATGAAACAAAAATCCTCCCAACTAAGTACTAACCAAACCAAGCCCTGCTTAGCTTCTGAGATCAGAAGAGACCAAGTATGTTTTAGGGTGATATGACAATTGGCCAAAACAAAAATTCTAGTGAGGCTAATCTTACCAGCTTTCAACTAAAAACATACCTTCCGTTTGTAGAGAGTATTACAGGTTTTCAAGTGTTTACACACAGTACATCTATAGTAGCCCTGAAATTCCTTGTGCCCTTCATTCTATTGAGGCTTACTTGCAACCGGTATTTCTCCAGACTCCTAAGCTATGTCCTGTGCTTCTATTCCACAGGTGGTGGATGCCAGGCTAGTATCTGTTTTTGATGCAAGAGAACTGGAACTGGTCATTGCAGGCACAGCTGAGATAGATCTCAGTGATTGGAGAAACAACACTGAATATAGAGGAGGTGAGATTTGATTTATAAATGGCTGAATTTAACTTTCAAGTTAAAGGGAGGCATAATTCAAGCATGCTAGTCTAAGCCCAGAGCAGACAAAGGCCTTTGCACTAATCACAGGTCTGGTGTTGTTTTCCTTGAGACTTTGGGCAAGGTACAATCCCTTCTCTTCCTATGGACTTTATCAATCCGAAGGGGGAAGGACTGTTTACACTTCATCTGAGGATGTCATAACTCTTAATTGCTGGTGAAGAAATGTGATTATAAGAACGCCAGTTATTTGATGACATCATTGGCGAAGCATGGGGAGCTAACATCCAGCTGGTCAAACTCCACCTATTCCATTTTCATTCCAAAACTCCAAGAGCCACACCCTTCGAGCTTTCTAATCACCATGGGTTTTCTATAGTTATTGAACTGTTTATCAGTTGTAACTCATAATTAAAGCACTGACAGGAGTAAGACAATGTTCTCTAAATTCAGCATGCTTATCAGCAAACCCCTTCAAAATTCTAGTATCAAGTGCAAATGAAAAGGAAACTTGTAAAATCATCTTGAATGGGACTTGTTGGAAGTAGCTTGCTGTAGAACAGTACAAATTTTAGTTCATAACTTGGACCAGCACTCTTGGAGTTTCTTTGTTAAAGCTGAGTCCTGAACGATAACACAGAGTTAAAGTTTTTTCTGATAATTTTTTGCAGTGTTGGATAGTATTCAGAAATTCTCAACAAATACCAATTTTCTGGTATGGTTTTGTTTTTAAACTTAAAATGTAGATTACCAGTAGTTCTTAACTTGGATTGTGAAAAATATAAATTTTACATCATTAAGTATTAAGCACTTAGCTGAATAACTTGGTAATGGAGTAATTCTCCAATTATCTGTAGCTTAGCACAGAGATTTAGATTAGTAATAGCCAGGCATGGTAGCACACACCTGTAATCCCAGCAGTCAGGAGGCTGAGGCAGGAGGATTATGAGTTCTAGGCCAGCCTGGACTACATAGCAAGATTGTCTATAAATACAAAAAGAAACAGACAAACAAAATTTTATAAGTTTGGAGTGGAAAAAAAATGCTTTTGATTTTGCCTGTGCTTGGCTCTTCTAGATTTTCCTTGTTGTGTAGCTATTTTCTCTGAAAGGCTGTGTACAAGTTTCCATTGCTGCTATTTCTGAAGTCTGATTGTACAATAAGTTTTTTCTAACTGGGCTTGTATGTATAATATTTATAGGATGTGGGTTACGATAGCTTTGTCAGCCAAACTCTTTTCACTAAGTCAAATGTAATTTCCCTGATATGCTACATAACTTACATTTCATAGCATATATTATATCCTTGTTCCTTACTCCTTACTGATTCTAATAACAATGCAGTAGCCAAATTAGCCATTTTTGTATTTATACAGTCTAAAATTTTCGTTCACTATATCTGATTAATCGAGGACCTAAGTGAGATCCTTAGAGGACCGGATAAGGACAGCAGCACACTGAGCTTCATGCTTGCTAAGCTAACAAATTGGCACCAAATGAAAAAACGGCTGTGCTGCCACTTACCACATGTCCATATAGCAGCTGTTTGTGGACAGTATGGTGGGACAGTCATTCCTCCTTCAAAGAAGGTCAACACAAACAGCACAGGCAAAGCTGAAAGGGGCTGACCCATAAGGACACGAAACTTCAGTGTCTAAAACAGCCAATGCACTGAGTTTTACTCGTAACAGTCTTTGCCAATGGCTGGACCCTGTTCCCATGCCCAATCTAATGTCATTTATCCATAATTTGGATCTCTTTCTTCTGCAAGGGGAATATGTATGATTGATGAAAAGACAAAGCAGTAAGCTGAGGTTTCCCTTAAATCTTACAACTGTGGGCCATGAGGACACATTTGGATTAAATTTCATTTCTACTCACCTTCAGTTTTGGAGCACAGCACAGATTGAAAGTAGTTTTTGTAAACTGCAACTATCAATTGACTTGAATCATTAATTGAACTTTAATTCTTGTCAGTTTCTCCTAGAACTGAATTATTTTTTGCTGAGAGGTTTTAGAAAATATAATCTGGGCTTTAACCCAAATCTGTGTGATGATGCTTTTACATTTTATTACATTCTACTAAAGTATGGGATAAAAGTGAAATTTCTGATAACTAACTAGGATTTATTAGTTGAAGAAATTAATGATCTCTTGTCCCTGTCTATTAATAAGTCAGCATGAAAGTAATTTGGCTTTATTTATTTATTTTTATTTCTTTTCGAGATGCTGTGGATTGAACCCAGGGTTGCCACTGAGCAACACACCCAGTCCCAAAAATTTGGTTTTCAAATATCAATGCTATATGTAGCTTTGGGGAGTGGGGGAGGTTGAACTTTTTTTTTTGGTCTTTTTGAGACAGAATTTCTGTGTAGATCCAGCTGGCCTGGAACTCACTATATAGACCAGGCTGGCCTTGAACTCACAGAGATCCACCTGCCTCTGCCTTCCAAGTGCTGGGATTAAAGGCTTGCACCACTACGCCCAGCCTGAAATATATAACTTAAAAACCTTTCAATTTTGTTTCTTCATATAAAATTATGTGATTGCCGTGCCTCTCCGTCAAAAGCCCTGTGAGGGTCTATTTTCTTTGTCATTGAGCTTCCATGTACAGTACTTGACCTAGTGCTATTTGAAAATTATTTCTTATAGAAATAACTGAAAGAGCTAAGCATTTCCCATAACAGCAGTTACATTTTTCAGAAACGATACAGCTAAAATCACTCATTTGTTCTTCTTCTTACCACTAGTTTTCATTTAGTGGTCGCTGAGTAAAAATGGAGACCTCTTGGTTTCATTTGGGCTGTTTTTGTCTAACTTTTGATACTCATGTGAACATATTTACAGTGCTTTTCCTTGGTCTTAAATTATAAACACTGCTTGAAGAATCCAAGATGATGATTTGTGTCTGGGGAGATCTTCTGTCACTTTCTTGGTGGTTTAATATAGAAGGGTCAAAATAACATGGGCTTTCATGATTGATTTTGTAGGGTACCATGACAATCACATTGTAATTCGGTGGTTCTGGGCTGCAGTAGAGCGGTTCAACAATGAACAGAGACTAAGGTTGCTACAGGTGAGATGCCATTATTTCATTTTTAGCACAATAATATAGTGTTGGAAGTGCATATATTTTTGTAATTACTAAATATTCTTCACAAATATAAACCTTGTTTCTCTAAAAATTCAGGTTATACCATTTCTGTACCTTTCTGATCATGTAGCCATGTAATTTCCTCACCAGCCAAATCAAAGTATTTCTTGAGAGTGTTAGGGAAGTACCAATACCAATCTGAGAATCCCAGGACTGACATATGTCCTCAAGACAGTTGTGTTTTGCAGTGACAGGCTGTGGTACCTACCCTGCAGTCAGTATCCTTTGCAGCAGGAGAGAGATGTTGTTTAATACCTTAAAGAGGAACACTGTTTATTGATAAGGTCCTTTTTCTTTATCTTAACTCTCCATAAAATTTTATTATAAGAACTCATTATTTTTTGTGTGTGACACTTATAAAAAGTCATCCAGGGCTGTTACTGTTAGTTACAGCTAAAGTACTGGACATGGGGAAACTGCTTGTATGCTCAGGCAGAGCCTTACAAACAGACTTGGTCTTTGCACCTCAGATTTGCAGGTCTTCGGAATCTACTGATTGTTCCATGCCTACACAGCTTTGTCTTCTGAGCTTTCCTCCCCACAATCCCTCCAGCTTCACCTTTGCCTTCTGTTTCTTGTTGACAGTTTGTTACAGGCACATCCAGCATTCCCTATGAAGGATTTGCTTCTCTTCGAGGGAGTAATGGCCCAAGAAGATTCTGTGTGGAGAAATGGGGGAAGATCACAGCTCTTCCCAGGTACGGTAGAAAATAAACATTTCTTGACTCCTACCACAGTGCAGGGGAGACCTCAGTTTATTATTTATACTTTTATTATTTATATTTATACATAGCTTAATCACTGGTTTATGTGAAAAATTGGGAAAACTGAAAAGTTTGTAGGATTAATTTTTCTCAGAATACTTACTTTTAATTTTTTTTTTTTTTTTTTGCGGGGGGAGAAGGCTCTCTCTGTAGCCCCAGCTGGCCTAGAACTCACTTTGTAGACCAGGCTGGCCTTGATCTCACAGAGATCTGCCTGCCTCTGCCTCTGCCTCCTGAGTGCTAGGTAATCCTTTAATAAGGCATATACCACCATGTCTGGCCCTCAGAATGCCTTATTAAATAAATGGGTTAAGACAAAAGATCTTCCTGGCCATACTTAAAATGTATAAATCTGTATCTTAAAGTTCAAAGCACAGCAAAGACAGAACATCTGCTGGCTTCAGCAGGGCAACAATGGCCGTCAAACTTGTAGCTAGAATGTAGATGATACCAGAAGTTCGAGTTTAAGGTTATATTATTAACTACTTAGAATCACTTCATCAGAAATATCTTGTGGGTAAAAAATATTAAATCATGTGAATATGCTGTGTACCTCTCTAGTCACAGTACCCATGCCTTCATTCCTGTGAATGCTCTCTGCACTGGTCTCTCATAACAGTATCATGCATTTTCTTAGTGTGGATAAATGTTACTTTACTGCTGCTACTAATAAATATACAAGACTGGAAAGGTAGTTCTTCTGAAGAACAGAGTGTTTAGTGAGGTGGCAATAACTTCCAGCCGAGCAAAAGAATAGGAGGAAGAAACAACAAAAGAGAAATGGATTTCCTTTATTCAATCAGCAATCAGCAAGAATATTATACAATTTGTTTATTATGAGACTGAGTCTCTGGTAGTCCAGGCTAGTTTTGAACTTGCTGTGTAGCCAAGATTACCCTTGAATTTATGATCCTTCTGCCTCTACCTAACAAGAGCTGGGATTATAGGCATGTGTCACCATGCCCAGCATCCTATAGAATTTTTGAGGCTATAAAAGACCTCAGATTGCCTCCAGTTTAATAATAAAGGTGTAATTTAGAGAGGTAAAGTGCTATTGTGTACCCCAAAATATCATCCTAGATTTGTTTAAGAGATGTGACTTTGAGAAACTTGTTAAATTAGTGATACAAAGTCATATTCAGTGCCCAAAGACATAAGCACAAGTTTAAGAACAACGGACTTAGAAGTCTTTCAAAGACTTTGCAAGACACTAATTTTTCATAATAATTATTTCTTAGCATCAACAGACTTTTTAAAAAGGTGGGATTATTGAAAATACAGATACAGAGAGCAATGACTAGTGCGAATTCAGGGACTGGCCTGAGCTCCTCACCTACCAGTGCACATCCCAAACTGTGAACGGTGACACTGCAGCACAGACCTCATTAGCATCCTGCATATTTTATGTGCCAAATTTGGGAGACTGTAATTTCATTATTTAAAGAACTAGTTTATTTTACTTATGCTTGGGCAAAGGCATGCATACTGTCTTAATAAGGTTTTTCACTCTTTTGAGAAACTTAGGAATTAGCATAGAAGAATCAGGAAATGACAGATTGTGTACCACTTTTCTATTGCCACAGAAATCTATTTCTATAAAGCCACAAAGCATGTGGAATTGACTATAACAATAAACAGATATATCAGCTACTCACATTTAATCAATGGAATTTTCATAAAACCTGTTGAGTAGAGAAAATGAATTGGGTACAGCCTTGTATTGAGGATTAACTGAAATCATTCACATAAGATACCTCTGTCTCTGGTCCTGAGTTTGGTGCTGTCTATAACTGTAATGTCATTATCATCTGCAGTACATATCAGACAGTGGCATATTGAAACAAGCACAGGGCTGGAAGTTAGGAAACCTGGACTCCAGTTCCACCCCTGCCACCATCAGACTCTGGGACCTTCAGGACCACTGGCTCTCTGAACTTTATCTGTAGATGGCTGGAGGGACTGGCATGTTAGGTTTGGTTGGGTAAGAGGTAACACCAAAGGGTTGCAGAAGTTTGTTGGAGGTTGTCTGCACTGACATCTCTACTTCCCTCTGGTAGTTCCAGGAAGTTCTCATGCTGACTAATTGTAGATGGTCATGTTCCTCAATAACATTGCAAGTAGACAGTTGGGTAACTGCATTGCCATTTCTTCCTCGCTTCATGTGCAGCTACACAAATAAAGATGATTTATCCATCTCTGTGAAATAGGAATAACAATGCCAAGCCAAGAAAATATGTCTAAAACTTGAGTGTGTTTATGTATTTGAAGGGATAGTATGTTTTCTTGGTGCGTTTTAAACCTCTTATCCTGAATCTGTAGACACTGTATTACTCAGTTGAAATGTGCTACACTGACAACACGAACATACACACAAACATATACATAGAGACAGAGAGAGAAAGAAAGAGATAGCATTAAACATAAAATGAACTTGAATGTTGACAGTATAGTTTTATCAGAACTAATTTCTTCACTGACAGCTTGGCCAGTGAAATGGGAAGTGTCCTTGAGTGTAAAAAGATCTAAAAGTTGATCCAATCTAAAGACATTATTTTATGCAGGCTATTTCTCCAAAACAGATACACTCAAGCTGTTTTCCTGCCATCCCCCCAGCACCTGTGAGTTGCAAAGCTGAGGAACTGGTCTGTCTCAAGCTAGTCAACTCCAATGCATTTCTTTTCCCTCTTAATGATTCTGTGTCTAACTTTTAAGATGGGACATTGTACATATGTACTGGAAAAAACGGATGGATATCCTCCTTTTAAAAAAAAAAAAAAAGTCTCTTCTGACAAGTCGGATACCTTCTTAGCATGGAAGGCTGCAGCCAGCAGAGCGGGGAGGGGTAAAGGTGCCAGCAGGCTGTCCTGGCAAGCCAGGGCCATGACAGAGATAATTCAGAGCCCTTCCAATCTTCCAAGTGAGCAAGTGTGAATCTTACTCTTAGATTTCCTACTCTCATTTTGCAGCAGCTCTGGGTAACCCTGGTCACAATGTGCCCCAAGAAATATATTAAAATACATAGGTTGTCTCCCAAGCCTGAACACATTGAATGCTAGACTCTTACATTTTTCCCTTCTGTGGTTGTAAAGTAGTGACCTAGCTGATAAATAATGATAGAGACATACTCCGGGTGTCTCCATGGAGACAGACAGCCTGAACCCAGTACTGCAGTTCCTCTGCTTTGTGGTTAGTGGTTGGGCTCACTCTGCATTTGCATTTCTGTAGAAGACTTCCTAACCCCTGGGGCTCTGATGGACTTTATGAGAAGAGGGTAAACTCACTTTATGGCATTTCCTCTTAAGCAGTCCAAAAAACAGACTGTTGGCAGGCCAGTCTGCGGAGTATAGGGAGTCCTCCCATTGTGATCCACTTCCTACTTCATCTGAGGCTTTTGCCTGTGGGGATGGAGCAGAAGAATGAGAAAGTGACAGTCACTGGGGGGGGGGGGGGGCGGAGTTGGTTTTAGCCAAGGGGAAAAAGATGTTAATTTATTAAACTAGCTGTGCCAGGAGATTACTGAATAAAATATCAACCCAAATTAAGAAATTAAATGTAAGAGTTCATTGGGCAACGGGTAACTTAAAGAGACAATCTTGTACAGAGGAATAGAACTGTTGTTTTGTGATATTTGAGACAGAATCTCACTGCAAAGCCCGGACTGACTTTGAATGTGCAATTTCTTGCCTTAGCCTCATGAGTGTAGGGATCATAGACATGTACCATGCCCAATGAAATAGAACTGGAAAAAAATACAGTTTTTTTTAAAAAAAACAAGACCCATGGGGCTGGAGAGGTAGCTCAGCAGTTAAGAATACTGACTATTCTTGCAGAAGACCGGGTTCATATTCCAGCACCCACATGGCAGCTAACAACTGTCTGTAACTCCAGTTCCAGGGGATCTGACAGCCTCTTCTGTCTTCAGCAAGCATTGCACGACATGGGTGCACTTACCTACATGCAGGCAAATAAAAATAAATAAAATATTAAATAACTTCAAAAACTATTTTTATTTTATGAGTATGAATGTTTTGCCTGCATGTGTGTAAGTGCACCAGTATCATGGTAATGGCCTGGGAGGACAGAAGAGGGCACTGGATCATCTGAAACTGGAGTTTGGGGTGGTTGTTAGCTGCCAATATGTTCAGTACTGAGATAAGCTCTATTAACACGTTGGAGCATCTGTTTTCACCCACTTCTTCAGATACCCATACATGTGCACACATGCATACATGCACACAAATTTGAAGACAATAATTATACTGCATAATCTGTTTGTAACCTGCCTTTTGTTTATCACACCATTAATCAGGAACATCTTTCTGTGTCTGTGTCTTTAAAATACTGTTCTACCATATCATCAGTAATTCAGTTTTTCTGCCTCTGGTGAAAGTGCATTGTCTACTGTTAAAGAGAACTCTCAGCTAGTAAATAGCAAAGTAACAGAGGAGTCCTGAAGGACAATGCCCCTTTACTCAACTGAAAAAATAAATCAAACAAAGATGTGCCTGGAAACACCCTTCTGTGCTGTTTCCTTTCTCTGTCTGCCTTGAAGCATCCAGTTGCTGCTGTCTGAAGTAGCTGTTGATGTGGAGGGGAGTTGGCCATACTTTTCTGATAGTTTTATCTCTAATACAAGGACCCCCTCTTCAACTCTTTTCCCCTATATCCTCCCATTGAATTCTATGTAACACTAATATTTAGAGCTTTTGCATAATTCTGCCATATGTTGACCCCAAAATGCCATACTAAAATATGCAAATGTGATAGATCTTTGGATTTATCTTTACTTTGGAAGATGGTAAATTTATTACAAATAGATTGCAAAGCCAGGCATGGTGGTGCAGATCTGTAATTCTAAAAAGCAAAGGCAGGAGGATTGAAAGTTCAAGACCAGCCCCAAAGTGTCCCTGCCTCAAAATGGAAACGAAAGTCTAAAAAGGGACACCAGTAAAAAGAAAACTTTGAAAGCATTTGTAAATTTTTATGGAACAAAAGATTTCCTTGTTAAATGCAATAAAGAGTAATATAATCCAAGTCAAATTGACTGACAAACCTTGATAGCTATTCACAAATCATCCTTTAAAGTATACAATATTGGGCAACAGACATCCAGACATCACAGCTGTTAAAGAGTCTCTACTTGCTTCCTTTGTCTTCAAGAACACAAACTTAACTTTGAGTTGATTTCTTTCCCAGCCTAGTCCACAACAGTCACCTTCTAGTTGGACTGCTGCTGCAGCCTGATGGCCAGACGCTCTCCTTCTGCTCCATCTACCCTGTCATTTGTTCATTCTACACTCAGCAGCCACAGTGAATTTCTGAGGTCTCAAGGTTCCCTCTCTGCCCTCCTTTAGTGGCCTAGATTGATTCTAGACTGCTTCCCGAGCACTTCCAGGTCAAACCACAGCACATACCTTCAACACTCACCAATCTTCTGGCTGTTCCTCAGACATACTGATCTAGTTCTATCTTATGACTCTAGAACCTGCTGCCCAGATCTCTTTTACTGCTGGTTCCTTCTCATCCTTGAGAACTCAACTTAGATAAAACCCTCTCAGAAAGTCTCATCTGACTTCTTCACTCTGTTCCTGTTGTGCTCTCACACCTATTTCCATCATGGAACTTACTCATCATACTTAGTTATCAGCTTACTTACTAACTTTTCCCCCTCTGTATCTTATCCTATGAGAACAAGGACCTTGTTTGAATTTGATATAATTTTGTTCTTAGCAATGAGCTGAGCACCTAACACTCAATGCATATTGTTTTTAGAGAGTTCCTGAACTTGAGTGATGACTTTAGACCATGCCAGACAAGGAATTTGAAAACTACTTATATCTCTGTATCATCATCTGAAAAACTGAGGGCAGATATTAGTTGTATTACAGAGCTTTAAAAACCAAATGAGTAAGACATGACAAGTGCTTATGAAGGCTAACACAGCATTCAGTAAATTTAGGTAAAGAAGGAACCTGCTCAGCATGTATAATTTGAAGAATTTTTCTTGCTAGTTATCTACAGGAACAGAAATTCCTATTAGAGGAACATTTCACACAGGCATCTTCACCAAGGTGACTTCATGAGATACTGGAATAAGACAGTAATTAGGTAGCAGGCCTAATGCCCCTTGACAGCTCACAGATATTTATCATCAACCTACTTTATGCAAGTCCTTGTACGAGATATAAATTGACCTCATCCATGTGTCCTTAAAGAATAAGAAGTATTAGGTATTTACATGAATGAATAATCCGCATTTTTCTGCTACCAAGTAGTATGAAAAACAAGTAGTTGGAATAATAGGCAGTATAGAATTCCTTCCCACTCATTCATATTTATTGAACACATGGTTAGGGCCAAGAGTTGCAATGTGTTACCATAGGTTACATAGATATTTATTACATAGATATGTATGACTAGTAGTAGCAAGAATTTCTACTCTAAACCTCATGGTCTTAGCAGGTATTAATAAGGATACTCAAGAAATTATATCTTTTATTATAAGTATTTTATTTAAATATTTAAATAATATTTTTAAGTTAGAGAAAATTATACCTTTATTTGTGCTAATAATGCTACCCAGGCTTAAAAAAAAACTGGCACTAGATGACTTTACTAAAACCTCTCACCCTGGGTGGGTGGTAACTGCAGATTTTACCTGCTAATTACAACTGTGGGCTCATCTGTCTTTTGCCCATTTCCTATATTCTCTGCCTTGTTTAATGGCACCTCTTCCATCCCCCCGTACACCCAGTCACTGGTTCCCTTTCTACCATGTAATAGATGGAAAAGGCCTTTGCATGAACACACCTGGCTTCCCTCTGGCCCATACTTCCCATCTGGCCTTGTCTAGCTTTGACTCCTGTCACTTGTACTTCTTGGGTTTCCTGATGATACAATGCTTTCTCACTCAGGCTTCCAGGCCATCTGCTGAGAAACATCCTTCTTGTTGATATAGAAAAGCCCTACACTCATAGATCCTTCCAGCCTTGGCATAGACAGTGTCTCTACAAAGCCATCCCACCTTTGTCAGGCAGACTTGTAACTCATTTTATTATCACTGTATGCTGATCCATGAATAACCCACAGGAGTCTTTTGGATTAATTAGACAAAGGTGTCTCAGTCTTCAGGAAAAATGCAGCCCAGAGCTGGGTCTCATGGTTTATCAAACAGAGCCAAAGGAAGGCTGGGTTTCAGGGCCACTTGCCCTAGGCAGATTCCCCAGTATAGACACAGGGTTGTTTGACATTGAGGGCTCCCATTTGCCTGTGTATTATGCTGTCAGTGTAGATTCTTTGAGGAAAGAGACCAGACCTTTCGTCCTCACCTGCCTGGATAGCTGAATGATTGGCATGCAATGCCTGCTCAGTTAGCATTTGTTCAGCAAGTGAAGAAATAGAGGGGTGTCAGACAAGTAGAAGATTTAGGTCTTAACCTCATCCACTTTGTATGTGAATGGCAAGTGTTCATGGTATGGGACCCTTTAAGGGGGAAGATAATACAGGTATTTTTCTATAAGTGAGGTTCTGGAAGTGAAAGAACTTAGATTCTTCCTGAACACCCATTGGTCCCTGAATTGGGACCTTGCAAAGCAGAACAGGAGTGAAGACGTGAGAGGCAGTAGCAGAACCCTCGGAGATGCACAAAAGAAGCCAAGCACAGCCTCCTCCAGCCATGAGACAGCCAGAGCTGCCAGCACACTGGCTTCCCGCAGAGGGAGGCCTGCGAACACACTCAAAAATAGGTAAAATTTGGACTTTTGACATTAGTTTGAGGACACAGCCGTTTGCAAAGAAATTTTGGCACTGAGAAGTGATATGTCTCAAGATTCCTTGGGAAATCTTTGGGGTGTTTTTGAGTATTTTTGATTTATTAATTTCTTGATGAAAAAGTGTGAGTGGGATGAAGAAAACTGAGCTCTGAAGGGTGAGATACCACTACATATTGAAGAGAAGAGAGTGTTGACACTTTCTAAGTCACAGTGCGAATAGTTTATTTGATGCAATGAATTTTATTTCCAATACTACACCTTTTACTTAAAACAAGGCCCGTGGTTTTATCCTTCTCTCTCCCTCTAATTTAAAATCCTGACTTTAATTTCTACTTTGTCTTGCATTTTGGGTGCTTATAAAAAAATCATTTCCTAGAGGATGAAGAATAATTGAATGAATAAATATATTCACATACACACAGAGAGGAATTTATTAAACCAGCTAACTGACCTGTGGAAATGTAACAGTGCTCGCTGGATTTAGATAACTGACTGACCCATAGGAAATACAAAAGAAGGCAAATTTGTGGCTTCCTCTTCAACATCTGAAGAACCCAGAAAGCACCAAAACATCTAATAAGTCAGACCAGAGGGCTGGAGGGCTTGATACTGATGCCAGCATGATTTCCCAGAGATGGGCTCAGACTTGCTCCCCTGAAATGGTTCTGGCTGTGTAGAATAAAATGAGGTAAACTCATTATGGTTTCAGTATGACTGGATTTGAAGGATTTGAAAAATCTTCTTTCATTGAGACTGAATAGCTGGATGCACTTTTGTGCCAGTATCAACATGATCCAAAGGCCCCCGTTATTTTCTGCTAGAGTTTTCTTGGGCCATGGAATGGGTGGGGATGGGGTATGGAAAGCCTCAGAGGATCCTGTTTTGTTTTGCTTCTTTTTTTTTTTTTTTTTTTTTTTTTTTTTTTTTTTTTTTTGTTTTTTTTTTTTTTGTTATTTTTTTTTTTTTTTGGTTTTTTTTGAGACAGGGTCTCCCTGTAGCCCCAGCTGTCCTGGAACTTGCTATGTAGGCCGGTAAATATTGGGCAATTTATTTAACCACACTCTTCCTCAATTTCCTTATTAGCAATGCTGGCTTGTTTATATGCAGGTTGGAAATTCTTTCAAGCACACAGAATATCAGTATGGATATCCAATTTAGATATTGTATTTCCAATCTACTTGATGTCTCTCCAATAGTGCAGACCACCTACATAAGACTCATTTGAAGTGAGTCTTAAAATGCAGATTCACAGGCCCTCCAGAACCTTCTGAGTTAATATCTCAAGGGATCTTACCAAAACTCTCTGTTGTAAATAACTCCTTGGATGGTTCTGAGGCACTCCAAAATGTCTCTCTGAGTATCTCTGTTTTCTGGTAAGCCTGAGATTCAACTAGATAGTTTGGTCACTTAAAAATCCCCAGGTATCTTCCAGGATTTTCTGAACTGAACCAATCTTGATCACTGTCCCCAGACCTACTATGATTGACTAGTTCTTTAAAAATATCCCTAAAGTTTATTTTTTCCTGTTTTCAGAATATATTTGACTGTGGTGCAAGATGTATACAAGACACTGAGGACAAGCAGTTCATTGTCAGGGTTGGCATCGAACTAACACTCAGGCTTGCAGAAGTAAAAGAATGGGGCCAATGAATAGAAAGTCTGTATTTTTTCAGTTGCATACTGGCTTCCTTGAGGAGACCACGGTTGAATTCCTATCCTTGATTTGGCCACTGACTCAACTTTGACCTTGGAAAAACCATTTAATCTTTACACATAGTTTCCCCTCCTGAATATATTCTGTCTCTGTCCTCATGAAACACATTCTAGATGAGCTGTTTATTCAGAAGGAAAGTCAGGTTATGATAACTGTATGTGATGCTACAGTGTAGCTTAAGCAATAATAGCGTTAGACTATGGAACAATAATAGTGATTGTCTCATGACTGAAGAGAAGCAAAAAATATTGTTCCAAGCCAGAAGTGCTAACTCACTTGGAAGGCTAAGATGAGGATTTGCCTTGAGTTAGGCTGGGCTGCACAGTGTGTTTTGAGATCTTTCCTTAAAAAAAAAAAAAAAAAAAAAAAGTTCAGTCTTTCCGTTTGTGTTGAGAATTGAAAACTTATGAAAATTGCTGAATAAGATACAATAGCATCTTTAAGACTAATACAGAAACTGCAAAGAGATGCAGGATACCTCTTCTGCTCAGAAACCTGAAGGACCAAAGGACAGCTGCTTACTCCTAGCCTTGCCTCAGGATCAGCCCTTGATACATGAGCGTTATATGTCCCCATCACATTCCATGCCTTCCCCTTGTATGTTTGATGACTTTGACACCTGTTACTAATTTCTGATTGCTGCAGAATTAAATTATGCCAACTTAATGCTTTAAAACAACCTGCATTTATTATCTCCCTTTGTTTGTGGTGCAGGAATACATAGCTTAGTTGAGTCTTCTCCTCAGCCTCACAAGACTGAAAGCAAGGCGTCTAGTGACCTGCTTTCTCTTCCAAAGGCTCAGCCAGAGAGGGTTATGCTTCCAAGCTCCTTGAGGTAGTTGCAACATTCATTCCTTGAGGCTGTGGAATTCATGAAAGCGTCCTTCTTCAAAACCACAACAGAGTCTATTTTTATTTCATAACACTTATACAAATCAATAAGAAATGCTAGGCTTTAGAAAATGAATGGATTTCGGGGCTGGAGAGATGGCTCAGCAGTTAAGAACACTGGTTATTCTTGCAGAAGACCCAGGTTCAAATCCCAGCACCCACATGACAGCTAACAACTGTCCGTAACTCCAGTCTCAGGGGGATCTGACAGCCTCTTCTGACCGCCGCAGGCATTGCATGACATGGGTGCACATACCTACATGTAGGCAACACATACATACACATAAAATATAAATAAATAAAAATACATACATACACATAAAATACACATACACATAAAATAAAAATAAATAAAAATTTAAAAATTAGAAAAAAGAAAATGAATGGATTTTATACCCATTAGGATGGGTATTATAAAAATTCAAATAATATAAATAAGTCATAGAAAATAAGTGCTGCTGAAGATATTAATTGATTAGAACCTCCACATACTGTTGACATGAATGTAAAATATGGGACAATTATGGAAAGCTTGGGTGGTTTCTGGATCTATACTACGAAAGACTGAAAGCGGAAAGTTATACAGGTATTTGCATGCCTGTGTTCATAGCAGCATTATTTATAAAAGCCAAAGGTAGAAACAATTTGTGTCCAGTGGATGAATAAACCAAAAGTGGTACATATATATATATATGAATATTATTCAGCTTTTAAATGAAGATAATTTTGACCCATGTTACACCATGAACCTTGAAAACATATGCAAAGAGCTAAACCAAATTCAGTGAACAAATATTTTATGATTCCACTTATTTAAGTTATACAGAGTAGTAAATATTCCCAGAGACAGAAAATAGAACAGTGAATTCCAGGGGCCCAACAGGGGGAGAAACAGGAATTATTTACTATTTAATGGATCAGAATTTCAGTTTGCACGATGTAAAAGTTCTGGAGATAGAAGGTAGTGCTGGCTGCTGAACTGTTTACTTTTTCTGTTTCTGTGATAAAATACCTGACAAAAGCAGCTTAAGGAAGGAAGGGTTTATTTTGGCTCCCAGTTCTAGGGGGCAGTCTGTCAAAGTGACAGGAGCCAGGGGCAGCTGGTCATCTTCTATCCACAGTCAGGGTGCAGAATGGTGAATGCTAGTGCTCAGCTCATGTTCTAGTTTTCATTCAGTCCAGGATCCCTGACCACAGGACAGTGCCACCCACAATTAGGATGGCTCGTCCCACCTCATTTAACCTGATCTAGATAATCCTTCACAGGCATACCCAGAGGCTTATCTCCTAGATAGGTCTAGATCCTTTCAAGCTGACATTGAATATTACTGTCACATAATGTAAATGTAATTAATGCCACAAAACTACGCATTTAAAAACAGCTGCAATGGTAAATTTTAAATAGATTTTATCACAATAAAAGCATACACATTGGGCTGGAGAGAAAGCTCAGCAGTTAAGAGCATTGGCTGCTCTTGCAGAGGACCTGGGTTCAGTTCCCAGAACCCACATGGCAGCTAACAACAGTCCGTAACTCCAGTTCCAGGGAATCTAACACCCTCTTCTGACCTCCTTGGGCATTGTGCAATATGGGTACACATACATACATGCAGGAAATATACATATAAAAGAAAAATAACATATATATCAAAAACATATGGCAGAATGCATGAAATCCGGTGTGGGGGGTGTTGGGGAGGTACAGGTAGTGAAGAGGTCTAAATATGATTAAGATATATTGTATGAAATGCACAAAAAGTCAATAAAAATATACTTTTTAAAAAATGTATTAAAAAGGACAAACAGGCCAAGGAGATGAATGTAAAGATCATAAAACAATGAATGCAAAAAATAAGCAGACCTAGGCAAAGATGCTCTGCCTTGTTGATAAAGAAATGAAATTAGCTGGGCGTGGTGGCACATTCCTTTAATCCCAGCACTTGGGAAGCAGAGGCAGGTGGATCTCTGTGAATTCAAGGCCAGCCTTGTCTATGTAGTGAATTCCAAGCCAGCTGGAGCTACAGAGAGACCCTGTCTCAAAAAAGAAAAGGAAAAAGAAAGAAATGAAAATTTGAATGTATGTTCACAGTTATAAAGAGGACAGTTGAGAGTAGGTGGTGGTGGGACATGGAAGGAGTTGAGGGGGAGTGGGAGGGGTAGGAATGATACAAATACAGGATTCGTGCTTGAAATTCTCAAAATATTTTTTGAATTAATGGAGTACCATTTTTTAGCCTAATGGGATAATGAATATTCTCTGTCACAGAAAGCCTGGCATGTAATTTTGTTGAAGGCATATTTCACTTCTGTATGTTTCCCTCAGCTAACCTGGAACAGAAATGAAGTTTTCATTTAATATTTCTATTCCAGAATTTCATGTCAGATGGATTTTAATCCACCCCTGAGACTCTGTTGTAGTATGCTAGTAAAACCTTTCCCTTTACACCCAGGTTTGGGTTCTATTATAAGGAGATAGCAGAAGAATTATGTTAAATGCAGTTCTTGAATGTTTGCTGCATTTTCTTAAAGTACTTGCCTGCCAAGATTGATTAGATGATTTCCACCAACATGTCCCATGGCTTATAGTAAAATCTGTCTTAATATTTCAGTGTTCTGACCCTGGCACCGTTATAACAGAGCCCCTTACATTCCTGTTTCTAAGAGGTCATGTGACCACACACCTGCTTTGTTATCTCTTTATTATGTTATACTTTCCACAGGTTATTGTTATCTTTGGGCAGCTTTTTGAAGGCAATTAGGATAAGTCCTCTCAATGACAAGGAAATGTGGCTAACAATGCATCTATTATTATTTAGTCAAACACTGTGTCCCAGGCATTCTGTGAAGCGTATTTCTGTTATTTCAGTGAATCCCCACAGCCTTCTGAGACAAGTTACCTTACTATGGTATTCCTTTTACAGGTGAGAAATTTGAGGTTCAGAATTCTAATACATCACTCAAATCACACAACTGGTGTGACTGATAGAGCTGGAGCTCATACCCAAGTCTCCACAGCTCCAGAGTTCTGATCTTCCTCCTGTCCTATATTGTTTGTAGGAACTGTAATTATATTTACTTCATGAGTAAAAAGTGATGTGTAACAACAAAAATTTGCACATGTTACTTTGTTCAAATAGCCTACTAATAAGCACAGCCTCTCAAATTTCATGTTACTTCAGGAGAATTTTTTAAAAGTCCAGAACTGCTTCGCTCCAGCAAACAAGCTGTTGTGCTTCCTATTCCATGTCAAAAGTGCAGATTTGCCTCCTGATAAGATGTACTGTTTGGAAACTGTCTATTATTGTGAATCAGGTGCAAATAACAGGAAAACACTTTTTTTTCATATCTTGGCAAAAGAGGAGGTATTTCTAAAAAAGAATGCTGAATGTAATTGCGATTAAATGGGTGTTTTTCTGCATTGTGATTGGGGAGAAAATGGATAATAGCACAGAATTCAAAGAAGTCACAGTGCTCTACTGACTTCCACACACAAGTCCATCCAGGGGCTTTTCTCAAACTCTGAGCCACAGTCTAGTCTTCAGAGGTTCTCTGTGCTTCTCCTGCCCAGGAACATGAAAAAACAGCCAACCTGCAGATTATCTTGAGAGTCATCCAGGCCACTGCCAAGGCTGAAAATGAATTATTCTGCAAGGCCTTTTATTTGTGTCTCTGAAAGAGGAAGAATAAAACTAAAGTTGGCTTTATAATTCTTACACAACTCCGCAAGTAATGATATGCACGAAATGTATCTTTTCTTTTTTTTTTTTTTTTTTTTTTTTTTTTTTTTTTAAACATGAAGTCCAGGCTGGCCTTGTATTCAAAATGGAGACCAGGCTGGCCTCAAACTCACAGAGATCCACCTGCCTCTGCTTCCCGAGTGCTGGGATTAAAGGCATGTGTCACCACGCCCAGCAAAATGTATCATTTCAATGGTGAAATATAAAGAAAAAAATTTTTTTGGTCTTTTTGAGACAGGGTCCCCCTGTAGTCCCAGCTGTACTGGAACTCACTATGTAGACCAGGCTGGCCTTGAACTCACAGAGATCCACCTGCCTCTGCCTCCCAGGTGCTGGGATTAAAGGCGTGCGCCACCACACCTGGCAAGAAAATCTTTTTAAATGTCCTGTTCCCTTTGAAAAATAAAACTCTGAATTTCTTAATTTCTTTACACCCAGGTTTGGGTTCTATTATACAGAGATATCAGAAGAATTATGTTAAGTGCAGATTATCAAATGTTTTCAGTTTTTCCAGTATTACTGTGAAAAACAGTAGCAAATTTGAAGATGAAAGAGCACTCACGCAGACACATGCACACGCATACACACACATGTACGCATGCATGTACTTTCATTTCCCTGGCTCCTAAATCTGTACGGCCTCTTCTGTTTCAGAGCTCACACATGTTTTAACCGTCTGGATCTTCCTCCATACCCTTCCTTTTCCATGCTTTATGAAAAGCTCTTGACAGCAGTTGAAGAGACCAGTACCTTTGGACTTGAGTGACCTGGAAGCATGATGCTCGGCTCCTCATGGACAGGCACTTTCATAAGCCAGACTCCAAGAAAACGACAGAACATTGGAAGTCTCCAGCCAAGGCTTCCATTACAGAAAGCTGAGTGCTGTTTTCCAGGGACAGATGCTCTCACATTTGGGGACTGGCCATGAGTCCTCTTGGAAGGATTTGGGGGAGCTTGATGCCCACGGAACAACCCAACAGTCTTTCAATCAACAGTTCTTGACTGCCAAACTTTTTTCCATTTGTTATGTTCCAAGACAAAGATGAACCTGTACATGATCAACTCCATGGTAATTTTTAGGGACCCAGGAGACTCTTGAAACTTTCCCTTGAATGTGGTTCAAACCAGACTGGCAGCACTTGGTCCAATCTCTAAATTAGTTCAAGTTAAATAATATAATAAAAACAAATATATTTCCTGAAAGTACATTCATTTAAACCCTAAGTTATAACAGAATATTCATTTCTTGCTTATGAGTGCCTGCATGGTGTGCACTATAGGTTTTGACTTTCACAGGACATGAGTGAAAATGAAACCAAGTCAATATGAGGTAACTAAAGATTTGAAATAAGGTGGTCTGTGAAAATGTATATGCAAGTGGTATGTGTGTAATTCTGGCTGAAGACAAACTTATTCAGTGAATTACTAATGACAGATTTATGCTTTATAATGCATGAAAACAATTTAAAAATATCTAGCAATTAATCACAGCATATCAGGAAAATGTACACAGTGAGTTCTGTTTATTTTTATAGGTTCATTATATTTATGTTCTTTAAAATGTATATAAGGACCCATCCACCATACTGTATGTACCCTCCATTTCATGTTCCATGCTTACTTGGGCATCATGCTAGTACATATCCTTTGAAGCACTTTCAAGGGAACAAAAGGGCCTTTTATTTTTATAAAGGTTAAAAAAAAATTCCCCCAAACATTTTTCACTGAATGTACCAAAGTTGAAGGGACATTATAATATGACTAAAAGCAACTTCCATCACTTGACAAATAGAAAGTAGCTTCTAAATCAGATTTCCTTCACAGTGCCATGTCAACCACTACAAGGACTGTGCGCCTAAGTAATAATTTTTTAAGACTCACTATATGTGATGGTATGATGTGCATTTATTTAAAATGCATTAGACTCTCTTCCATCCATCAAATACTTTTCAGGATGGCATTTATTACAGATATTTCGTATTTCCCCAACAGCTTTTTATTTGTACAGCATCATTAAACACTAAGCTCAGTTAGGGAGCCATCAGCAACACCGAAGAGATCAGCTCTCTTAGTAATAGGAATTCCATTTTCCCTCATCAGTGAAGATTTCATGAATTGAAACTCTCAGTACTATATTTCTAAGCCTGCATTTTCACTGATGGATAATTTTCTTATTAATATCAAAATTTTTTCTATGATCTCTCCAAAACTGCATGACATCACTGACATGTTTTCTTAATTTTGTGAAAGGGTATCCTTCATTTTAATTGCTTTGGGGATTATTCCACATCATTGTTTATTTCCTGATTTATAACCATAACTAACCAGACACACAATACAGTTGAATTGAGGAAGGTAAATCCACTGGATTAACATTTAGTTTGCCAGTCTGAGGGTTTACAGGTATTATCCCAATGTTTCTTTGAGAATCTTGTTTATAAGTATCTATGGAATTCCTATTGTGGGATGTTGGCAACTTTACATTTTATAGAGGTCATATGCACAGTTTTCATAGGTATTTTGTAAGAACAATTTTTCTCCCATTAGTTAAGTTGTGTTTACTGTTGGGACTCTCAAGGAGAATGACACTCATGTTTCATTACTGCACTAAGGAAAGCACTGTGGTGTGGGGAAATGTTCTAGGAAAAAAGAAAAAGATGACAGAAATATAGAAAACATATAAGGAATATTTATTTGTGTACCATAATTGGACCAGAAAAAAGAATGACAAGAACATTGATTGAAATTATTAGTTTGTACTTATTTGTCATGAATACAAGTATATGTTTAATTTTTGCAAACTGCTTTTACTTGTTTGTATTTTTTCATTGTAAGGAAAATATACCACACTAACATACATTTTTAAATCACATTTTTGATGTGTCAGACCTGTGTTCTCTAAACAGTTGTCATGAAGGTGTCTGTAGAAGGTTGCCTTTCTTTCAAAAATATAATTATGGACCATATTAACATTTATTTCGGTTTGAGACACTTTGCCACCATATGCCATACTACTAGGCAAAAGATGTTTGAAATAAAATATATCTCCCTAACTATTTCTAACAAATATATGTCTTTGTTAAGGCAGCCAACTTCTCAACAGTTTCTAAGTGTGTCCAGATATTCTTAATTAGTTGAATTATCTAGTTGATGCTGTTCTCAGAATTGGAAATTATCAAAGTTGTAGCTAGCATGTAAGAAACAAGGAGAACCTATCTATTATTCTTCATGAGTAAAACAAAAAGCAAACAATAATAGCTATGTAAAATTTAAATAATACTTCCACTGAATAAATTAGATACCATTATACTCTACAATTAGAAATAGCCATAAATATCTTCTTCCAAACTGTGAACCCAGATAACTTGGCTCTTTGGTTTAGTTTTCTTTGAGAGATTTATAACTGACACTACTTATAATTGTGATATATTATGTCTGTATCATCCCTTAAAGGAGAAAACAGGCACACCGTTGACATTCCCTCTATGATAATGGAGCAACAAGATTCTGAATCTGACCTTCAGAAAGAAGCTCACAATCTAGTATAAAGAGATGCCAAGGTTCCCAAAAGCATTTTAAATAAAAGATTAAGTTCTACAATTAAGGAATAAAGAAAGAATAGCCTATCCATCCCAGAGGTTTGAGTCCAGCTTCATGGATATGAGATTGTGTAGCTGGAAGATATCAGGCAAATGCTATTTCTGTTTGTAACTAACAGGATGTCATAGAACACCACTTTTGGTAAGTCTGGAAACCCAGAAAGCATTTTCACAAGAAGGTTTAAAGTGTGTAGGTGGGAGCTGAACTGTGAAAGAGCAAGTCAAGAATCTTCAAGGTATCAAAGAAATGCCAAACAAGTCTGGCAGTTTCCTTCAGACTCCCTTCCTCTGAATTATAATATACATTCAGTTTTCAGTGTAAAATATGGTTCCTGAGCCCAAATCCCACTTACGGGATCAAAACATTTTTCTTGTGCACAAAATGAATAATTCAAGTCAAAGAAGTGCAGTCACAATTTTCTAGCATGTGTTATATTTATAATTTGTGGTCATTCTGTAACAAGTAAAATCTAGAAAACACAATTGGACTAGAAAGGAAATACATTTTGCACAATTAAAGTGTAGCTTCAGGTGGCATTCTCTAAATTCAACTCGAGTCTCAGAGAGGAAAGATGGCTAACACCTACTGGTCACGACAGTGCTTAAAAGGTGTCATCGCAAGGATGGTGAAGGCAGGGTGTGTGGAGTGTTGTCCTCTCACAATGCTTTCAGGTCTACTGTCTCTTTTGATCCTCAGTCACTTGGTTAGGGAGAAGTGTCTAGTTCTATCTGGGCTGAGGCTGATTTTCAAGAGTGACTTGCGAAATCAGTTTTAGTACTTTATAGTCACAATTCTGTGTTTCAGCTCAAGAAATAGTGTTTGCACCGATATATTCACTTTCAGAAGCTTCACCTTCCCAATCTCTCTTTTAAACAAACACGCTTAAAAAGTGACACCTCCTGAAAAGCCCACGGAAGGCTACATTCATTCCTCAAAGACTTAATGTTTACTTTTCACTGCTTGGCAGGAGGAATTTAAAATGAGGCAAAATCTGGTGGCTTTTGGTGAATTTCTACATCATAGTTTAGTTTTCTCAGATATGTAGGAGCAAGAATGTGGGAAAGGCACCAATCAGAAGTCTGGTTTTCTTTATTAGTTTTTGATAAGCATGAGTCTACAGAGTCCTGACAACTGAATTCCGGTGAGATGGGGGAGGGGACCACTACAGCTTTTCCTCATCTACTTTAGTTCAAATAACTTGTTTCCATTTTTGCACAAGCTTTATTTATGAGTTGGCCACTTATAACAAGGCACATATAATGAAGAATCTAGAAGTTTACACAATGTAACTGTATTCAGGAAACTACAGAGGCGGGAGAATGAGGCCACATTATCTTTAAAAGGCATCACCAACTGTGCATAAGCAGCAGCATGCAAACGAACACAGCCTAACCTCCAATGGGGTTTCTGGCCCCATTGTTGATGAGCGACACTCTAAATCATAGCCGTCTTACTTCCATGTGACTTGACCTTAAATATACTATCCCTTGGAAGTATATCCTGGTTGGCAAAATTTATTTATTTTGTAGTTCTATTGCATTTTCCAGATAATTTGCCTAGCATGTAAGCAAAAAAACCCCACAGACATTAAAGACGTCTGATTTGTGGCTAAAGGCCAACTGCTACCACTAAAAGGGATAAAAATAAAACATAGAAAAGCCCAGCAGTTGTACCACCCCTGAGAATATAATGCTCACTACTAACCAGCTGACAAGATTCAGGAGCAGCAACTACATTCTAGAATCTGGCATCAGGAGTATAATGAATGTTTGTGTCACCTGTATCAGAGCAACCTGGGCCGTGACCAAAAGGATGTTAAGACCTTCTGGACCACAGACTAGCCAAAGGAGCAATGCAACAATGGTACAAGCACTATCTTAGAGCATTTTAGTGGGGGTGGGAATGTGTTCCATTTTGGTTGCTGAGTTTTGAGAATACCTTCATGTTTAAGGCACACAGTGCCTGGCAGCCTATCTGGAGGGAAATACCTTGGCTTTATAAATTCAATAGGCTGTATTTCCTATATTGCAAAATGAAATTTAGGTCTAGAGTATTATTGCATTAAATTGTTATGTATTATTTTTACTTGAAAGTTATTGTTACTGCTATTGGACACTGGGAAATAAAAGGTGCTTCTATTTCATTATGCTTATTTTCTTTTAAGCTGACATTAGAATACCTTTCAAGACATTCTCATGGTGTCTAATGCTAACTTAAATGTTCCCTGTTAATCTGGAAAGCAAAATCCTGAATGAGGTTACTGAATTGCAATGGGAGACCAAATCAGTGTTTCCTATTCAATAAGTTAATCAGGACGAGAAATACATTTGCTCGGCTTTTTTTTTTTTTTTTAATCTTTAGGTACCTTATTCATCATTCCTGGTTGAATGGCTCAACAGAGCAGGATGACTCTGGCTGTATGGTTTCCAGGGACCATGGGAAAATCAAATTTATGTATGTGATTTTTATGTCTAGTGGCCTTGGGTAGATGATATCTTCCTATCCACCTTTCTTTTAAGATATTGCAACTCTGAGGAGTGTTGATAGGTATGTTGTATGATTCAAACTGAATCTGTTATTACTGATGTAGGTAAGGAACCATCAGTAAACTTCTGGTTATTACCACCTTCTGTAAAAGAGGATGGTAATGTTCAAGAAATATCTTGAAAGGATGAACTTGGAAACACACAGAACTGAATGTTCTTTTAGGACCCTAATGCTCTAAAAGATGTAATTACAGCCTATTTTTCTTTATGTGATATCATAAGTAAAATTTGGGGGCTGCTGGTATGTTGGAAAGTGCATAAGATTACATGTTTTTATAATAGGGATGCAGGCATTCCAAAATAAATGAATATAAAAATACATGCATCTCTCTTGCCTCTTACTAAAAGTATTAATCTAATTTTATAATAATGTTTACTTTTTAATATTAAGGCTCTGTAAAAACAGTTATTTCTAAGATTTCAGTAGAGCACAGGTGGTGTATTTTTTAAAGCTTTCCATTTCTCTTCACCAAACCCACTTGTTATGTATACTATACCATGAATCACAGTTAATAGTTGCATTTCTGTATTTGTTTAGTTGATTTTAGCTTCATATTTATTCAATGTGACTTTTAGCAAAGAATAATAATAGGAGGTATTTACTGTTAGAATTAAGTTTATATAGTCCTCATTTCACTTTACATTTAACTTTTTTTTTCCTCAAGGCAAATAGCACAGACTGTCGGCAGGCTTCCTAGTAATGGTTCATGGGTGGTATTACACCAAGCTTAGGACTGAATTCTGGACCAGCTGTTCATTTTCTGGGAAGTCTGTATTCTTATCCTCACCTGAACCCCTGACTCTTATGTTGTATTTTTTATGATTATGAAATGCTTTGAGGGAAAGAAATTTTAATGTGTACAATTTGTTTTATTTTCATACTGATCTCTATTTTTGTTTAAAAACCATGTTACATCATGAAATCACTTAATCCAAAATAAATCTTCTTTTAAAAAATGAATTATGTCTTTTTAAATCATACTTTTGGAGATGGAAAAAGCTCAGACGAAAGAAGAAAAGTAGGGACAAAGTACTTGGGATTAGTATACAACACTGTGAATACAGGAATTGTCCTTTCCATTGTATTTATGAATAGGAATCTAGTTCATTTATTCCTTTAAGAATATTTTACTATTTATAGCCTGTGGAGAGATGTTACAGCAATGAATTAACACAAATCATAGTCTTTTAACTCATATGAGTTGAGACTATTGGTTATGTCATATTGGTTGAATCCTTACTATATGCACAGGTGCTGGACTACCACCCATACCAGTTTAATCCGGGGGTTATATATTCACAAGCCTATAGGAACCAAATGGGAAAACTGGCTGAGGGTGAGCAACAGTGCAGGATGGGTTTCAAAATATTTTGTACCAGCAGATCGTAGCCATGTGTAACTCTGGTTCGCTTTTGAAAAAAAACTGTTAATTTATTAAGAGAAACTCAAAAATCTAAATGTTAGTGTAATAATTCCAAGAGTTTTATATATTTGGTGCACCAAACCAACCATGCCCACATGTTGAATCTGCCTTAAAGGTCAAGAGTTTAGTGCCCTTGATTTAATAACATCATCTTTTGTATTTTACTGACTGGTGACATAAATGAATTAGCCAAATAAACAAAATGGCACTGAGACACCATAGATAACAGAAGATGGAAAAAGGAGAAAAGTGAAGATATATTGTAAGGGTAATCAGTAACTAGGGAAAGGAAGTGTATAATATGAAAGCAGCCATCACAAAAGGTTGTATTCAAAAACAACCTATTTACCAGGATCTTCTAAAAACCATTTTATGATCATAGAAAAGGATCCCTGTAAAGATTTCACAAGTTGCAATACACCATTAAACACTTTATTTGACGTTGTAAGATGGAAATCAACTTCATATATGACATGAAAGCAATTTAAAGGAGAAGATTCCATGTTTGTAACTTTGACATTGTTATTGAAGGGCAAGAGCGAGATACTGAATTCATGGCACTGACTTACTATTTTTTGTGTCATAACATTCCTACTATACCCTTTGAACTTAATTGTTTTTGTTATGATAAATTTATGTTTCCATTATGTTCTTTATTGTAAAACTTAAACCCACTTAATTAGTAAATATATACTTTCCACCATCTACCACCCCAGGAAATGTTTCATGCTTTGTTATGGGTTGCTGGTTGGTTGGTTGGTTGCTTGCTTGCTTGCTTGCTTGGGATTGCCATTAATAATCCATGGTTTCTGGGAGCAGCATTATCCACCCTTGCAGAATACCACCATTTGAGCTCTTGTTTTTAACTTCATATTTTAGTTAACTTATAAAGCACTGAATTTCCAAATATCTTTTTCATTATCCTTAGTTTTGGCTCATTTTCTCCCTCACACCCCCTTCTTCCCAGCCCACATTCCTGTTTAACCTTGCCACCTCCAGTGTTCCCTTCTACTCTCATGGTACATGTGCTCTACTGTCCCCACTCCTCTGCAGACCTCTCTGCACCCCAATGGCCCCTTTCATGGCAGGTCTTTACAGACATTCAAAGTCAACACACATAATTTTGAGACACCACACTCTTTGGATGCAAGACATAGAGAAATCAATCTGGAACTGAGCTGCAAGAGGCTACTCTGCTGGCTAGCTTTCATAGTTCTGGACGGCACTATGCAGGCTGCTGTGAGAGAAATGTCATCAACAGTAATAAACCACTGTGGACCTTGCCTGCTATGCTATCAACCTTCTGGACAAGATGTGCCTACTGGTGCAATAATGGCATGTCTGTTATGGGGGAAAGAGGTAACCAAATGTTTTCATTTGTTCTAAGGCCAGCTTTGCAGGAGAGAGTTCCTACCTGATACTGCATACCTGGCCAAAGCCCATGGCTAAGGGGGGGTCATAACTCCTAGGGGTGAACCTACTGCTTCTGTTTTGCTAAATAGACATGTTGTCAAACTGTCTCTTTAAAATTTATGTTTATACTTTCTATTAGTTACTTTTCTGTTACAGTGACAAAACACCATGACCAAGGAACTTATAGAAGGAAGAGTTTATTTGGGCTTACAATTCCAAAGGGATAAACATGTATGAAATTGTCAAAAATTAATTTAAAAAGAAACTAAATGCTTAAAGATTAATTGTGTGCATATCTATATTTATATATCTCCCCAAATTCATATGTTGAAACGTAATCCCCAAGTGACAGTGTAGTTTTAAGAGTTGATTAAGTCATAAGAGCAGAATTCTCATGAATCAAATTAGGGTCTTTTTAAATAGGTAAACCAGAGTGCTCCATAACATCTGTATGTGAAGACACAGCCAAAAGACAGCCATCCATGACAAGAAGCTGGCCCTCACACTGGATCTGGTTGAAAGTTGGTGTTGGTCTTCTTAGCCTACAGGATGATGCAAAAATCACTGTGGTTGATATGCTGTTATACAAACCCAAAGGGATTGAGGCACCAAAAGAAACCAAGAGGCTCCTATGTCTGTTTCTTCCTAAGCTGGAATTCACATTTTGATTTGATATTTACTTGTAGGGTCAGACAATTCCAAGAGAAAGTCAATAAAGAGAATAAAATATATTTTCCAACACTTAAAGCAGATCCAGACTGTTTACTTCAAGTCTGAATAAAAACAGTACAAGTCTTTTGGATGGGTCCAGAAAACCAATCCCAAAATAAGGTGGTCAGGTTTACCTAAAATTGGAAAACTGTTACCAACCATCCTCACAGCATGGAAATCTAAAAGAAACCCCAAGTGATTAAAAAAAAAAATCCCAGAAAAGAATAAAGCATGAGACAGGATTCCAGAAACATATTTCCAGAACAGGGTTTCTTGGAGATAGAGTGAAGGATACCAAGACAGAAGCTATGCAGTGCCCTTGGGGGCCAATTCTTCCAGAATGATTGGCTTTCCAGAATAAAACTTAAAAAATAAAGCACCTACTAAGTCACTTTTAAGTGTGGGCTAGGGAGCAGTCACAAGTTAATGCTAATCACTTCAGTTTCAGTTAGGAAACTATCATTATTTTTTAGTCTTTGCATTTTACTGCCAGTAATGACAGAAGACCTTTCTGTATTAGTCACTTTTCTGTTGCTGTGATAGAAACACTGACCAAAGCAACTTAAGAAAGGAAGAATTTATTTGAGCTTACATTTCCAGGTGAATTACAGTCCATCATGGCGGGGAGGCTTGGTGGCTGGAGGTGGCTGTAGCAGGAGCAGAAGCTATGCTCTACATCTTCAAGCAGGCACAGGAAACAAGAGAGCAACTGGAGATCAGGCAAGGCTTAAGAACTCTCTAAGCCCACCCCCCTGTAACATACTTCCTCCATGATAATCACATCTTCTAAGACCTCCCAAAACAGCGCCACCATCAATACTTAGAGCCCATGGGGAGCATGGCTCCACTACACCTTTCAATCAGGAGATGCAGCATAAAGCCATCCCTCTTCAAAATGCCACCATCAATACTTAGAGCCCATGGGGAGCATTTTCATTCAAACCACTACACCTTTCAATCAGGAGATGCAGCATAAAGCCATCCCTCTTCAAAATTACTGCTGTTTTATTTATTGTCAACCAAATTCTTCATATAGCACCCCAAATATTAAAGACATGTGATGATCCTTGGCTAGCCACTGTGTGCCCTGGGTTATGCACACACACTAACTTGAAAATACAGTGTATAAAATCCATCTCTAACTCACGTACTAGTACTGATGATTTCAAATCAAAATGTTTCAGTTTGTTTTTTTCATGCAGTTAGCCTGTTATGTCACTCAGAACAATATTTACGAGGAATGGAGATAAGGAGCTGCCCATGTCTCAGAAGTCAGAGAACATGATGGCCATAACGTATGTGCATACCTTTTCTACACTGCTGTACAGTCAAGGTGTGATGATTGCACAAGGTCACATTAGTGAATGCCTCCTACTTGACTGCAATGTGTCCTTAGCAAAAGCCCTACCTAAGAAACACATAAAATCATATTTCAAAAGCTAGCTCTATTTCTTGGAGAAATGACTGATTCTAGGAAAATTGTGAGCTGAGAACATCTTCTTGTGCTACAACATAAGGAAGTGATGAGAAAATTAATAAATACATTACGAGAGTCTGCCAAAAGAATTCAAGAGCTCCAGCACAGAGCTGAAACAATATGAGCAGTGTAATAAATAAAATATGATCAAATTATAACATATGGATCAGCAAGATGGCTCAGCAGGTAAAGGTACTTGCCACCAAGTCTGATGACCTGACTTTGATCATGGACATATATGGTAGAAGGAGAGAACTGATTCCACAAAGTTGTCCTCTGACCTCAACATGCATGCCATAGGGTGCACATTGTAATTTGAACATAAAACATAATATATAAAATAAATGGCTAGAATTTCATATTGATAAATGATTGAATACTTAAATCAAGCAATAAATTTCCTATGCAGAAAAATCCCATCTAATTTATGTAGATATTGATTTATGTTGACCTTAAACATGGGCTTACAATAATTATTTCCCTTCAAAGAGAACAGCAAAGAAAAGGGTGCAAAAGTGAGGGAAGGAGCTTTACAGTGAAGAAAGCCAACAAATACTACCTCAGGCAAGTGAGCAAGGTCAACAGTCATAAGTTACATGGCTATTGTGTCCCCTTGATCTGATGTGATAAAAATGACAGTCTCCTCCAATAAAGGTTTATTCTTCAGAATACTTAACCTGTTCTCTTCAAAGCTGTCAAGGTCATCAAAACCAAGAAAAGTCTGAGAAATGGTTTCTCAGAAAAGAGGAAGCTAATGAGACAGGGTAACTAAATATGACATGGCAGTCAGCATCAGAACCTGGAACAAAAAAGGGGCATTAAGCACAATTAAATGAAATCTGAATGTGTGAACTTTACTTATTCGTTATGTGTCATTGGTTTATTAATCATAATTCATGTCATAGTAATAGAGTATGTTCATAGGGGAATCAGGGTATGAGCTCCATGGAAACGTTACACTACTTTTTGATTTTTCTATAAATATAGAACTATTTCAAAAATAAAGCATACTGAAAAATAGCTTCATTCATGTAGAAAAGTTGGCATGAATGCACAACATGTAATAAAGCCAACAAATCAATTTACTGACAATTGCAGCCACAGGGCAGTCTTCAAGTATAATCAAATAGCAACTGTGAAAATGAACATAACTTCATACAGTTCCCTGGTTTTGAGCCTGAGGACCACAAAGAGTAATGTAAGAGTATAGGCAGCTGCACAAACACTGACCAGCAGGAAGGGTATTTGCTTGGTATGGAAACAGAGCTTTTATGCTAAGCAGTATCTTGTGTCATAGAGAGTCTGATGTTTTATATTAAAAGCAAATGGAGTTTTATTTTGTTTTTGCCCCTTAGGAAAAGAGAGAGCTGAAGATTTAGTTCATTTGTTGAGAGTACTTACCTAGCACGCATAAGGCTCTGGGTTTAATCCCCAATAATGCATAAGCCAGGCACAGTGGCACATGCCTGTAATCCTAGTATTCTAGGAACTTTGGAGATGGAGGCAGGAAGATCAAGAGTTCAAAGTCATCTACACTGAGAGTTTGAGACTAGCCTGCGCTACATGAGACTGTCTTAAAAAGAGATAAAAAAAAATAATGAAAAATACCTCAGTGAGGGAGTCTACTAGTCTACCTCATGAAATAAGAAAAGTCAAGACTTGAAAGCCAGTTCTCATGGTACCACTCTTAGAATAGTTTTGTAATGGTTAACACACTCTATAGATGGACATACAAAAATCTAAAACAATTTCACACTTAACAGTAAATGAAATTCATCACTTAAGTCATGCATGCATTGTTTCCCAACTAATTGAGAATATGTCCACTTGTCCTTTTAATTCTTAATGTTTCCATTTCTCTGCCATTCCCAAGAACTAAATATTCTATATGGAAGGATTTTATAATATATTAAAACTCCCCATTTTAAGTATGGCATTTTAAATATTAACTATTCTTTTGTGATTTTAAAAAATATATAAATTCAAGCTAGGTGTGGTGGCACACATCTTTAATCCCAGCCTCAGGAGGCAGAAGCTGGCAGATCTCTGTGAGTTCAAGGCCATCCTGTTCTACTTAGCGAGTTTCAGGCCAGCTGGGGCTACAGGGAGACCCCGTCTCAAAAAATATATAAATAAATAAAATAATAAAAATAAAAAATATAAATTTGTATTATCATAAGTAGGAAATAGTGGATAAAATGTTTTTTATTGATGACTTGCGTACTATTTAGCTGTAATTTTCATCTTGGTGGATATTTATTTAATCCCTGTCTTAATAAAATGGTCTAGGCTATACTTTATAATTAGTGACCTTGTACTAGTTCTCTGTTGCTGAAACTTCTTGTTGCTATATTCTTTTTGTTTTGATTTGTTTTGTTTTTTGAGGGCAGAGAGCTCAAAATGTCCTATTTTCATGATCTGGGTGATGATTATGGAATATATACATATTTAGATTTTATCAGTTCTTAAAATTGGACACTTAAAATAGATTAGTAAAAAAGGGGCTGGAGAGATGGCTCGGTGATTAAGAACACTGGTTGTTCTTGTAGAAGACCTGGGTTTGAATCCCAGCACCCACATGGCAGCTAACAACTGTCCATAACTCCAGTCCCAGGGGATCTGGCAGACTCTTCTGTCCTCTGTGGGCATGGCAGGACATGGGTCCACTTACCTACATGCAGGCAATACACACATACATATAAAATAAAAATAATAAATACATTTTTTTTTAAAAAGGCTAATCTTAAAGTTTAATTTTCTTTTTTTTTTAAAAAAAACAAATATGGCAGCCATGTTCACCCTTCCATCTCCCCCGCTGTTCTCTACTCCTAGTTTGGGCCCTGCGCCATTCCTAGTCTTGGGGCCCCAGACACCCGGGGAACCAATACTGCTTCCTTATATCCTTTTCACCCAGACCAACAGTGCCTTTCTTGGGCCCCAGGAGCACCGCTCTAGACCAGGCCCCGCCATCACCTCTCTCTGCTCCCTTGGACCTGCACCACCGGCTAACTCTCCTAGCCTGCACTCCTATCCTCAGGCCTCATGGGGTAAGTCCATAGCGCAGCCCTCCGCGCCTTGACTCACCCAGCCACATTCACCCTTCCATCTTCCCCGCTGTTCTCTACTCCTAGTTTGGGCCCTGCACCATTCCTAGTCTTGGGTCCCCAGACACCTGGGGAACCAATAGGGCTTCCTGATCTTTTTCACCCAGACCAACTTAGTGCCTTCCTTGGGCCCCAGGAGCACTGCTTCTGGACCTGGCCCCGCCCTCACCTCCCTCTACTTCCCTGGTCCTGCAACACCCGCCAGCCTCTTTCTGGGCCTGACAGCCTCTTTCTGGGGCCCCGAGGCTTACCTTTCCTCTCCCTGATCCTTTGCATCCAGTACAACCCAGCTACTCAATCCACTCCCTGGGAAATCTTGGGGCTTCTTCCCACCCCATCTGCCTCTGCGTCCCTGCGTGGGGCTGCCAGGATCTCAGGTCAGTCCAACACCCAAGTTCCTGAGGCCAAAATCA
>NW_008340588.1:471540-506901 GCF_000622305.1 Nannospalax galili
ATGTCAATAGGCTTGGAATGAATTTTTCTGTATGAAACTGTGTGTTTTGACAATGAAGAGGAGATCTTTTTTAAACATTGGAACCTAATTTAATTTTATCTCTTAGAGAGTTTATAATGAGTATAAGATTTTATAAGTGTAATAATTCATCTGTAAACCTAGAAATGTACAGCCAATTTTGAAAGAGATGTACCCTAGCTCAGAAAAATGTTATTGAATAGGTTAATGCTGTTGTAATGAAATGCTTCTTCTAATTAAAAAAATAAAGAAATAAAATAAAATAAAAAATAAAAATTAAAAAAAAAACAAATATGAATTTTGATGGCTGACAACTCTACCTCTACATCCTAACTCTGCCCTGTGTGTACGTACGTGTGTGTGTGCATGCTTTCAGGTGCATATATGTGCATATGTGCATATGCACATGGAAGCCAGAGGATAATCTTGAGTGTTGTTCCTCGGGCACTGTCTACCTTTATTATTTTTTAGACAAGGTCTCTCACCAACCTGTAACTTGCTAATTAGTCTATGCTGATTGGCCAATGAGCCTCAGGGACACTCCTAACTCCACTTCTCCAGAACTGAGATTATAAATCCATGCTAGTACTCCTGGCTTTTTCACATGGGCTCCGAGGATCAAACTCAGGTCCTGATTCTTAAGCACTTCACCAGACTGAGTCAGTCATCTCCCCAGCCCCACAGTCATTGTTACATACGTCTCACATTTTTCCTTTGTAAAATGGAATAATTCCTTCTCATGCAGTTTTTTTATGTTAGGTAAGACTATGCATAAGTGACACATAGTTTTGTACTTGGTAAGTACTTTGTAGATACTACTTCGTTTTGAAATCTCACAGTTCCTGCATGTTGTCTTTTGAAGATTATCAGCTATCAGCCCTATTTTTGGGGACGGGTGACTGATTTACTCTGATCCAAAAGGTGATCCAGCCTGCTATAGATCAATGACCACACCACCTACTTCCTCAGATCCCTTTGGGAATGTATAGAAGTGATTTGCTCATCCATCCATCCATCCATCCATCCATCCATCCATCCATCCATTCATCCAATTAAGATTTACTGAGCTGCTACTTTGTGTCAGGTAGAAACGACGGAATAAATCAGTCATTTGCCTACCTTTGGAATTTCCTTTGAGGAATTTACAATCTCCCAGGGATGACAAAGAAATATATTCATGATTACTACTAACTGTGTGTTTTTTGAGTGCTATAAAAAAAAAAAAAAAGGAGCAGCAGTGGACCAAAAAAAAAAAAAGAGCCTCTCAGAGGATGCCACACTTAAGATGAGAGCAAAAGACAGAAGAGCAGCTGCTGATGGCTGGAAGATCAGAGGGCATGATGCTGCAGCACCCTATTATTGCAGTCCCATAAACATCCAAAATAATTACAGAGCCAACATAAAAGGCAAGTCTCTGCCAGGGAGCATCTTCTCATATACGAACACTATAACATCTATCCTGCTTCTCAGAAGTGGGTTTTTTGTTTTTTATTGCTTCCTATCCTTTAGACTGAGGAAGCCAGATAAGTAGGTTTCTACTACAGCAATACAAGTCATTCATATAATGAGTTTTGGGGATAGGACACAATGGGAAGGAAAAAGTAAGACTAGCTAGCCTACTTGGTGTGTGGTGTAGAATATGGAAGACATGAAACTGGTGGTCTGAGTTCAAATTCTGTCTCCATTGACTAGCCCCATGGCCCCAGACAGGTCAGCATGAATTTCCCTGAAAAATGGGAATGCTGAAGACTATGTCAAATGTATGCTTCAAAAATTGATAAAATGACAAACTATAGTATAGTGTGTGAAAAGGTATGAACTTTTTCTTTCTTAAACAGTATTCTCATTTGTTATAAAAACGCTATTTATCTGTACTTTCATTTCCCTATTCTCGCTCTAGAAATGCCAAGTTTTAAGAACAAGTATATTTCTTTCCTTTGACTATCATCTAACTGTGGCTATTGTTTTAGAATTGTTTTGTACTAAATACTATTTCAAAGGTAAATCATTCTTGACTTGGTAAAATCCTCACTGAAAACGTCTTCAGGCAATCTAGGACAGCAGAGGGATTAGGGGATTCCACATGACCCAGTCAGCTGGGAAGATGTGGTTACTAAGAGAAACCTTTTCTGTAATCTCAGGGTTCCTAAGGCTACAGTTGAGGGCGGGACAGTCACGGGGCTTCCCGTTGCTTGCCGTCTGACTTTGGATTCTCCTGACAAATTATGTTTTCCTTTCTTCTCCACTGTCCATGTCACAGGATCTATTATGGTTCAGAGATGAGATGAGGGTGGGGAAGGAGAGAAAGCAGGCCAGTAGTTTTGCTTCCTGTACACTCCTCGCTGTTAGGGGGAGCCCCAAAGGGTCTGCAATCTTCAGCTCTAGGCTGAGCCCTCATCTCTGTTGGACAACTTGCTTTTCTGGTTTCTTTTCTCATCTGTGAGATGGGCTCATTCTAGCCTTGCTTAGAGTCATCTCAGGATTGTTGAGGCGCAGATAAAACTGCCTGTGAAGGCTTTATATTAACTCCACAACATGGGACAGACTTTGGGTACCATTCATACTAATATATCCTGTGTATTCAGCATGCATGACTGGCCTAGAAGCTTTTAGACCTGCTCAGGGCTGAGCTACTCAAAGGGGATTTTTCTAGGTTAATGAGCAATGGAAGGTGTCTCAAAGGTGCTGACTATTTTTACTTCTAAAGAGCAACCTTCTCAGACATCAGGTTAATAGCACTGAGAACTCAAGGGCAAGAAGATCCAGATAATTAAATATGAAACAAAATTAGTCCATTCTGATAATTTGTGTAACACTGAAAATCTGTGTGTGTTGTTGGCCTAGGTTAAACTGAACATTGCTCACTGAAGTAGTGGGAACAGATCAAATTTTTATTTTTGCCATTTCCTGTCCTTAGCAGGAACAGAAGAAAGGCAAACACCCTGGGTGAGAGACAGGAAGAAATAAAGACAAATGATTCTATGTCTGTGCAGCTTCTCTGAGAACACCAAGATAAAAAGCCACAGAGTGCTCAAAACTGTTGGTGAGATGCACCCCTCATTTAGGCTTGCAAGAAACAGGTTATCACTGGTCATTAGTAAGCCTGTTTTTCAACATCAACCTGTTCTCCAGTTGAGGTGTGATTTATGCTTTTCTGTTGTGTACTATACTGAACACAAGAATGTCTTCTGAGAATCCAGGGACCCTAGACCTCAAACCTAACAAAATACAAGAGAAGAGAAAGTAATGGTTGCTTTCCTGTTAATGTTCTCTCTGAATTGTTCCGAAGCACTACTTCAAAGATTCTGTACTCTGTAGTATTTCAGTTTCAAGTAGCATTTCTTCTTCCAAAAGAAGATGTTGTTTCCAGTTAATATTAATTCAATTCCCTAATAATTTGAGTTGGGATAAAATAGGATGATCTGAAGGATCTAACCAGCCTGCACACTCTTCACCTTCGATGTCTGGCAAGAAGGTGATTTGAATTTTAAAAAGAAACCTTTGAAATGCACTTGCAAAATTGTAGAAGGCAGACCCATTCCAGGCCTTAGCAGCCAAACAGAATAGTGCTATACTTCATGTATTATATTAAATAATAACAAAAAGAAATCTAATAGGAAGTAGCTCTCAAATCCTTTCTGGATAATTCGGTGCATTTGAAGCCTAGTATGCTTTCCATGCCTCTCTTAAGCACTCCATAAAATGAGATACTCTCAAATGCTTTAAAACATTGCTGTTTGGGTTGGCTCCGAATGACTGGGGTACTTGAAATGATTTATAATGAACTAAGCACATGGTATGGCGTCACCACTTACTCTCTTCAGGACCTCTTGCTCAGTTTATAAAACCTGCGTAGCTGGGCAGCAACACAATGAAAATCTTGCATTCTGCTGGTTGAAATTTGGATCACAATTCCAAAGTCTGGGTAAAAGTTTACAGCTAGAATTGATGCTAGTATTTTTTTCCATCTCTGAAGATCCAAACTATTTTAATTTATGTAAATAGTTGTGGGGTTCTTTTGATGATAGATAAAGGAAAAGGTAAGTTTACTTTGCTTTTTCTCTTTACTAAACTGATAATGGTTTATTTATGCAATTGTCAAAAGCCTATATTAAAAAGGAGTTAATATATAGAAATAATTTTTTTTTCACAGGATCAGAACTTTTACTGAAATCAATTAAGCACCTCTGGATGAATTAAAATTTAAGGATATTAGAATAGGGATCTGGACAGGAGAGCCAAGGTCAGGATGAGATTTGGGAATGATATCCAATGTCAAGTTTGTGGATGATATAGGTAAAGATTCCCCTGCTCACAAATACAGGGTTCTAAGCTGTCGCTTCCACCATGGATGCCACTAGAACCATTGCTCCAGGGACTTTATCTCCCTGCTGTTCCTCCTGCTCAGAACTGGTCATGGCCCCACCTCACTAGCTCCAGATTCAAAGGTCAAATGTGTACGTGTGGCTGATCAAGTTTAAGGTCACTCCTACCCATGTTGCAGGGGAAGCTGTCATGCACTTGACAGCTTCACCACTGCTTTCATTTAGACCTGAGGCATGAGGAATTCTCTGAACACTGGAGGGGTCACAGAGACAATTATTCCCCCTGAAGGACCAATCTGATCACTGCCATTAGAACAGAAAGTCTCAATCATTTTGAATCTTAAACTTTCTACCCGCAAAAAAATGCTAAGAACTTAAAGAACTTTGGTTTATATAGGTTGCATATCTATCCATATTTACCATATTAGATATTAAGAACTATTTTAAAAGTATCAATTCATTTAAAATAACTACATATGAATATTAGCATATTTTATGAAAAACAGCTATATTGTCCAAAACAAAGTATGGATAAGCAAAAGGCAAAATAGAGAGCAGTAGATTTTGTTAACTTGTTATAATATCACATATCCTGGAGTCTGAAAAGTTCCACCATAGCCTGAGAGATTAAGAATAAAAAAAGACCAAGATTAGCTGGGTGTGGTGGCGCATGCCTTTAATCCCAGCATTTGGCAGGCAGAGGCAGGTGGATCTCTGTGAGTTTGAGAGGCCAGCCTGGTCTACATAGTGAGTTCCAGGTCAGCTGAGGCTACAGTAAAAAAAAAAAAAAAAAAAAAAAAAAAAAGCAAAAAGACCAAGATCATGTTAGTAGTATTATGAAAATGCTTTTGACCTTGATGTTTCTAAAAAGGTCTTGGAATCTCCTTCTCATCATCTAAAGCTGCCAAATGGAAGTGCAATTTGTGACTGAAATTAGACGAGCTATGTTAAATTGAATCACACAACTTTTTGGATCTCTTTCTTCCTTCCTCTGATATATTTTTGCACAGAGGTCGACAGGATTGAACCTGCATCAAATTATTAAAATAATCTTCTTTAGAATACACAACAATAATCAGAACTGGACTGTATCTTGGCTACTTTATTGAGCTTCTCTTTTAAATTTCTCACTTAATCTTAGAGATTAGTTACCTACCTCTATTTTCTGATTCTAGAGTTCTCATATTTGGATGTTTAAAGAAATGATAGACATGTTGTCAAATAAACCATTTAAAAAATATTTAATACCACATAATTAGAAGAAGCATTTCATTACAACAGCATTGACATATTCAATAACAATTTCCAGAGCTAAGATGCATCTCTTTCAAAATTGGCTGTAAATTTTTAGGTTCACACTTGAATTAATACAGTGATACAATACTGAACTCAGTATAAACCCTATAAAACATAAAATTGAATGAGGTTTTAACCTTTAAAAGATCTCCATTTCATTTTAAAATATTTTATAAAGAAAAACTCATTTTTAATGCAACTGCAATTAGATGTTTGCACATGCATCTCTTATCTCTATATATCTGATTATTACTAGTCACAGTCGGTTACTTTCTGAGCTCCTTGGCACCGGAGCATGGATATAAAGTCATCAGATAGATTTCAATGGTAATGTTTTTCACATCTTCTAATTAACATGAAGCAATTTTTTATGCTTCTTCCTCAAATATAACTCATTTTTTTATTTACTGATTTGTGTGTGTGTGTTTCATACAGAACATCCCAAACAATCTTATTCATCTATATACCCACATCCCAAATGGCACCCTCCCATAGCCCCCCCCCCACTGGAGCCCATGTACTCTGTCATCTCTGTTACTGTTCACTGTGTTGTCAGTGACCCCAGCCATTCCCCAGTGCTTGTCCATCTGCTGAGTCTAGTCAGCGTATCTAGAGTTCCTTGTTTTAGGAAGATCAGCTCTTCCTCATCTAGCAGCAATCAGTCACCAATATTCTTTTAGATAAGATTGGGGTCTGCTGTTCATTTTCCCACTTCTATTCTGGGTTACTGATAAACTATTTATTTTAGAACAGCTACAGATTTATAGAATTGTTGAAAACAGTACAGAGAAACCCTGCATACCAATGGCCAATTTCCATTATGATTATCTTATATTAGTAGGGTATATTGATACATGTAGTCAACAAATACAAGCACATTATTGTTGACTAAAGCATATAGTTTATTCAGATTTGTCTTTCCTAATCTCATTTTCCTGTTCCAGGATCCCATGAAGAATATCAGATGACACTCAGTTCTCTGGCTCCTTAAGAGACTCTTTACCTTGTGATTTTTTCTCAGACTTCCTTTATTTTTGATGTCTTTAGCAGTTTTGACGAGTATAGCTCAGGTCTTTTATAGAATGACCTCCAATCAGAGCTTGTCTGACATTTTTCTGATGGTTGAACTTGGGCTATGACTTTTAAGGAGGCTGATTCTAGAGGTAAAAGGTCGTTCTCATCATGTCATCTTAAGGTACACAGGCTATTGCCATGGCTTAACAGGTGTTGATGTTGACCTTGATCACTTACCTGGTTTTGTCAGTTTTGTCCAGTGTAAAGGTGTCTTTCTCCCTCTTCCATACTGCACTGCTTGAGGAAAAAAGTCATTATGAACAGTTCATAGCTACAGAGTGACATGTTATGTTCCACCAACTTGAAGATAGAATGAATATATTTATATATGTATATATACATATATATGCCATTCATAATTCTTTTGTGTGGAAGATTTAATCATCTTTTCCCATTTATTACTTCACTTATTCATTTACATTAGTATGAATCCATGGATATTTATCTTACACTTTGTGTATTGCTCAAATTTTCCCAGCTTCGGCTATTGAAAGCTGTTTCTCTTGGTTCTTGAGTGCCTTGGATCACATTATTGTGTGATGGAGCTTGTCTATATTTCCTTTTGAGACTACAAGATTGACTCAAGCCCACCTATTTATCTTTATCCTCTGTACAGAACCAGCCACTTCCCCAAGGAGCTTTTACTAGAGAATGGAGAATGGAATGAGAAGTTAAGGCCTGAATACTAGTTGCTTCTTGGGTGTATTGCTTTTAGGCATTCTGAGCTGACAGTGCAAGGAGAAATGCGTGCATGCTAACTCATGAGCTTGTACATACCTACAAACATTTCTAGGGTAAACATCTGTCTACATGAATACAAACATGAACTCATACTGACATGTCTAACTCTGATCTGTTGCTACATGGAATTACCCCATCCCTTGCTTTTTTTTTGGGGGGGGGGTTCTTTTTGAAACAGGGTCTCCCTGTAGCTCCAACTGGCCTAGAACGCACTATGTTGTAGAACAGGCTGTCCTTGATCTCATAAAGATTTGCCTGCCTCTGCCTCCCTGAGAGCAGGGATCAAAGGTGTGCACCACCACACCCAGCTCCTTGCATTTTTATACTGTTATGTTAATAATGAAGCAGTTTGAGAATGGCAGGTGTGTGAGAAAAGCAAAGTTTGAAAAGAGTTGGTGCTTTAGGGACTATGATGAATTATTTATTTGTAGTGGTGGGGAATGAACCTGGGGTGTTGCACCTACAAGGCTGGCTGTCACTGTACCAGCAGCAGCACTCTCAGCACTAACAAGAATTAAACACCCAAGAACTTATGCTTCTTTGTCAATAGCTACAGTTGGCGAATACGCATAATAAAAGACTCTTCCATGGAGATGGGCTTGAATCCTGACTTCATGTATTACTACTTGAATCACTATGTGGGTAATATAGAATCCTGATGTCCCTTACCTTTAAAGAAAGAAAGTCTCACACTTTAACTCATAATAATGCGAGGATTAGGTGAATTAACACAAGCTGCACATTTAGAGGTGCCAGGCTCATTATTTGTGAGCTGTTGGTATTTACACTGTGGGGCAAGTATATTATCTCCATTTTACAGATGAAAATACAGAGGCACAGAAAATTTCTATCTTGCTCAAGGTCTTACAGCTTCTAAATTAGAGAGCTACTTTCCCATAAACTGTGACCTTTAAAGGATTGCTGAACATGTCTGAACTTATTTCTCTTTCTGTAAAAATAAAGCTATGAAATCCTGCTCTCTGTGTCTTAAGGTAAGACTAATTACTGAACAGACTTGGATATTCTTAATGTTGAAGATACTGTGATAATCAGCAATATTGTCATTCGTCGTTGCTAAAACTTTCATGGCACTAAGGGACTTAGTGAGTAGACTGGCTTTCTTAATGTATGTGCTGCTACCTAAAACCAGGTGAGACAAAAATCACTCCCAAGAATGGAGGTGGTAGGGGTTAACAGGTAGCTCTGTCTCATCTAAACCTGTCACTGCCTATTGTAAGAAAGCACACTCAATGAAGGATTCCAGGAAGCTTATCTATTTCTTACCTGCTGCGTGCTCTGAGGAATGGGATACCAGGTCATGATTCATGGTACATGGTAGAGGATGTCTCACAGGAAAGTGAAATGGGAGGAGATCTGTTGGGGTGAGCTGGTAGGCTTTATCCACTCAAATCAAACTGATGACAGTTTTATACTCTACGTTTACTGCCTTACTCTATCTGCTTCCCTGTAATCCTAGTGACTAATTTCTTTATCTCACACAGGCCCCTGGACTTGACCATTTGTTGAGTTTAAAGCTTCATTTTGAAGTGGTACATGTCCACCAGACAGATACTGAAAGGGAAAGCAGTCCCCTTTCTCTCCCCGTTACTTCCTAGGGACTTACTTCCCTGTGTGTATGTGTGTGTGTGTGTATGTTTCCCCCAGTGATCTCTCCCAGCTATTAGACAAGTATTTATATAGAACCTTCTATGTCTCCACCATTTTGTAATCATAGGTACAGTACTGCACCAGCTAAATATGACTCTTCTCTGAAGGGGGCCATCAGAGCTTGGTAACTATCACAGGTGATACAAGCCATGCTTAATCTTGTCGTAAGGCACTGTTTTGTACACATTATCACATTTAAATCTGACAGAGGTAGCTATTATTATTATCCATTTTAATAGCAAGAAAACTGAAGATTACCCAAAGTCATGTAGCAAGGAATTGGCAGATGATGAACCACACTGAATGACACATACATCCTCTTTCTTTCTCACACTTCCCATGAGGTAAGGCCACAGGGCCCAGTGTTTCTATGGTTGGAGGAAGGCAGCTCTTTACCTCTTTAAAGCTTTGCTGCAGTTTCTAAGTACTTTGGTTTGCAAATATAAAGGAGTCTCTGAAGCACGGCCTTAAACAAAGTGTGGCAGACAGCTGGGAAAGGACAGCTGCGGACAGAAAATTGTGGCCGGAAGCTCTAGGGGTGGGTAGGTGGCATGTGTAGTCAGGTGGCTTCCAGGAGAGGAAGCAGTGACAGGCTGGTGAGGTAAGAGACAATGGTAGATTCGGTCACCCAGGCCCCAAACCACAGTGTGAGGAGGTAGCTTAACCGTTTCAGGGGTCACCTTTATTGGGTTATAAAAATGTGTTTAGGATACAGGTTTTCTTTTGTCCATATAATTTGAGCAATTATTCAAGCAAGTTTGAATTTTTTTCCTGAAGTATATATCTAATGTAAGGAGGACAAAATATCTTAAGAAGCATACCTAGGACAGGGGTATGGCTCAATAGCACAGGGCTTATCTAGCATGCAAAAAACCCTGGGTTTGATCTGTGGTACTACAAAATGAAACAAAAACAAAAGATAATTTAAAAAATTATTGTCCAGGCATGTACTAGTGTTGAGTTTAGGTGTGTGATCTTTTTCAACTCCGTAATTTCTCGTTTTGTGTTTTTTCCATTCTAAACAAAGGATTTGGGGACTGAATTTTATGATTTTTGAATTTCAAACTGCTCTGATACATACTGAAAGCCTATATTATCCACACATCTGACTGCTCTGTTTCCTGTACCTGCTGGAAGATGTGAGCCCTCAGCTTTCTGCTCTGGCTGCCTCCTGTCATACCTCTTGGTATGATAGTCTCTTAATCCCTTTGGAACCGTAAGCCAAATAAACTCTTGCTTCTATAAGTTGCCTTGGTAGTAGTGTTTTATTACTGCCACAAAAGTAACTAATACAGAAGTTGGTACCGGGAGTGGGATGTTGAGAACCTGACCGTGTTGGTTTTTGGAGGAATGTGGAAGAATTTGGAAGTTTGGACTACAAGAGCAGTTGAATGTTGTAAGCAGAACTTCATGGGCCATTCTAGTAAAGACCCTAATCAAGATGTTCCAGACAGAGAGGGAAACAAAGACTTAACAGTGACTGAGATATTTTGGCAAAGCATCTGGCTGCTTCCTAAGAGTTTTCTTGGAGCTAGACTTATTTCTTTGGCAGAGGAAAGTTCAAAACAACCTAATAGTGAATTGGTGCCATGATTATATATAACTGGTTATTAATGGTGAATATTATAAAGATCTACAATAAGAAAAGAAAATATGGCAGAAATATAAAACATATAGTCTTGGAGGGAAAAAGAGCTTAAAAATGTGGTAGCCAAGACATGAGCTGGAGGAGAGGCTCTCTTTGATAGAGAGATTAGAACCCCTAAGGATAGGCCTCCAGATTTTCACTTGAACAATGGAAAGAGCACCCTCAGGGCAAGTCCCCAGCAAGCTAAGCCTTCAATTTATGAAAGGAAAAGGCCTAAGGAGTTTTCTGTTCTAAAAAGCACAACCTACAAAAGTGGCTACAAATGTGATTCCAGGGGGCCAAGGTCCATCTTAAGCTGGCAGCCCACCTTGGCAGTGTCATTCTGAGACATGGAGTGAAGGGGTCTTCAATTCTTGACCCACAATTTCAGAGAGCTCCTGAGGCCAGGCAGCATATGACAGGGGAGTCCCTGCATAAAGAAGGCTCTGACAGGCCAAGAGTCCCCGAGAAGCCATTGTGTGGAGCTGTGAAGGCAAAGCCTGGTTGGCAATAGAGACCCCAAGATGTTGGAGATACCAGAACCCTGAGACATCTGCCAAGGAGAGGTGCATTCAGGGAGGGCTATCAGCTGGAGAGAGAAATGCTGCAGGTAGCAAAGCTGGAGAGGCTGAACCAGCTAAACACTTGGGAACTAAAGTTCCAGACATTAGACAGAAATACAGGATTTAGTGTTCATCTTGCTGTTTGTGCATGTAGCTTTGGTCTGGTTCTTCCTATACTTCCATTCCTTCTTTTTGAAGTGGGAAAATTCTGTGCCATTGTATATTGGAAGCATGTAATTTGCTTTTTGATTTTTACAGGGTTAAGAGTATGCTTTGAGTCTCAGAGACTTTGGACTTTCTTGAACAATGTTGAGACTGTTGAGGACTAGGGGGACTTTTGAAATTGGACTAAATGCATTTTGCATTATGATATAGTCATGAACCTGAAGGGGCCAGGGAGTAGCATGTGGTGGTTTGAATAAGAACACCCCCCTTAGGCTTCAAGTATGTGAATACTGGGTCCCAGTTGGCGGCAGTGTTTGCAGAGGTTTAGGAGGTGTGGACTTGCTGGAGGAAGCATGTCATTGGGGGTGGGCTTTGCAAGTTCATAAGTCTCATTCCAGAATCCAGTTGCTCTCTCTGACTCCAGTGTCTGCTTGAAGATAATGAGTGCTTAGCTTGCTGCTCTGCCTGCCCCCTGCCATGCCTCTCCTGCCATGATGGATTCTTATCCCTCTGGACCTGTAAGCCAAATAAACTCTTCCTTCTATAAGTTGCCTTGGTCATTGTGTTTCATAACAACAGAAAAGTAAATAATACAGTATATTTGCAGCTTTGTAGAGTGCACTGTCCAGTACTGCAGTCTCCAAACACGTGTCTATAGAACACTTGAAATGTGGCTTGGTGTGGCTGAACTTTCATTTTACTTCTCTTGAATGAACTTTTAATAAGAAATGGATACTATACTCACTTATTGAAAAAATTTAATGTACTCAAAATAATTTAAGGGTGTGAATTTTCTTTTTCAATGCTAAATAATGTATAAACACATTTAGCATCAGAACTAGAAAGTGCCAGGTGGTACAAAATATACACTAGATTTAAGACGATATAAAAATGAAGTAAAATATCCAATAACTCAGTCCATGTTGAAGTGGCAATAAATTAGATATATAGAGTTCAATAAACTAGATTGTCAAAATTAACTGCATATTTTCACTTTTAAAAATATGGCTAGTAGACCATTTGGAATGGAAGTTCTTTCACAGAGCTTTGAAAGTTATAGTCTATAAACTGTGGTAGATAGTTGTATTGGCACAGTGGTCCTTCTCAATCACAAATTATGTCAGTGTTGAAGAACGTATTTGGATCATACTGAGACACTGCTCTTAACTAGAAAGACTTGCCCCAATTACTTTTGCTAATAGGGTTTATGAGAGCCAAAGGATGTGAAGTACAGCATCTTTGGTTCTTGGTGCTTTCTAACTCATCGTGTACTGTAGCTGGTATGATTAAAGGCACTGTGGTGTCTACATTTGACATCAGGAAGTGATGTTCTGTGCTACTACAACCATAGAGGCAATGTATATGGAGGCCTGATCTCCATCCAGTGTGAATACCTCTGTTGGTTGGATGTTAGAATCATCCTTCTTCAGAAGTGGTTGGCTCTGCTCATGTCTGGCTACCTTCAGCCTGGCCACAAATGTCTGGACTATTCAGTTGTGGACAGATAGGAGTGGGTTTATACCCCTGCTTTCCACATGGATTAAAATATAGGATCTTAATATATAAATACCTGGCAGGCATTCTTTATAAGGAGGATGTATTGGTGCCAAGAGACTGAGTTTGTAGCCTTCTTCCCTGTCCAAAATTCCACCCTCCTCTCATCTGTAGGGATTAAGCATGGGATCAGAAGAATCACTTTCTCTGGTCAATATGTGGTGGTTGGCCTGGTAGGAGGAGGGAATGTCACCTTTCCTGGTACGGTGGATACTGTGGCATGATCTGAGCACAGGTATGATTTACTAATGTGACCAGGAAGGACCATTGTCCCTAGTCAAACATGTGAGTACTAACCCAAAGTATTTAGAGAGGACACGTGTACTAATTTTCTAGGGCTGTCATGACAGATATCAGAGTAGCTTAAGCAACAGAAACTTTCTCACCGTTCTGGAGTACAAGTTCAGGTATCAGATTGAATCTTAGAGGTGGCTGATTTCTTGCAGTTTCTTTACATGATTGTCCCTAGGTCTTTGCTGGGACATAAATCTCTTCTAATTAAGACACCAGTCATATTGTATTACCTTTTGATATTACCTTATGCTACTTTAATTGCCTCTTAAAGGTCATATCTCCAAACACAGTCATATTAATGTACATATAAGGTGCATATGAATTAGGAATCTGTAACAATCACCATGCCTGGTCAGTGAAATTCAAGGATATCAGCTTAATAGGCTGGTCATAGGCAATGACAACAGAATGACCTTCACACTATGTGAGGATGTCCTACTCAAGGGAATGATGGCAAGAACATTCAAGGCTATGAGTGTACTTAGGTAAATGAGATAGAATGGAGGAATGCATTGAATCCTGAATTTCCTTGAGAGAACAAAGGTGTTACTTGAGCCACGGTGGCAGAGACCAAGGAAAAGTAGCTGAATGTTTTTGGAAGAGCATAGTTTGACATCAGGCACATGGTTATGGAACTGTGATGGTTAGCTTTGTCAACTTGATACAATGTAGAACCACCTGAGAAGAGAGTGCCAATGAGAGTCTATGTGGGCTTGGCTTGTAGGCATGGCTGTGAGATTATTTTAAGTTAGCTGACCCAACCCAGTTTGGGCAGCACCTGAACTATATAAGATTAGAGAAATTGAGCTCAGCACAAGCAAGCAAGTTAACAAGTACACATTCATTTTTCTTTGCTGTTGATTGTGGAAGTTCCTGCCTTGACTTCCCCACAATGATGGATGGTAATCTGGAATTTTAGGCTGAAATAAATCACTTTTTCCCCTAAGTTGCTTTTTGTCAGGATATTTTATCACAGCAACAGAAATGAAACCAGAACGGGGATGTAGAACTAACACATGGAACAAATACATCAAGGAACATAGGGTGACTAGGCTAGAAGCAGAGTAGAAATCAACAGAGTTTTGATTCCCGGGGAAGGTAACCTGCTTAAAAGTTCAAAACTTGGGGGTGGAGAGATGGGTCAGTGGTTAAGAACACTGGTTGTTCTTACAGAAGACCTGGGTTCGAATCCCAGCACCCACATGGTAGCTACCAACTGCCTGTAACTCCAGTTCCAGGGGATCTGACAGCTTCTTCTGCCCTCCCTGGGCACTGCATGACACAGGTGCACTTACCCACGCAGGCAATGCACGTATACACATAATAAAATATTTAAAAAAAAATTCAACCGGGTGCGGTGGCACACACTTTTAACCCCAGCACTCAGGAGGCAGAGGCAGGTGGATATCTGTGAGTCCAACCTGGTCTACATAGTGAGTTCTAGGTCAGCTGGGGTTACAGGGAGACCCTGTCTCAAAAAAAAACAAAAACAAGCAGAAAAAAAAAAAGTTCAGAACTAATGCACAGGGCTTAGGAGGATGGTAAGAAGCTGGAGCCAAGGTTGAAGAAAAACTTAAGACACTGAAGGCTATAGGAGGTTGGTTGGAGCAGAGCTGAGGGATTCGGACTCAGAAGCCTGGTTTAAAGTGGTCATAGACAGAAAGATCTGTGTCTAAGTATAATGTGGGGTTGGCATGGTGACAGAATGGAAAATAAGAATGGAATGTAAGATGACAGCTTCAAAGCTGGCAACTGGGCCAGGGAGATGTCTCAGATGGTAAAAGTGTTTGCCATGCCACCATAAGTCCCTGACTTCAGATCCCCAGAACCCATATAAAAAGCCAACACACACACACGCACACACATGCAAACTGGCAACTGATTACATGTTGAAATTAAAAAGATACAGACAGAGTACACATGTACACATACCAAAACCCACCACAATGAAGCCCAAGAGGGTACTGGTCCAGTGATGATTGCAACACTTTGGGATGCAGTCTGTAAAAATACAAGTACAGTTTCATTGGTTTGGGGACTCTTAAGAGACTTGACAAGTCAATTTTAGTGTGTGGTTTTGTTTCCATCCTAACTTTAAGCTTCTCTGGTCAGCACAAGCAATAGCAACAACAACAACAAAAATCAGGCAGAGAAAAGCAGTATTTTCCACCTTACAAAGCTTGGAGGACAGTGTAAATAACAGAGATTTCATGAAACCACCATGATGCTTTCAATGAATTTATCTTGGGGAAAAAATAAGGCCTGGAAGAGCAAACCAGTGGCTTGAGGGAATTTCCTTGGTTTAAGTGTGACAGAACAAGCGAACTTCCCTTTCAGAATGCTGCTGTTAAGATCTTTTCAAGGCATGAGGATTCCACTCCCAATATTTTTTCTCAGTAGGTTTTTTGTTCTTGTTTTTTGTCTTTTTGAGACAGAGTCTCCCTGTAGCACCACCTGGCCTGGACTCACTATGTAAACTAGGCTGGCCTTGAGCTCAAAGAGATCTGCCAGCCTCTGCCTCCAGAGTGCTGGGATTAAAGGAGTGTGCCACCATGCCCAGTCCATCAGTAGTTTTTTTAAACCTGCCAAGATATATATACTCTACAACCAATCCTAGATTATATGTGTATCTACCATATAAATACTAATGATCTAGGATCTTATATGTGTCTTGTACCTAACTTTCAACTTTTAATTTTTGTTTATTTATTTTTCATTTTTGAGACAAGAACATCCCCTAGCCCCAGCTAGACCAGAACTTGCTATGTGTTGGCTGGCCTCTATCTCACAGAGACCTGCCTCTGCCTCCCAGTGCGGGGATTAAAGGCATACCCTAACACCAACAAAAATGGAAACTAAAAAAATGAGCAACAGATGCTGAGTCAGCTGCTGCAGATTTTCAGTTTTTTCCTTCTATAGTATATGAAAACCTAATTGGATTCTCCTTACAATGCCTTGAGCCAGTGTCTCAGGACAACCAGCCGTAGGGACAGGATCCATTAATCCTCAAGCAGTGCTGATTCCAAGAACTTCTTCTAAGACAGGGGTAAACTGGACTCTCCATTTGGGAAGTAGGTTCAGGTGCTAAGGAACATGACAGGAAGTTAGAAAACCGGTTTTTGGCTGCACTGAGGCAACCAGTTGGGACGAATCCTCTGTGGTGTCAGGATACTCACACCTCGCGGACCACTCTGGGGATGGGAACGGATGCCCTTATAGTTCAGCCTTAGACTCGGGCAACCCGGGCAACCCGCCAAGCCCCTCTCACCTGCTCGCGGGCTGTCCAGCCTCCCTGCGCAGTGGCGCAGGCCCCGCCCACTCCACCGCTGCGGCCCCGCCCCGAAGCACGCGGCACCAACCGGAGCCCCGCCCTGCCCGCCACGTGACGGCCCCACCCTCCTCGCGCGCTCGATTGGCTGTCTCGCCCGAGAGGGCGGGCTCCAGCGAAGTGTGCTGCTCTAGACGCGGCTGCACTTTTCAAACCTCAACTGTAAGAAGCTTTGGTCTGGGTCTGTGCTGCGGTCGCCGCTAGGAGTCACTTCAGACATCCCTCCCCCCCGCTCCGCGGGTTACAGCTACCAGCCGTAGTCCCGGAAGAGAGACACGAGTGTCCTGGGGACCCCGGCGGGAGCGAGACGGAGCACGTCCGAGGGCAGAGCCGGCGGCGGCGCGGAGTGGCGGCCGAGCGGTCAGTGTCCGGGGCTTTGGGGCGCGGGGACCCTGCGGGGAGTCGCGAGGGGTCGGGCGGAGGCCGCGGGCCTGCGGGACCGAGCGCACCGGACCCGGGGCTGGTCGTAACGCTCCGGCCGCGCTGCGCAGTCCGAGCCCCGCGTCCCGGGGCGGCGACCGGCGAGCGTCAGGGTCGAGACCGGACTGTCACGAGGGACGGCTTCGCGGCCCTCTCCCGCGCGTTACTTCCACGTTGCGTCGACGTGGTCCTCCGCGTGGCTCCCGGGCCCCCGCGCGCCGTGGGTGCCGAACCCTCGCCTTTACAAGGTCGGGTCTCGAGGACGCGGCGAGTCCACCGCCCCGGAAAGCTTGCGCTCATCAGTCGGGCGCCGGCGGACCTCGCGTTGGGAGGGTTTCAGATGAGCAAAGGGAGATGGAGAAGAACCACCGCTGCTTCCGTGACTTTTTAGTTTGGATTGAAGGCCATGGAAAGCCCTCTGTGCGCATGACCCGTCGGCGGACTAGCCGGCTACACCTGGTATGGTTTGGACGTTTACCCTGGCTCGGCCTTATCGTGGGAAAAAGCGCCTCATTGCCTTCCCTCGGAGGATAGATGAGCCGGGACAAAGTTGAAAGAAACTTGGTGGACAGTTGGTGGCGAGTGTCAGTGGTTTTTGTATATTTGTGTTTGGGACTAAGGTCCCTGCAGTTTCACTTTGTAAATTATTAAGAATAAAAGCCTAGTGATTTCAATTCTATTTAAACACTTTATGTCTGTGTGTAACATTCACGGATTTTTGTGGCTGATGTCATGTTTACAATCCGTGGTACTGCTACGCCAGACCTTGCAGGCAAGTTTGATAGGGTGAGCACTTTTTAAGTTTTCAAGGCTAGGAGACTCGTGTTGAGAAGCAAGGTGTGCGGAGATGACAAGCAAGTTGGCAGCATGTGTAATCTGTCATTTTGAACCCAGGAGCAGTTTCATTGCAGGAACAGATAAACTCACTTCTTATAGGTTCACCGATGGACAATTTTATGGTGAACCTCTAAATGGTTGCTTTGTAAAACTTGAACTACATTGCTTTAAAATTATGTATTTTTCAAAAAGCTAGTCCATAGGAATAATGACAAAGGTTTACACCTGTCTTCTCAAATTTTTTCTGGTAGTTTAATATTTCGAGTAACTATTAATAATTTTTTGAGATATGCATGTATTTCAGATACTTTTTAAAAATACAGGTCTACTATTAAAATACATGTACTTGCATGGCATATGTTTCAGTTAGAAAAGTAACATTTCTGTAATAATTTGATAATCTTTTATGTTCATGCATAAAATGGTGAGTTTCTTGTGGGATCACCCCCTAGGGAGATGGCTTAGTGGGTAAAGGTGCTTGCCACCAAGCCTGATGAACTGACTTTGATCCCCAGAACCCACGTGGTGGAAGAAGAGGCGCTACTTCCACAGGTTGTCTCTGACCTCCACATTTGGCATGTTTGTGTCCTTGCACACACATGCACACACATATAAATAAATAAGTAAATAAATAAATGTAATACAAAAATTAGGAAGAAAAAAGAAATTACAATTTGGTCAAGGTAGAATTTTTTTTTTAATTAAAGTGGAGATAGAAATCAGAGTGAATAAGAAGATGCAAACATTTAATAGCAGACATTTTTAATTAATTTGATTTTAAGTTTACACTGACCATGAATGGTTCACTGGTGTTGAGTGAACATGTAAATAGGTTTTTAAAGCTTTGTTTGGTACCTATTTGATAATTACAAGGGACGATTTCTGTATCAAAATTTCTGTTTTAATCTTAGAGACTAAAACACAAATCAAGGAAATCAATTATTAATTCATTGTATCCTTAAACTGTCTTAAAACTGCATGTGTGGTATATTATAGGGCATATTTCTTGTGCGCAGAAATCTTGCCTCTTGGATGCTTGACAGTTACTCTATCACTGAACCACTGACTTACTATTAGCTTTAAAGGGTTTTGGTTTTTTTTTTTTTTTTTTTTTTAAGAATTTTCTTGCTGGGGATATAGCTCAGTGGTAGATCAGTTGCTCGGGCATGATTGAGGCCCAAGTTTACTTTCCAACCCTGAAAAAAGAATTCTTTCATAATTTTTGTGTATTTACTGCGTAAGAAATATTAAGTTGACGGGTGTGGTGGTGCACGCCTTTAATTCCAGCACTGGGGAGGCAGAGGCAGGTAGATCTCTGTAAGTTCAAGGTCAGCCTGGTCTCAGTAGCAAGTTTCAGGCCAGCTGGGGCTACAGGCAGACTCTGTCTCAGAAAAGCCAAAAAAAAAAAAAAAAAAAGTTAATTAAATATTGCCTTTCTGCTTAGGAAAACTTAGTTGCTTTTCTATACTACTGATGAAGAAATTCAGTGATTTATTTTTAAGTAGTTTATATTCTAGATTATTTATTTTTGGTAGTGTTGGTGATTGAATATAGGGCCTTATGCAAACAAAGTTAGCACTCTACCAACTGAACTATATCCTCAGCCCCACAGAGTTCATATTCTATAGCAGACTAGTAGAAAAGGGTTTGACTTTGTGCTGCTTTCAGAACCTGGCACCAAAAAGAAATATTCTTGGAAATTAAGTTACAAGTGCATATTTTGTGTAATTATGTTGTAATGAATGTTGCAATTTTGAGGACATTATTTTTCAATTTATCCTTTTCCCAAAGCATTTAATTAATACTTTATTGGTATTTTAAGTATGTAAGTGAATCCATTTCTTTCATATTTACATATAATATGTTTTGATTCATCCCTTTATACTTTCCAACTATTCCAAAAGAAAGCATCGAGAAATTTTAACATTGAAATGGCAGTTCCTTTTTAATCCTTGAAGATTAGATTTCATTTTTCGTTCTATTAGTTAACTGAATAAACAGTACTTCAGTGGTGCTGTTAAGTAAACAGTAATTTATTTTACAAGAGAAACTTAATTTTCCATCTGATGAATGATAAGCACTGTGTATTTGTTGGCCCACAATTATTTCCATTTTTCAACATCTTAATCCTACTTTACAGTTACAGAATTTATTTCTTTTGCTGAAGATGGGAGAGTCAGTATCAGGCCTTACTGTCAGACTTGGGTTCCTTGCTGGGACTGTAGCCCAGGGGTAGTCTATACTAGAGTGGTTGTACTAAAGTCAGTTTAGTTGGCTTCCTACTATGATTTTCAGAGGATTAAATTCTTGAATGATACTTGCTGTCCAGTTTTTAAAAACAAACAATAAAAACCTGTTAGTAGAATACATACAAAGAATACAACCTCTTCCTTGAAACTGAGAGTCATCCTCATACTCATCCTTTAATACCAATGCCGTCTTCTAGTCTAAAGCAGATCCTATGCTACACAGGCAGAAAGTTCTTTCTTTTCTATGCATGCTACATAAGTAAGTCTTCAGTTTTTCTGTTTCCTAGACACAGCTTGTTCTCGTTAGTGTCAGGTAGAAAGGAGAAGTTGCTTCCCTGTGAAGATCTAAATTTGTTGGTCTTTGGATGGGACAAATGTCTGACAGATATGGATGTTCTTAGCTAAAGTAGGTATTTACATGAAAACAAGTAGTCACCTAGTCTGGAATGATTGGTAAGTGTAGATTAAATGGTCTTTTGATCGTCTATTACAGTAAATGATAAAAATAATTTCATTCATGTTCCTGGACTGTGTGGCTACCTGTTTTGAACTGAAATTATGTAAGAGCAATTTTAAACATTATTTTATTTAGTCTTAATACTGAAGCAAATAGAGACTAGCTGTGTTGGACGTTCTAATACTGCAGTTTCAAGATGAATCCCTTGAAGATATGAGATGTACCTAAATGTTCATTTTGCTCTGGATTTTATCATTTTTCAACTCTTAACAGGTACTATACACCAAGCTGAGTTGCTTAGGCTGGGAAGTAGAAGGTTCCTGTGCTTTAGACACTGAATCTGATTTCAGTCTAACATTAAATTTTGAGGTAAAAGGGTATGTCAAGAGTCGTCTTGTTTGCAGCATAAAGCAAAGGCATTTAAGTCGACCTGTTGCTTTTAAGCAAAACCTCCTGGGGCAGAACATGAATAAGAAGTAGCCATTTAAGGAAAGGTAGAAAGGATTTTTCAGACAGAAAAGTCAAAGCTACAGAGGCAAAATATGAGATTGAAGTGTGACAGGAAATGAATCCAGTGTCCACTTGGCTTCTGTGAGCTGTGTGTCATGCTAGAAAGGGTTTTAGGTTGTAAGTCCTGGCACTAAGGAAGGAATGAAAACGGGCGATTTACTTCTCTAAAGTTTTCATTACTGTATTTTGTAATTTCTTTTTTCATAAAACCTTTTTATTTGATAACATTGAAATGAATATTACAATGAATAATTTTTAATATAGCTATTTAGAGGTTTAAAAGGATTTTTATTGTGCTTTCCATGTGTGTTTTCTCCATTCAATAAGTCTTAATGGATCAAACCTAAAAGTGCCTTTTGTTCCTTCCTTCCCTGATCCATAACTGAATTCTTACTGTAATTACTCTAATGGGAGTTAATAAATAAATGGAAGTAAGTGCTGTTATTAGTAGTGCTGTGTATTTGAAGTCATGTTTGTATCTTACCTTCTATTATGTGCTTATGCCTTCTATCAATTGTGTACAAGCGCAAATTTACTTACGAGATCCCTTAAGTTTTTTTGTATTGGTATAGTTTGATACACTGTTAAGAAATAGACTTCAAATGGAGTAAGACATATTAGTAATTTGTGAATTTAGAATGATTTATATCTTTTATTTAGAATTAATTCTAAGTCTTTGAATTGCAGATGGCAAGGTATCTATGGACTGTTTATTAGAAATAAGAGCATTTGGTGGGAATTTTAGATTATTATATAAGGAGAGACAGAGAGCCAGCTGGCTGGATTCACATATATTACATGAAAGGAACTCCTGTTTGTAAAGGCTTTGGTTGACAAAGGTGACATTTATGCTCTATTAGATGCAAATTTGGCCAAAGGAGGAAAAGTAGGAAAAGATCTAGACTGTGGAACCTGATTTAAGTATAGTACATAGAAGAAGCTAAACAAGAAATCCTATATGGATACTTACAACAATGTCTGATGTAAGGATATTAACAATAGGTAGGTATGCTTAAGGTTCAGTTTCTAGAGATACTCTTGAGACAAAACTTGTGTCTCAGGATATGCAGAGCCAAAATAAAAAAATCACACCAAAAATCATTTTTGTATTAACACGCATTTGAAAAGCTTGGTTGCCCAACATTGTTTTCGGCTACATCTATTATCATGCAAGTACCTGTGGCATATTCATCCATTAAAATGTCCTTCGGTTCATATGAGTGTTACAGAATTCGTTAGGCTATAGAGTTAAATCCATATCAAAATGTCTACAATTAAGAAATTTCTTTCAGTAGATTGACAAATAAGCCCTTGTGTAGACTATCATTATGCATTATACTTACTAACAAAAAACAAAAACAAAACCCAAGCCCCCTTTTCTCTTAATATAACTAAATAATAGGCTGTCAAACTTAAGTTTTGTTAGTATATTTAGGTATCAAATTTTTGCTTTTTTTGGAGGGGTTCCAGGATGAGTTTGGATTTTTTTCACAATGCTCATGTAAAAGCTATATATCTCCCCTTTTTAAATTTTAATTTTTTGAAAATTTCATGTGTATATACAATGTATCTTGATCATATCCAGCCTCTAACTCATCCTAGTCCCCCCCCATCACATCTCCTTCCCAACTTCGTGTCTTCATATGCACATGGGTGTGGGGCCATCCACTAGACCATGGAGAGCCTACCAGTGGTCACCCTCTAAAGAAAAGTGATTCTCAGTTGCTACTAGCTCCTTAGAGGTGGGGCCTCAGAAGTTCTGGATTGAGCTTGTGCAGCTGTGAGTTGATAAGTACAACCACCATGTCTTGTCCAGAGCACTATATTTCACAGCACTCCTTCCCATCTTCATTCTTACATTCTCACCAGAATATTTCTTAAGAAAGGCATATATCTTAAGGTTACTGACTTACGTCGAATTAAAACTAAGTTAATTCAAAAGTTGTTCAGTATTTTTCTATGTAATATTAAACAGTGTATTAGTTTTTGCTTAGAATATAGCCTAAAGTTTTACATGGTCTCTTCATGAGATCTGGCCCATGATTTGGATAATAAACACCAGTAGCTGCATGTAAACTCAAAGATTTTGAGGACTTATAAAACTAATAATGACTCTTGAACTTCAGAAAAAGCAAACTCTTACTATGTAGATTGATAGCTGTTGCTATTGCAAATGAGAGTATGTATTTATCTGACTACATAGTCACAGCTATCTTCTTCTATAAGGAAGAATTTATGTTGTACTACAGGAGTACACATTCCTATTAAATTTAAAAAATATTTACTCTCATGAGGTAATGTGACAACAGTCATAGCTGTCTTTTTTTTTAACCCAAAGGCATTTGTTTTTGTTGATTATTAAAGTAGTACTTTTTTTTTTTTTTTTTTTTTTTTTTTTTTTTTGAGACAGGGTCTCCCTGTAGCCCCACATGTCCTAGAACTCAATATGTAGACCAGGCTGGCCTTGAACTCACAGATATCTGCCTGCTTCTGCCGCCCAAGTACTGGTTCTACAGGCGTGCGCCACCACGACCGGCTTAAAGTAGTACTTTAACGTAGATAGTTTGGAATAAGAAATTAGAAATTAGAAATATTGCCATCATCTCACTAAGGATTACTACTAGTAACATTTTACTATAGTTTTCCAATCTTCTATTTACTTTTATGTTTTACCCACTGGTTTATCATACTATATATAAAGTTTTGTGTCTTTTACACTTAATGAGTTAAAAATAATCTTTGAAAGTACTTATTTGTTGAATGTATAATATTCTATTTAGGTGTTAATTATTTGTTCCTTGTTGGATTTTAGGGCTTATGAATTCAACCAGTTTTTGAAATATTTTTAACTTGTAAATCATGCTTAATTAAACATAAATCTTTGATGCCATTAAAGGATCATATTGGCTCTTGAAAATAGGCTCTTGAAAAAAATGCTTATTCATAAAATGTTTATTCTACAGTTTCTGTGACTAGATCAACTTGAAGCTAACAGATGACAGCATGAGGTAGATATCCAGGATCTAAAATCTAGATGGAACAAAAATGAAGGCTCATAAGCCTGTTTCTGTGGGTGGATTTGACATGCTCTTTATTGATGAAAAGTGTTGGAGTATAGCCCACTTGTACCTTTTGAATAGGCCCAACCCTTCCATATGTAGAAATGTGAATAATAAAAGTGTGACCATAAGCATAGGCTTTTAAATTGAGATAAAAGAGTCTAAAAGCCCAAAGGTGATACAGGAAAAACTTACCCTAAACAGACTGACCATAAAAGTTGATATCCTGCTAATTTTCAGACAGTAAAATGTGACCAGTGAAACAATTTCATCAGAACTAAGAAGGAACAAAGATGTTAACTGAACACCAGGTGTGGTGGTACAGTCCTTTAATCACAGCATTGGAGAGGCTTAGACAGAGAGCCTAGACTATATAGAGAGTTCTAGGTTAACCTGGGCTATATAATGAAACCCTGTTTTAAAAAACAAACAAAAAGTTAATCAAAGTCTCTTTCCTTGGCTTGTCGATATGTGACCATTTTCTGCTGGTGTTTGGACAGGTCTTTCATGTTTGTTTTTTGTTTTTAATGTCTGTTTTTCTTATAAGGACACGAGTCATATTGGATTAGGGCCCACTTTAATGATCTCATTTTAACTTCGTCACCACCTTAAAAGTCCTTATCTCAAAAAGCAGTTATACTATGAGGTACTGGGGGTTAGTATTTCACTATATAAATATGGGGAAGATATCGTTTAGCCTATAATAGTGGCCGCTATGATTTGAATATAGCTTGTCCTTCAAACTCATGTTGAATTTCCACTGTGAGGTACTTTGTCTTTTCTCTTTTAAGACAAGGTCTTGCTGGACCTTGTACTCACTGTAGATTCCAGGCTAGCCTCAAAATGTCACCGTCTTGCCTTAAACCTCCAGATAGTTTCTGAGTGCTGGGATTACAGGTGTGTGTATGCCACCACACCCAGCCATTGTGAGGTATTAAGAAGGTGAGGATATTAGTGTCCATGGCGTTCAGAGGCAGAGCCACTGGAAAATGATTAGGATTAGATAAGCTCTTTAGGTTAGAACCCCCATGATGATGAAGCATACCTGTGGCTTTATGAGAGGAGAGACCAGACACGTTTACACACTCTGTCTCTTGCCACGTGACACTTTGTGTTGTCTCTAGAGTTTTCAGCAGGAAAGCCACCATCAAATGAGGTCCCTAGGCCTTGTATCTCCAGAACTGTGATCCAAAATAGCATTTTCATTATAAATAACTATTTGAAAATTCCTTTATAGTAACAAAAAGCTGACTGATACAGTAGAGAAGTTAAAAATATGTATGGTTTCATGACTGGAATGATAAATAAATGGAATTCAACCCAAGTGCATTTTAGCTCAAATGTTATTTTGGTGCATTGCACTGATACTCAGACTCCTAGAGATACACTCCAAAACTGCCTTGAGGCTTGTTTCTCCCAAAGGTTCAAGGATGTAGAGAAACATTTTACTGATTTGAAAATCAAAATAAAGTAATAGAACAGAAAAGAGTGAACTCTAATCACACTGCCAGTTTGCTAAGTAGAAGATAGTGGTTGGCATTTGAATGTAGGAAAATAAAGAAGGGTAGCTCTCAAGTAAGGAATGGGGAAGGGGATGTGGCAAAAAGGAACTTAGTCTAGAGGGTTATTACAGGAGGATGCTAGCAAAGTATCACCAGATCATTTATTAGGCAGGCATAGAAGAAAATCAGAAGGATCTTGAACTACAGAGTCTACCACAATTACATGAATTCAGTTAATGTGAAATAGTTGTTTGATGTTAAAACTGGTTATATGAAGAATCACAAAGTTGCAGATTATGCGAACTTCAGATATGGACTGAATTCTGGGTCTATGTTTTATTTGTGTGTGTGATTGGTCACTGATTTAGCAAAGTGATTGCATTCTCATACATGGCAGACTCAATGCTAGGTTCTGCCTACACTCAGGAACCCTTAAAGGCCTAGGGGAGTTTCTGAATTTAGTTTTGAAAAGTAGCTAGCCTGTACAACAAGTTCTATTTCTTGTCTTTCACAGTCAGCCATGTAACTCACAAAACGTGAATTTGCCAAGTTTGCTTCACCTTATGAGATGAAAACGAATAGTCATTACTTTATGTATTAAATTACATAGTTGTGTGGAAGCTTTGGCTCTGAAGAATGACAGTTTAAAATAAAATAAAATCTCACCTGCATTCCAATTTCATCATAACTATTTCTTACTGTTTTTACAGCAGTTTTATTCTGAAGTGAAGCCAGTAGCTCTGTTAAGGTAGCATCAGTTTTGTTGGTATGTGCTTTTGGTTTTTCCTCCTTATGGGTAGAGTGTGCTTTTTAAATCATCACCTGCTTTTTGATTCTTTCTTATTTCTATATTTGGAGTTGTGTAATGTAATGCACATCCTGCCTGAGATAACGTCTTTTTTTCTTACATTTAAGTTATATCCTCTCTCGCCTCTTCTTTAAGCAGGTAAAAACGGTGCCTAGAGAAGTGGATCTGGGAGTTAGGTGGACATGGCACGAAGAAGATTTGATTGCCGAAGTATCTCAGGCTTGATAACTACAACTCCTCAAACACCAATGAAGATGGAAAATTTTAATAATTTCTATACACTTACATCAAAAGAGCTCGGAAGGTAAGGAAACTTTATGTTTGCTGTCTAAATTTGAATTTTGAATTTCTACTATAAAATTCACTTAGAACCGTTATCAATAATTAGAAAGAGAAGTCATCTCTCTTGTTATTTTACAGGGTCTAGTCTTAACTGACTGGAAAGTCAAATCTGTGGAGGGGCTCATGAGTCTCTATCAAACTTCCCACCTAGTTCAGAGTCTGCGCTCTCATCTCCTGAGTCTGTGAATAGACAGAGGCAGCTTAAGTAGTGCACTGACAAGACCACATCTGGACTCTGCCATTTACTCACTGTGTGACCTCAATTGAATTAGTATACTTCTTGGTGCCATAGTGCCCTCATTCAAAACATAACTGCCTTGATTTACTTTATTGAATTTTTTGAGAGTTAATATTTGTAAGTACTTAATACAGTGTTAATGTTTTTGTTTAATACATTTTTTTTTTCAGTTCCTAGGATACTATTTTTGTCTATAAAGGCAACAGGGAGATAGTCTTCCATTCCGCACCTATTTCATAAATTAAAAATGTTTAACTCATGTCGGATATTATAGTTTTGTGTCACAAATAGTTAGTATTCTAGCCGATCATGGTGGCACACGCCTTTAATTCCAGCACTCGGAAGGCAGAGGCAGACTGTTCTCTTAAGTTCCAGTCCTTTTGGGGCTACAGGGAGACCCTGTCTCAAAAAGAACAGGACAAAACAAAAATAGTGTTCTGTAAGTAAAAGCCTGTGCAAATTCTGCCTTTGCTTAACCAAGGTGCAAAGTTCTTAAGGCCAAAGAGGGGCCTGATATTATTATGAGACCATTTAGTACTATGATAACTTTAATATGTATATTTTAATAATTATGAAAGTATATAGACTATGTCAAGTTATTTATCTATAGAAGAGTCATAGTTTCAAACTGAATGTGATTATGGAAGGGTTAGAAGACAGTGATCAATTTATATCTTGAGTTTGATTTTTGTTTTTGGAAGTAGATGCTTCAGCTTATGTTTTATAATGGTTTGTAAGTCTGCTTGTATTTATAGATATACAGTAAAACAGTATGATTAATCTTTATCTGAAAACAGTATGATTAATCTTTATCTAAACCTGTTCTTGGGGTCTTTTTCTATTCATGTTGAGACAAATCTTGGCCTTTTCACTTTCTCAAATACTGCATACAGTCTTTCACAACATAAGGGTGATCGTATCTTATAAGCATAGAAGATGTTACTTTCTCCTCTGCTAATATCTACCTAACAGATATGGTTCTTTTTGTGGCTGCATATAATATATATTCATGTAGAGGTTCTTCAGGTATTAGAACATAGTCAAACATTACCAGTTTCTTTAAGTGATTATCATATGATCTGATGTCTAGACAGTCTTCCTTGCCACTGTTACCCTCCTGGACCACTTTTTAGTTTCAATTGTTTCTTTTAAAAGGAGAGGTCTAGTATTGGACACACATTGTTAGTAGCTTACTTTTTTAGACTACATGGAGACTATTGAGGAAGTCTAAGATGCCATTAGAAGCCTGAGTCTCCCCTTCTGTACTTGGTTCTTTCATTGCCCTCCCCCTGCCCTTCTTCCATCCGTTTTTCAGTCTGTGTCACATAACACCATGTAATTTTAATTGGGCTTGAAGTTACTTGAGCTGTCTTTGCTCTGGATCTAAATTTGTATGATGTTCTTAGTTGTGTGGTTTCCTTTTTCTTAGATGAGAGGATAGACTAGATGTGTTAGTTTCCTTTTGTTGCAGAGTGTTTAGAAATTGTTCTGAGTGGATTGTCTAGCCTTGAATAATGTGCACAATAAGCATTATTTCCAATTTTTCTGTGTTCAATTTTGTGAGTAAAATTGCTTATATTTATTAAGCTAATTGCAAAATTGATAGGTATAGGAAATAAAAAGGGGGTTTGTTTTCTTTAAAATTTTAGAGAGCTTGGGGCTGGAGAAATGGCTCAGCTATTAGGAACACTGGCTGTTTTCGCAGAAGATCAGGTAGAAACACTGGCTGTTTTCGCAGAAGATCAGGTTTGAATCCCAGTTCCCACATGAAAGCTAACAACTGTCTGTACTCCAGTTCAAGGGGACCTGATGGCATTGCACAACCTGGGTACACTTACATGTATGCAGGCAATACACATATACACATAAAATAAATAAAATATTTTTAAAAATTAGAGCTCTTAAACAAGAACCCTATCAATCATTCTAAATTGTTTTATAAATGATGTACTGTAATAAGTAACAATTATTAATTTGAGTCAGTTTTCTTTTAAACATTTTAAAGGAAAAATGTGTTAGAATCTAGTTAAAACAAAGTCAGATTGCTAGTATCCCATCTTCTTTTCCTTCATCAAAGACAAGTCGTGTCTTTTCGTTGCTGTGGGCTAATGATTCACGTGGTGAATATTGGCTGGTACATTTCATTTTTGACCTTGGTAAATTACAAATCATGATTTTTTTGTGTGTACCATGAACTTGCTTAACATGCTTTCAAGATCATCACCAATCTTAGTGTGCTATACTTGTGGGATTGTGTTCATAATCTTGCTTCTCCTGGAAGCTTGCACATTTCATACTATATAAACATATAATTCTAACATGTAGAGAACTACAAAGTTATCTTTCTAAATCAGCTGGGTTTTAAAATTTTACTTTAAAATGTCAGTGTTTAAGAATTAAGAAAAATACATAAAGTTAAGTCCAAGTTTGTTTTTTTTACTATTCTTAACAAACTTGCCTTGTTCCTGTTTTTTAACATGTTGGGTAAGTTTTTTTCTACCCTTCCCCCAGCTGAGGCAAGGTTTCATAGGACTTGTGGTTAGAAGGGTGAGGCAGATTCAGAAATAAACGTCAGCTTCCTTTGTGGCTTACCCTCCCATCCCTTCATATTTTATTGTGTATTCTAGAGTGTGGAGAGTAACTGTTAGACCTGGGAAATCTAGTCAGCCTTGCCTTTGAGGGCATGCATTAACTATTACTGTTAAGGGCTTTAAGTTTTCTTGAATACTTCTCTTAAATTTGGTACAGAAATACTATATATTGAAGTTTTTTTTTATACTTTGAGACTTCTACTAGCATTTTAGAATAGAAGAAAAATACATGTTTTGTTTTTTTGCCTAAGGCAGCTTGCTAATTTTGGTAAATGTATTTACCTTGAATTTTTTTTAAAAAATATTTTTATTTTATGTGTATATGAGTGTTATGCCTGCATGTATGTACCTGTGCTGCAAAATACCCACAGAAGACAGAAAAGAGCATCTGTCTGATCCCCTTGAACTTGAGGACAGAAGAGAGTCTCTGATCTCCTTGAACTGGAGTTTTGGATGGTTGTTAGCCACTTTATTGTGCTGGGATACAAACCTGGGTCCTCTGTAAGAACAGTCAGTGCTCTTGACCGCTAAATGGTCTCTCTAACCCCCTAAAAATATTTGTCCTGTTTCACAGTGTATGTATATGAATTTATGTACATAGGTTTAATTATATTGGCATCTCGAAAAATATGCAAATGGGATAAACATAGTATATGGTCTTCTGGTAAATTTACAGCTCTAGCATTCATTCAGATTTATTTCAGATTCTCTTGTTAGCTAATGTAGATTTTATAATTTCTAAAGTCATTGGATCAGACATGTCCCTGCCCTCATGCCTTTAGTTAGCGAATATTGACAGTCCTTACCTCCTCCCCCATTTGTCACCTTTGTCCCGGATTAATGAGTATGATACTAGTTTACAGAAGTCTCAGGAATGCCTGAACCAATGAGATAAATCATGTTAGTTTTGCTCGTTGTTTTGAGGCAATTTTAGTTTATAGATAGAACCAAATAACTATAACAGAATTAGATCATTATACCAGCTACTGTAAACTTTGTCTTTCAGATACACTGTTTCCTCCGTTAACTTGCCTGTTTCCTACATTTTACACGGTGAATTCTTTCTAAAACTCCAAATTCTCTTTCTGTTTTAAACAAGCTTTTGTTTCTAAATCTAAGAATTAGAAGATTTAAACTTAATAAGGAAACAAAACTATTTTAAGGGGAGAAATTGTTCTATAATTGTGAAACCAGAGAGTTAGAAATTCATATTCCATAGTTTAATTCATGGCACTTAGCAGTTCCATATGTGACCTTTCATAAGGCATTTAATCTTATTTTGACCCAGTTTATCCAGTGTAAATCTTTGAAGCACTAGTAGTTCTGAATATAAAGTTAAAGGATTATGTACTTTTTGTGTGTTTATTGAAATGCAGCAGTTTGTGTTTCTTTTGCATTGAATGAGGAAACATTCTCAAATCTTGAAATTGCTTTCAAAGAAGCAGGTTTGTACATGAAATGTTAGGTAGTTGAGGCATCTTTTAATTAATGTTGGAATCAAATTATAGCTTGTACTTATTTTTCATTAGTCTCCTGTTTTAGCTTGGTGCCCAGAGCTTCTCACTAACACCCAATGGTGAGGAAATTGGAAAATAATAAGTAAGAATCTTTGTCATTCTGGCCCTTGGAGTAACAAGTAAAATACTATCAAGTAATTTATTCTAACTGCCCCCAACACACTGGAAATATCACATGTGTTTAAAAGTTTTCCTTGATATCAGCTGATATTCTGTGTTAGAAGTATATTTTTAGTGTAACTGAGGTAGGGGTAGTTTAAAAACCACAGTTGCTTTCTGCAGATGTATTTATACTTAATTTATTAGTATCAGAAATAAGATACTGATAACATGGTGGGTTAAATTTGGATACTTTTAACTAAGGCTTATAGATCTCAAAACTCTCTGGAATTGAATCTAAACCTTCCTATTTGCATGCATGTATACATTTTTCTGAATATGCAAATAAGTATTTTTCATTAGTTCCTAAAATAGTCTTTGCCTCAAAATAGCTTTACATCTTGGTAAACCTAAATGTTGAGTTCATAATGAATTTTTTATGTTTTTAACTTTGGGTAAGGTGCTGAGCACTGCTACTGGTGAGCTAAAAGTACATATACATTCCTAAAATGATAAATGTGACATTAGTGGGTATATTTATACCTAACTGTTGATAACTCTTAATTTTCTTAGTTGATCATAAAATGCTTTTGGATACTTTTTTCATGGAATCCATATCCCTTAGGTGTCTGTTAGAGGCAGAGAGTTGATAATGTAAGTGAAATCATCATTTGCAGTGAAACTGTATCATATTGATAGTAAAAACTAAATTGCTTTAGCCTGCTCTGGTGGTTTGACATTTACATTTTAGGTGACAACATTATAAACTTTATAAAACTACATATGATATTTGATTCAGCTTATAAAATAAAATTTCCTAATGTCACAATATGTGAAAGAATTAGCTTTTTAAGTTGGAAGTATAAAACTGTCCTTTTCTTTCTCCCTAGAGGAAAATTTGCTGTGGTTAGACAATGTATATCAAAATCTACCGGCCAAGAGTATGCTGCGAAATTTCTGAAGAAGAGAAGAAGAGGACAGGATTGTCTAGCAGAGATCCTCCACGAGATTGCTGTGCTTGAATTAACAAAGTCCTGTCCTCATGTGATTAATCTTCATGAAGTCTATGAAAATGCAACTGAAATCATTCTGGTATTAGAATAGTAAGTATGCATGTGCTTTATTAAATTTAAGGTAATGAAATGTAAGAGACAGTAAAAAAAAGTATGACAAAAGTATAATGATACCTGTTGATAAAATATTACACAGTTTAGTTCGTACATCTTCACAAGGTTAAATGCATACCCGAAAACCAACTGCAGGGAATAAACAAAGCACAGCGCTTTGTGATAGGAGTTGTAATTCTGTATTGCTAATGGCACAGAAATTGAGGGGGATTTTTTGAAATTAATATAATGAAAAATAAAATTGAAACCATCTATGCATTTTTATTCAAGGAAATGATTCAAGAAGAAAAAAGTAGACTGCAGAAAGGTTTGCCTACTATATTGTGTTTGTTAAAGAAACATATTTATAGTACATATGCAAAGCACTGTTAAAAATTGTAGCAGAAAGAAAATATGTATCTTGGTAGTGAAAAATTAAAAATATAATATTCACTAATTCATGAGATGGTGTGAAGGATGAGTAAGATCATTGTGGTTTGCTACACTATAAACTAACATGTGACTTTTAAATAATACCTTTACTGCATAAACTTCTGATACCTTTATCATAAGGCTATAAAAATAATAAGTGTTTGCACACTGACATTTGGAAGAAATCAGCTAAATGAATGCTTAGTTTACTTTAGGTTCTGGTAAGTGTTAATAAACTAAATCTAATTTTAGTACAAACTAAAAAGAAAAGTACTATTTTAGAAAAAAGTGCTATTCAATGTAGTAATTCCTTTTATCAGCCAATGTGCATCATTACCTTTTTAAATTTAAAAGTACATTTGTCCCAGGCTGGAGAGATGACTCTGGTTAAGAGCACTGGCTGCTCTTCCAGAGAACCTAGGTTCAATTTCTAGCATCCATATATCTGTCAACTAACAATTATCCTTAACTCCATTTCCAGAGGATCTGACACATCTCCTGTGGACTCTGCAGGCTCTGTGTGACATTGGTACACTTATATACATGCAGGCAAAACACTCATACATGTAAAATTAAAAAATTTTTTAAAATGGGGCTGAAGAGATGGCTCAGTGGTTAAAAGCACTGACTGTTCTTGCAGAGGACCCAGGTCGATTCCAGCACCCATTGTACCAGTGGCTAACAACCATTGGTAACTCCAGTTCTAGAGAATCCACCACCCTCTTCTGACCTCCATGAGCATTGCATGACTGGGCTGCACCTACACACATGCAGGCCATACATTCATACACAAAAAAATAAAAATAAATAAGATAAAATATGTTAAAAAGTACATTAATCCTGTTTTTTACACGTATCTGTATGTGGTATGTGTGTATATGCATGTGTATACAGGTTCACATATGTGAAGGACAAAGAGGTAGACTTCAGGTGTTTTCCTCTGTTGCTCTCCACCTTATATCCTAAGGCAAGGTCTCTCACGGAACCCAGAGCTTGCCCTTTCAGCTACTCTGCTAGCCTACTTGATCCTGGGATTCCCTGTAGTGCTTCCTACACGTGAGGATTGCAGGTGGGCCACCACACCCTCCTGGTTTTTATGTTGATTTTGGTACTCAGAACTTGGTCCTCATGCTTGTTTGGCAAGCACTTGCCAGCTGAATCATCTCTCTCTAGCCCATTAGTCTTAAGTTAGTATTCAGTTATTGTTAAAGGAGAAATTATTTATTTATGTATTTTTAAAAATCAACTGGTTTGTGCAAGGAAATACATTTGCCTAGAATTAACTTGTGAATGAAAACGCTGAGTTTTCAGAATGTTAAACTGACATGTAGCTCATTGAATAATGAACAGTATATACATTTCCCAGAACAAAAAGATACAGTATACAAGTAGCACCTTCAGAGTAAATTAAACAGCAGGTAAGGCCAGGATACTACCAGTATCATTTCCTTTTTCATCATTTTATGATTATTTTTATTCTGAAGAATAAGAACATTCTTCTGAATAACCAGCAAGAGCACCAGGCCTAAGAAAGTCAACATGGATTAGTATGATCATCCACTAGCCCACGTTTGAATTTTTTTGATTGTTTCTAAAATGTATTATAGACCTATTTTTTTCCAGTACAAGATCCAGTCAAGATTCATATAATTGCATCTGGTTCTAAGGTCTCTTTATATTATATGACTTTTGCGGGTGGTGAATTTGTATCATTTGTTAGAGGAAATGGACTTATTGAACTGTATCCCTATAACCACAGGGATAGATGGTAACAAGTTTGGCAGGGACAGTAGCGTGGGTGATGATGTGCGTTTCTTCACTGCGTCACATCGGGTGGTATTAACGTCAGCTAGTTTCATAATTGGTTTTGTTAAATTTGAACCATGGGTAAGATAGAGTCTACCAGCTCTTCCATTCATTGCAAAGGAACATTTTCCCTTTGCAATAAATAACTAACCTGTTTGGTAATATTTAAAGGCCTTGTAAATATCCTTTAACAGTTTTTCCTCCAGGAATTTCAGTAACTATTGACAAACATGCAGTTATCTATTGCAATGGATAACAGAAAATGATTACTTCTTATTCACTCTAAATTTATTAAACTAGCATTCTTCTGATAAAAGTGCTTTCATTCCTTTAGTCTTCCTCTACAGTATCACTATGGATTCATTATTTTGTTAAATAAACTGACAACTAACATTCCTTAAAATAACCCGTTGTGGCCTGGTGTGGTGGCGCATGCCTTTAATCCCAGCAGAGGCAGGCAGATCTCTGTGAGTTCAAGGCCAGCCTGGTCTACATAGTGAGTTCCAAGACAGCTGGGGCTACAGGGAGACCCTGTCTGAAAAAGACGAAAAAAAAAAAAAAAAAACCATTGTGACTGAATAGTGGACCATAATCAGTTTCTTCCATTATTTTTCCTTCATGCCAAATTTTTCTCAAATTTATTAATTGTTAAAATTTATCAAGTACTGGATTTAAAACTTCTTCCTGGGGCTGGAGAGATAGCTCAGCGGTTAAGAACACTGGCTGTTCTTGCAG
>NW_008340588.1:506974-547958 GCF_000622305.1 Nannospalax galili
CCAGTCTCAGGATCCGACAGCCTCTTCTGTCCTCCTCGGGCATTGCACAACATGGGCGCACTTACCTACATGCAGGCAATACACACATACACATAAAATAAAAATAAATAAAATATTTAAAAAAAGAAAGAAAACTTCCTATCTTATTAGTGTTTGAAGACTGCCTTATTTTGCACACAAGATTTCCAGGGTCACCTTGTATTTTCTCTGGCTTGAACCTGGTCAGCCAACTCTTCATGCTAGTTTTTAGTGGAAAATGGTGCTTAACAACCAAGATATGGGTGTTAGATAGGCTCATTGTTAATGGGTTATTGTTAGGCTTAGGCTTTTTCTAAGAATAGTCTTAAGATATTATAATTTTTTAAATTTTTATTTACTATTACCATGTGGGTACTGAGATTTGAACCCTGGTCTTCTGCAAGAACAACCAGTGTTCTTAGTGGCTGAGTCATCTCTCCAGCCCAAGATATTATAATTTTTAAGAATCATGAATTTGGCCGGGTGTGGTGATGCACACCTTTATTTAATCCCAGCACTTGGGAGGCAGAGGCAGGCAGATCTCTGTGAGTTCAAGGCTAGCCTGGTCTGAATAGTGAGTTCCACAGGGAGACTGTGTCTCAAAAATTCAAAAAAAAAAAAAAAAATACCAAAAACAGATTCATGAATTAAAAGAATCATGAATTTATTTTCATAGCTCTAGTTCAGCTCAGCCACCTGCAGGTTCTTTATCCTCTCACATTTTATCACATTCTGTCACTTTCTTCTACAGTGAAATTCTGGATCTCAAAAAAATTTTAATTTGCCTTATCCAAAAGTACATACACATTTGTTTCAGCATAAAACTGCTCTACTACTAGCAGAAACAAACTGCTTAGTCACAGTAGACTGGTTTTTTGGTTTTGTGCTCTTTTATTTTTGCCATTCTCTTTAACTAAACTAGCCCGTTACCAGTATATAGTCAGAGTTTTATAGTTAATGTACATCTGCTTATATTCACTGTTAAGATTTGATTTGTCTTAAATCCTTCTTAAAAATAATTTTGAATTATAAAAACAAAGGTTTTGCTCAATTTAAACCTCAAGATACATAAAACTGCTTGATGCCTTTTTTGTGTTGGGAATTGAGCCCATGGCCACATTCTTATAAGCACATGCTGTGTCACTGAGTTATGTCCTCAGCCACTTATTATGGCTGTTTTCCAAAGGCCTCCATTGATTGAGTCACCCTTCACGAGGTGAAGACATTGTCGATACTAGGTGTTTTAAAAGCATATTTGTATAATTAAGAAGAATATGCACAAAGTAAAGAGAAGATATTATTTAACTAGGCATATTAAGTTTTTAATGCTGAATTTTGAGCCAACTAAAATTGGTTATGCAGTATACTTTTTTGTTTTTTTGAGACAGGGATAGCCCCAGCTGTCCTAGAACTTGCTATTTAGACCAGGCTGGCCTTGATTTCACAGATATCTACCTGTGAACAAATGAATAGGCAAATGAAAACGACAGCAAACACTCTGAATCTCTAAATTTGTTGTCCTGAAAAAGATACTGATCAGTCTGCCAAACTAAAAGGAAGAATCTGTTGATCATAGATTTTTGTTTGATCTTGTTATTGAAATAAGCAAAAACTACCTAGCATACTTTTCCTACTTTTCCTGGTTATAAAAGTAATACTTATTCATTGCATTAAATTAGAAATGTAGAAAATAAAAATCATATGTAAACTGTCATTACTTTATACTCTTGTGTTTAAAAGCCATATATATATATATATATATACACACATACACACACACACTTTTAGAAGAAAAGATAGGATATACTGGACAAACAGTATACACATTTTTATATGTGATACAGTGTTTCTAAAAATTTACTAAGGAATTTTAAATCCATTAAAATTTGAGTTTTACAAAGAGTTCTCATATTCAAAGCGAGGTATTGACTAGACTTGGAATTGTGTTTGATGGTTCATGACAATAACAACTGATATCTACTAAATATTTGTTAGGTCCCAGGCACCAATAAATACTTATATAGACATGATCTGTGTTGATTCTTATAATATCTATTCTGCCAAATACTTTATAATGATTATCTGACTTAGTTATTATACCAATGAAATAGAAGCTGTTATTCATATGTCACAGTAGAAGAAGAGACAGTTTGTCCAGTACTAGTTAACTTGGTGGCAGAGCTAGAATGAAACAGGCAGTCTTGATTTCTGGTTGTGCCCCTGTTGAGCTGACCTGTGTCTGTTTCCTGGGCACTAGGAAGTGTGGTCCATGATTTTCTCAGTTCGTTCTCTTGCATTTTATTACTTGTAAAGTTCCTGGCAAACAGCTCATTTTATGAGACTCTGAAATATTGGCTCTTCGTTTTCTTATTTGCTTGGAATTACATCTATTATCTAATATATGATTGGTGATACTATCTTGAGTGCCTTTGCAGGAAGATAGTTAGACCATTCTTAATTTTTTTTTGTTTTTTTCTTTTTAATTGTTATTTATTTTTATTTTATGTGTATGAGTGTTTTGCCTGCATGTATGTATGTAAGTGCACCCGTGTCATGTAATGCCTACAGAGGCCAGAAAAGGCTGTTAGATCCCCTGGAACTGGAGCGACAGATGGTTGTTAGCCACCATGTGGGTACTGGGAACTGAACCTGGGTCCTCTGCAAGAATAACCAGTGCTCTTAACTCCTGAGCCATCTCTCCAGGCCCTTGTTTTGTCTTTTTGTTGGTTTATTTTGTTTGTTTTTGAAATAGGGTCTCACTTTGTAGCCCTGGCTGACCTGTAACTCTCTACATAGAACAGGCTGGCCTTGAACTCACAGAACTCTACCTGTCTCTGCCTCTGTCTCCCGAGTCCTGGAATTAAGGTATGTGCCACCATGCCCAGCTAGGCTAGAGCACTCTATTTTTTAGAGGGATTTTTAGTTAAAGTAAATAACAGCTAGAAAGGGAAGGAGTGAAGTTGTGACTACAGGCCTGTGCCTTGGCTTCCCCGCTCTTTCCTTAAGAGAGGCTTGGGAAAGGGTATGGAGGGTAAACACTGGCATTGCAGATCAGCAGATCAACCAGGAACAGTATATTAACTTCATAAAGATGAATTTATTCTTTTTTCAGATACAAAATACTGCAATTTTTCTATATTGCCTTCCTGTGCCTTATTTTGGAGTTCATTATTATGAATACAATAGCAGTGTAGAATTCCCAGTGTTCAGATTGGCTTTACCATGATACCTTGAGTCAGATAATAAAATTAACTTCTCATGACTTTTCAGGTTTGGATAAATGGAGTGGACTGAAATGAAATATATGTGACTGACACTTTCAGATGTGTTCCTTACCAACTGATGATTTCTTTTCTCTATTATTATAAAGTGTCAACAAATCTCCCTGGCTTTCTTTGACATGCTGTGTACAGATGAATCCATACAGATACAGTATAACTCATTAGTTCTTGTAACTTCTAACTTGGTACTTAAATTAGAGATCACCTTATCCTAAGTGTGACACATTCTTCCTCCTGGCAGTCATTAAGACTTTACACATACACTAAAGTTTAGATGGCTGTGTGTCTTTTACTTAATGGGTATATAACCTTTTAAAAGTTATTTTTAGTTTCAAGAGGTTCCATTTTAATTTTATTTCAGTGCTGCAGGTGGAGAAATTTTCAACTTGTGTTTACCTGAGCTGGCTGAAATGGTCTCTGAAAATGATGTTATCAGACTCATTAAACAAATACTTGAAGGAGTTTATTATCTACATCAGAATAACATTGTTCACCTTGATTTAAAGGTAAGGTAACGTGATTTAAACTAACACAACATTAGTGTTCTTTCTCTGTTCTTGATAACACAATGTTAGGCTGGTTTTGATAGAAATAGGCTGTGTCATGGTTGTCTAGACTACAGTGAGTGTCTCTGCATGCCTACGTGCTACATCGGACTTTACTTTGCATTAGTAGGTAGGATAAGGCTGCCATGTGTGAGAAGCTTGAATTAAATCACTGAACTCTTAAAGTCATCGCTCATGGTAATCCTGCGTCATTCTCCTCCACCCTGCTCTTGGAGGCACATCGCAGACCATTTGTGGCTCCACCGACCTTTAAAGTGCTCTGTTGTGGTCTCTGTCTCCACTCTTATTGTTCCTCATCCCCTGGCTTCCATTATCTCACTCATCTCACTCATCTCTCTCTTAATGCTTTCTGCCCTTTGTCTCTAGATCATTCTTTACTGAAGTCCTTACTTTAGCCTTCAAACCATGGCTTTTCTTGTTGTCCTTTTTTATCTTTTCTCCATAGCCACCCAGAGACCTTAAAGTCTGAATTTAACCAGTCCTTTTTTTTTTTAAACTTCAGACTCTTTTTCTGTACAATTTGCCTGAATTATTCTTTGATCTCTTTCACTTTTCATAATAATTCCAAAATCACTGCCTATAGCTTAGGTCTGTCTCTTTATTTCCAAATTCTTTTTCCAGTTGTAGATTTGATACCATTTGAAAGTTCTATAAGTACTTTAAAATGTACATGACTCAGCCACTTCTCCTACATTTTTTAAAAAAGAGACATAATTGTGTATTTTGCACCCTGTAGAGAGGGAGCAGTTTTTACCATCTAGCCTTTCTACAGTTTCTACTACTGATGAAATGTGAAAAAGAAGCAACACAGTAAGTTCCAGAGTGATCATGCTCCCATCAGAAACTGTTTGGTCTTTTTCCTGCCTAGGACAAACCAACTGTATTATGTAGCATCACACATCATTTGAAATCAGGATGGCATATTAACCTGGCTTTTCATACCCTGAAGACTAAAGTTAACGGCAGAGCTTATCCTTACTTACTCTCTATAATCCAGTATTAACCATGTATTTTTCCAAAGTTAAGAGACTGGTGTGATTCTTTGCACAGATTTGAGGAGCAACACCTGCATTTATATTGGGATTTGATAGGGACTTTTGTCGTAGTTCCTTGTGCTTACAATAATAAAGTTCTGTGGCCCTCAGAGGCAATGGATGAAATATGCTAGGCATTTTATTGTCTAAATTACAACCTTGGAACAGTCAGACCTAGCTCATCTAGAACCATCACACTGTACAGAACCATTTTCTGTTCCATGAATCCATATGCTTACTTCTTTCTAGTCCTCCTTAGTCCTTTTAGTCTTTCTTGGTCCTTTTCTGTGCTACTCTGCTGAGTACCTCCTAGTTGGCATATCCTTGTCCTGTAAGACTCAACCTATGCATCATGTCTTGGACTTTTTTTTTCCCTCCGTGTATGTGAGGTGTGTGTGTGTGTGTGTGTGTGTGTGTGTGTGTGTGTGTGTGTGTGTGTGTGTATGTGTGTGTGTGAATGGTTTGTGTTTGATGCAGATGTGATGGACTACTTGGACTTTTTGTGGGCAGAATTAGGTAGTCTTGTGACTTTAGTACTGAGTACTCTGTATCATGTAATCAGTCAGTCCAGTGTCTTGCGAATAGAAAATCCTTTTTGACTGTTTTTGATTTTAGATTTTATACATCATTAAATGTGTACTCTTCCTAACTGGTAATTCAGTAAATGTTGGTCGAAGGACTAAATGAAATTTGTAATAGCTGTGCAACAAGTTCCACTTAATTTGCCCCCAGTCTAGGTCTAGTATCCTTTCTTTGTATGTTGCTTATCACTTTTTGTTGTGCTTTGTTTAGCCACAGAATATACTGCTGAGCAGTATATACCCACTTGGAGACATAAAAATTGTAGATTTTGGGATGTCTCGAAAAATTGGGAATGCATGTGAGCTTCGGGAAATCATGGGAACACCTGAATACTTAGGTAAGAATTCCCTCTTACTTCCTATACTTTTTGAGATTTATTAAGTTAATGATATCTCTTTAAAACTGTTTTATGGTTGAGGTATAGCTTAATAGTAGAGTGCTGACCTAGCATGTTGAGGGTTCTGGATTCAAATCTGGAACCAAAACCAAACAAATAAGACAAAAAATAAAATTTTAGAATACATAATTCCAGGACTCACTTGATTCAAGTGTTTTAGTGCAGTGAAACTTGGTTATGCCACATCTAAATGAAATGTTGTAAAGGCAGGAGCATTAACATTCAGAACAAGTTATAGATATTGACTAAATGTGCAAGTTTAGTGTTTGTTTATACTACTTTTGTATGTAAGGAGAAAAGAAGAGGGAAATTATCTAGAGAATAGGCAAAAACAAAATAGATGAAGTGAAAACAGAGTCTAGTGGCCCATGATTGCCTTTAAGACTGGCTGTAGAGTAGCTCTCAAATCTCTTCCTTCTGTGTGAGCCTAGCCCCAGAGTTGTTGCAGGACACATTTGTTTTTGCAGGCAATGTTGTTAGTTGTTTGTGGCTATTGTTTTTTAAATATGAAAATTTCTATTGCACTGTAAAGGATTTTGGAAAAGGGTGCCAGAGAGGATGATTAGGTAATCTGGGAATACTGTGCTAAAGTCAGGCATATGAAAGATTCTTAGAATGTGAGAGACAGCATATAAATATAAAACATTTTTTAGTATGGCAACAAATTTTTTCCTTTTGTTGTTATTCAAGTGGCTATCTCCGTGCATATGTTGAAAAGATAAAGCTAAATCAAGCAGGTACCACTGAGCTAGGCAGTTGTCTCCCAGAAATGAAAAGCAAGGTAAATTACTAATTTTTGAACGCTAATACGGGCTTCAGTATCCCAGAATAAATAGTTACAGTTATTGCTAACACATCTCATAAAAGTGCCTGTGAAGGTCATAGATAGTATTGAGGTTGGCAATATCCATGACTCAGAGTTCATACTAGGTTAAGAAATTTCTTTTTAAAGAGATCATGAACCCATATTGTAAAATAGTCATTTTTCTATTGTAAATCCTAGATGTAAAATGCATAAGGTTCAGAAGGTAGAGAGAATTTATTTTGCACTTTGGGAGGACAAGGAAAGAGATAATCTGGAAATTACTTAGGAAGTTAGGATTTTAATAATTTAAGAAGAATATTTAATCTACTTGAAAATTTTAGTATTTCTGTGAAGCATCATTTTTCTTAAAATGTCATTACAAGTACACGACTCTTTTTTACCCAGAAAAGAAAAACTTAAATGAGACTAACAAAATAATAGAAATTAATTAATGGCAAATAGAATTACATTTTTTTTGGTATTTTTGAGAATTACATTTTAAAGATTCTAGCATCTAGCATTTTATTTCTTCATAATTAGTTTTTCTGAGATTAATTTAATTTTAATTAATTTGTTTTTTTAAAACTACACAGCTCCTAGTTACTCCAAGCATATTTGGCCCACCTGTTCATACAACTTATATAATATTAGATGTTTTAAGTGTGTAATCAAAGATAATTAAAACAATGTAAATTCCTATTGATATTATATCACTCTATTTTCCAAAACCCAACTTTAATTTATTTATTATGTTTTAAAGTTTGCCAGTGTTGAATTTTAATTTTGTTTCTCTTTCAGCTCCAGAAATTCTGAACTATGATCCCATTACCACAGCAACAGATATGTGGTAAGAGTGGTATTAGTGATCTAAATACCTTCTTTAAAAATTGGGTAATATCTGCCGAGGGTGGTGGCACACACCTTTAATCCCAGCCCTTGTGAGGCAGAGGCAGGCAGATCTCTGTGAATTCAAGGCCAGCCTGACCTACAAAGCAAGTTCCAGGCCAGCCAAGGCTGTACAGTGAGACCCTGCCTTAACAAAACCATAACAACAAAAAAAAAAGCAAACAAAATATTGGATAATATATATTTAGGTTAAACATTTCTAATACTAAAATAAGGCTTCCAAAGATCTTATTCAAAAGATGCCATAGAGGAATAAATTTTCCTGCCTTTCTCAGTAAGCTCTGAGCCAAAGGTGCAGAAATAGAAAAGGCCCTCTCAGTGATGAAAACTCTGTTGAGTAAAAGAGCAAACTAGCCTACATGACTCAGTTGTATAATAAAGTAAAATGCTCAGAAGCCTGGATCCAAGCAGGCAAAGTATAAGGTTCCACCTAACAATGTGAGTCTTGAAGAATTAGGCAGAGGCATTTGTTCAGGAGGAGGTCAGATGCACACAGTTTAGTTTATGAGAGTGTGCCTCTAGAGACTTGTCAGGGTGTTTTGAAGCTAGTGTGGTAAGGCTCAGGGACCACTGTAACTGCCGTTGGGACTGCAATGGAGAGCCTGACTTCGTTGGCCAACTGGAAGAATTTAGCTTTATTTCCTGTGTTCTATAAAACTGTTAATGGTTTGCAAAGGCAAAGATCTTAAGGCTAAGTGTATGAAGCATACTTTATTCCTTTTTGGCTCCTAGTTACCAACCAGCCTTGTTGTTAACATATTTATAACTTTGAAAAGTCTTGTCCATCCATCTTTGTGCTTTGCCAAATTTGCAGATTCGGTGTTCACAGAAACCTCGATTGTATCACCCAGATCATTGTGTCATTGGACACCCTTTAGAAAATGCAGTGGTTTTGTGTACTCCACAATAAACATCTTATTGAAGGTTGTATAGCTGTAGATAAAATGTTTAATGCATTATTTTTGTGTTTTATATAACACATATGTAAATGTCTTATTCTCTTTGTAAAGCAAGTTGAAATAACAATTATTTTAGATTTTAGTGTATAGTGATTTCTAGAAACAGTTTAAATTTCTATCTAACTGTACCAGTTTCGAGGATAGGAATTTGTAGACTGTTGGTTGTACTTCTCTAAATATTTTTAAATAATACATATTTTACGTTTCCTTCTCCCTTGTTTTTCAGGAATATTGGTATAATAGCATATATGTTGTTAACTCATACATCACCATTTGTAGGAGAAGATAATCAAGAAACATACCTAAATATTTCTCAAGTTAATGTAGATTATTCAGAAGAAACATTTTCATCAGTTTCACAGTTGGCTACAGACTTTATCCAGAGCCTTCTAGTAAAAAATCCAGAGTAAGTAGTGTTTATATGCTGTTACAAAATAAATAATATGTGCCTATCAAGACAGATACATTCTACACAAAAACTACAATGCATGTTTTCTCCCATGTGTGAAAAATATAGGAAAATAAAAAGGTCACATGAAAGTTGAAGGAAACTAGGGAAGAGGACAGGGTCGTGGGGAGCAGGGTAAGAGATGGTAATGGGAGTGAACACGATAGAAGTACATTACATGTGTGTACTAAATTGTTACAGTGAAACCCAGTTTTTTGTATAATTAAAAATGTTAGTAAAAGCAAGGTGTGGTGGTATATATCTTCAATCCTAGCACTTAGGAAACAGAGGTAGGTGGATCTCTGTGAAATCAAGACCAGCCTGGTCCACATAGGGAGAGTTCTAAGCCAGCTGAAATTCCCAGTACCCATATGTCAGCTAACAACCATCCGTAATTCTAGTTCCAGCTGATCTGTCACCTTCTACTGACTTCCACTGGCATTGTACAACACAGGTGCAGCCATGTGGGTGGTGGGAATTGAACCCAAGTCCTCTTGAAGAGCAGCCAGTGCTCTTAACTACTGAGCCATCTCTTCAGCCCAACAGTTACTGTTTTTTAAAGCACAAAATAGTAGAGAAAATAAGTTATTTACAAAGACTTTATAAATTGAAGAGATTTTATAATTTTACTAAGTATTTGCTAGGCTAACACTTGCCTTCAAGATTTTTTCTGGACTTGCATCTAGTTCTTTGGCACATTGAGTTTTCAGCGTATGTCAGGATAGAGGATACTGTACTCCAGTTTTCCTTCTTCCAGAACTCACAAACTCGAACTCTTTTATGTGTAAAATGAATCCACACGTCTACAGACAGCAGGCTTGGAGGTGAAGAGGGAATGGGAAGCCACACTTTCCTTCATTTTTTTTTTCAATTCTTTTCAATTCTGTGTTTTCAGGTATAGTTAAAATAGGCAATATATAACTTATCAGCTTACTAACTACATTTACACAGTGTGTTTCAGTTGAACTGACCCAGTTCAGCTTAAGAAAAATAAGGTATTTACCTAAAAGTAAGCAGGTGTTTATTTCTGTAATTTAAAGTTTTATTCTATAAAATCAAGTGCAGCTTCCATTGCCCCGTAGTCAATGACAGAGTCAAGATTCCTGGTGAGAGAAAATAGTGATTTGTCCACTAAAAATTCTATGTATGCTGTGCTTCCAAGAAGAGGTTTATAGAAACAGATATTTTTTGTCTTACCTTACACAAATATGAATTCATGGACTGAGGGCATAGATCAGTGATAGTTTGTCTTGCTTGTACAAAGCCCTAGGATTGATCCCCAGCACTGAAAAAAATTATATGTAACAAAGATTAAAAAATAAAGATGTAAGCTCAAAAAAGTAAGTCATAAAGTACTATAGAAATTTTCATTATTTTTTTCATAATCTCGTAGAATGTATTAGTAGTATTACATAGTATAGGTCCTTTGGAAGGCGCTTAAAAATATAAAAACCCATTAACTTTACTCATAATTTATTCACTGGAGATAATCAACCAAGTTTCCCCCAAAAAACTATTTTATCACTGTTCATGACAGCATTATTTATACCACTCAAATTCTGGAAGCATCAGGGGACTCTGGCTAAATGAATTATGGTATGCTGAGTGCAAGAGTGATAAGATAGCTGTTAATTCTGTATTGATGTAGAAAGATGCTTAAGGTATATTTTCAACATTGTGATACCACCATACCCCAGTCAGAATGGCTGTCATCAAGAAACCTGGTGACAACATTTTGGAGAGGATGTGGGGAAGAAGGAACCTTTATTCACTGTTGGTGGAGTGCAAATTAATACAGCCATTATGGATATCAATTTGAAGGGTCTTCAGAAAATTAAAAACACTATTACCAGCTATGTGACCCAGCTATTCCACTCCTGGGCATATACCCAGAGAACTCCATACCCTACCATGAAAATGTTTATTACTGCTCTATTTACAATACCAAGGAAATGGAACCAACCTAGATGTCTATCAACAGATGAATGGATAATAGAAATGTACATGGGGCTGGAGAGATGGCTCAGTGGTTAAGAGCCCTGGATGTTCTTGCAGAAGACCCGGGTTTGAATCCCAGCACCCACATTGCAGCTAACAACTGTCCATAACTCCAGTCCCAGTCCAACAGCCTCTTCTGACCTCTGAGGGCATCGCATGACATGGGTGCACTTACCTACACGTAGCCAATACACGTATACACATAAAATAAAAATGTTATTAAAAAAAAAAGAAGTGACAAGAGACAGTGACAAGTACTTCCTCTGTGTGTACACAAACCAGGGTGGTATCACAGATTCTTCCAGGTAATGCCCAGCAGGCTACATACTTTCTGTAACCCAACCATTTGGATCAGTAGAGATTTAAAGTGCTGTGACACAGCCATCCATAACTCCAGTTCCAGTCCCTCTTTGGACCTCTGAGGGCACTGCATGACATGGGTGCACTTACATTCATGCAGACAATACATTCATACACATAAAATAACTTATAAATAATAAAATATTTTTTAAATATGGTACATATACAAAAGGGAATATTCAACTGTAAAGAAAAATGAAATTTGCAGGAAGATGGGCGGCCTTGGAAAGTATAATATTAAGTGAGGTGACCCAAAATTAGGGAAAAACAAATATGCAGATCTAAGCCAATAATGTATACATGTAAACAGGTGTAAGTGTGGATAAAGTATAACATGTAGAAAGGAGACCAAGAAAGGGTAGTAGTAGGTGATGAAGACAAATGGAATGAAGTCAAAAGGGCACAGGTTATGAAAGATGATGGAAAGCTAGTTTCAACTCTGTCATAGTTTTCTTTTTTGTGATGGATAACTGCTTTAAAATGTGATGATAGTAAAAAGTGTCTAACCTTAAGCAAAGCTCCATGGCTTCCAAACAGCCATTGCTACTAGATAGAAGGTGGTTGAGATTCATGGGGCTTGGGATTGGGCAAGTGTGTGTCAGCTGTGTGATAATTCTCTTTGTAAGTTCATTATTTAATAAAATAAATAGAAAAAATGAATGATCAGGTGGGCAAAGAAAGCAAGTAGCACAAATAACCGTAGAGACTGGATAATTTGAGAACAGAAGATAATTTACTTTTCACTGCCTTGGAAAATGATATATTTAGAAGTACAAAATATAGGCTCAAGGTTCCACTTTATTCTAGTCAGTTTTCTATCAGTGTGACAAAATAACTGAAAAACATCTTAAATAGAGGAAAGAGTTCATTTAAGAGATTTCAGTATGTGTCAGTTGGCTCCAATGTTTTTATAGCAAGATTGAACATCATGGCAGGGGACACGAGGAAGGCTCAGTCCCATCTAGATGGCCCTAGTGATCCAACTCTGCAGTGGGCCTTGTTTCCTAAAGTTAGTTCCACCTCTTTCCAGTAACGCTACAAGCTGATGGCCAAGCATTTAATAATAAAGACCTTTGTGGGACATTGAGTATACAAACTGTAACATGCCACTGACAAGTTGGAAAAATTTAACCCAAATCCAAGTCTCTTGGCACAATGGTACCCGTTACAAAGGCTTTTGCTATTATTACAGAGTGTATTAGAAGTATATAAAATAAATCCTGGTATATAACTAAGCATTTAGTAAAAGCTGGTATTGTCTTAGCGTTATTTCTACTCTGTCCACTATACTCTGGATTTTATGCAATGTGCTGTTTTCATAATAAGTTTATACTACAACTGCAGTGTGTCAAACGGGATCTTGACCTTGCCTTAGTTCTCACCTTTCTCTGCTTTCTTTCAAAGGAAAAGACCAACAGCAGAGACCTGCCTTTCTCATTCTTGGCTGCAGCAATGGGACTTGGGAAGTTTGTTTCACCCTGAAGAAATTTCAAGTTCCTCTCACATTCAGGATCATCTGATAAGGGCTACAGAAGATAAGACTTCCAAATCCTGTAATGGAAGCTGTGGAGATCGGGAAGACAAAGAGAATATCCCAGAGGAGAGCAGCATGGTCTCTAAAAGATTTCGCTTTGATGACTCCTTACCCAGTCCCCATGAACTCGTTCCAGATTTGCTCTGTTAGCACTTTGCTCTGACTCATTTGGACTGACTTGGAAATTTGAAATCTACTCTGGTCTGAGATTGTATTTTTAGCTTCATATATGATATGTTTATATTATAAATGCACTTTTGCTTAGAAGAACTTAGGGAACAGTTTAAATGCCAAGTTTCTATTTGTTAGCATAATGATATTTTCTATCCTGAAAGTGTTCTACAGAGAAAAAAATATTTTAAGTATATGATAGAAATTTAAACCGTGCATGTGAGTTCACATGCGGTCGAAAGAATTCAAGTTCAGATGAACTTGAATTGTTTTACATATCTCAAAAGGGGTTATATTATGGCTAGTGAATATTGAACAAAATGAAGACATTGGGATTTAGTATGTTCTAAGGTGAATCCTATACCATGACTGTTGACAGAATTTGTTTAGGAAAATTGTCAAAAAAACTCAAAATATATACTATTTTATTGATGCTCCAGAGACATTTTATAATTGAAAATGTTTTATAATTACAAATAATTTGAAGCCATATAAGATTTCCATTATATACTGTATGCTGTGTGAATGGACTCCTTCAGTGAGAACGGAGAGGAAACAAGACTGATCACTCTGCATGCTGAGTCAAAGCATGGCTTCATTTTTCAACTCAAATGCTTTTTGCCCACTCAGTGTACTTCAGCTCTATTAAGGTCTGGAAGGTGGAGAATGTGTGGTATGCAAATTAAGAGGTTCTTCATCCTCTAGAATTTCTACAGTAGAAGGGAATTAGGTAAAACTAAACAAGTTCTAAATTTAGTCAGTTAAACGTATTTATTAATTGAGCATAAAAAATGTTGAGAGACTGAGGCAGTTTACAGAAGTTTGGATGTCTCCTAAATATTAGAATACAAGCCCATCATTTAGAGTTCTCCTTAAAAATACCAGAGCATCAGTAGGACTAGTAACAACACGAGTCCTCAGTAGCATAAAACATGATGGATTTAGGCACGTCTAGAGTTCTTGTTTGAAATTCCTCATAACTGAAGAGGTCCTTATATGTATGAGTATGTTGGTCTGAAGAGGTCCTTGTATGTGTGAATGTGTTGGTCTGCTGGGAGCAACACAGGTGAGAGTCTAGAGAGCCCAGTGTTGAGTCACTGGCTAGTAACTGTTAAGTCCTAATGGGAGGGAACTTACTCATTTGGGGGGAGGGGTGCTCATTAAATTTCCACTGGTGGCCATTAAAAGTTTGTTATAATGTGACGTAAAGATAACTGGTCTCATGGATATTTTACAATATCAAACTTCATTTAAAAAAAAAACCCTTATATTTCTTTATTGAAGCATATATTTTTGTCTAACAACCTGTAAATTCTTGAAATTGTTAGTAAACTCCAAATTCTTTAGATAACGTTAAACTATTTTTAAAAGAGCATCAGGTATCTTTGATTAAATGTTGAATTCCTTTGACATCTTCAGCAATTTTTAAAGGAAAAATTGTACTTTGTATGTGTGCATATGTGTATATGTATAGGTGTATGTATATATGTGTAGATAAAATACAGCCTCTAAACTATATTGTTAGACATTATTTGCTTTGTATGTAGTGCTCAACTCAGGTGCCAAAGGAGTTCATCTTTTATGAAAAGTAAGCATAACTTCTTTAAGAAGTAATCTATCCAATAAACTAAGCACTGAAGATGCTAATTTTAATTCTTGTTTGTCTAAAACTGATGAGTTGTTTCAGTTATTCATTGGCTCTTTATTTGCATCAAATATTAATTCAGGTAAAGCTTAGCCATCAGAAAATGAGATGAGTCCCAAAAGATACTTCATTGTAAAAGTTTTAGAAGTATTATGCCATACCAAAAAAATAAATGTTTCAGTTTTTAATTATAAGCTACTTCTTAAGAATCGTTTTTTATTGAATTCTTTTTCTCTGAGAAATTTTTAAATAGTTTACATGTTTTCCCTTAAGTTAATAGACTGCAGAGTTGTAAATTTCCATGCCTTTTCTTGTTACATTGCTTTATTATAAAACAGTGAACTACTGATCACACAAAGAATTTTAAAATTATCCTTTGATAAAGATGAATTTAAATACTTTCCATGATGAAATGTGGAAATAAATCTTTTGAAAGTATTTATTAGAAATGGCCTAACTTTTTTCTCCACAATTGAAAAAACAAGTCTATCAAGAACAGATGATGGGGCTGGAGAGATGGCTCACTGGTTAAGAGCAGTGACTGATCTTGCAAAGGATCCAGGTTCGATTCCCAGCACCCACATGGCAGCTAACAACTGCCTGTAACTCCAGTTCCAGGCAATCCAGCACCCTCTTCTGGCTTCTGCAGGCATTGCACAACTTGGGTGCACTTACCTACATGCAGGCAATACACTCATGCACATAAAAATAATAAAATATTTTTTGAAGAACAGATGAGGTATCTTGGTAGTGTCTAGAGAGCCCCTCTGAGTGAATCAGTGTTGGCAATACTAACATATCAGAAGAGAACTGTTAAGGGTGATAAAAATTGATAAAATTCAAATTGATTTTTTGGATAGGATCTAGTTGGGTAGGCTTTTAAAACAGATGATGCGTAAATGGCAATTAAAATTGTCATTCTAATAATTTTTCACATTACCTAATTGAGCAGTGGAATTATAATGACCCTTGAGACAAGGCAAGCAGTGCCAGCCCTTCAGTCTAAGGGAGTTAAGGCAGTTGTGTCAGAATAGGAGTCAACTTTTTTCTTGTGGAAAAAGTCAATTGAACCAGCATGTCCGGTGAGACAGTTCATTTTTATTCTGGCACAAGCGTTTTCATTTTGGATGGGTAACAAGTAGTTCATGGGTCATACTCTGAGTAACCTTGTTCTAAGGAGCGTTTATAAGCATTAGTATCTTAGTAATAAGTGTTAGTGCTTACATTTCTTCTGTTATTTTGAAATTTTGGGTTAGTAGCATACCTAGAAATGAACACGTCCTTCTTGTATAAACAATGGTACTTTAATTTTAGATTGTATAAAAATTGTCTGAATCCCATTTGGGAGGTCATTATTGGTTTTTAAATTTATAAAATTATTTTAAATAATTGTAAATTTCATAAAAATTACAAATTCCTTGTCATCTTAACTCTTACTAAATAATCATGTAATTTAAAGTATATAGACAGATTTAGGAATATTACAGTTTGAAGAAACAAAAACTGCTTATTTTCAACGTAATAATCCTAAGAATTAAAAAGCACTGCTTTTCTTTTTACATCTGTGGTTGTCTTGTGTTTTAAAGAATTTTAAAATCTGCTATTCTCAGTCCCTTGCCTGGAAGTTCTAGCTTGAGCTCCCGTTCCAGTACAGCTGTGTTTATTGGGTCCTATCCATTGGCAAGGCCACATAAGTTGGAAAACAAGCAGGCCCATTCCCTGATAATAATACTTTCATAATATGTCAGTGTATGACATTGTCCTATATGTGGCACAGAAGGTAAATAAAGAGTTGTTTAAGAGTTTTGTAATCTTTGGACTAAGGTACAATTGATTCCTGTTATTCATGATATCAGTAGTTACGTTCTACATAAAGCTTGCACTGTCTTGGTGAGTACAGAAGCATTGCTCCTTGAGGAGATACAAGGTTTCCGCAAACCTCTGCCATATAACATCTTTTGTCAGCTCATCCATGTGTATCCTTTTATATGTATTGCTGTTTAAAGAAACTTTGTGTAATCTATATTGCTGGTTCGTTAACATTGAACTGGCTGGGTTTGGTGGCTTATACTTGTAATCTCAGCACTGGGGAGGCAAAGACAGGAGGATCTACTACATATTCAAGGTCAGCCTGGTCTATATACTGAGTTCAGACAAGTCAGGGCTACATAGTGAGACCCTGCCTCAAGCCAAACCTAACAAAAACCTGTGCCTAGCATTATAAACAAAACTCATGGCCAATAGTATCAACTCCTGAACCTTGCCTAACACTCATTTTCTCCACAAGCTACATCATGCAGGGCTTTCCTGTGAGTAGGGAATCCAACCACACAATACCAACACAGCACTTCACTGTCAGTAACATTTTAAACTGAAATCATTGCAAGTGTAATTATTTCTTAAAAGATACTAAGGGGCTAGAGAGATGGATCAGCAGTTGAAAGCATTTGCTGCTCTTGCAGAGGACTTGGATTTGAGCCCAGCACCCACATGACAGCTCACAACTGTCTGTAGCTACAGTTTCAGAGGATTCAGCACTCTCTTCTGGCCTTTGTGGGCACCAGATATGCACACAGTACACATATATTCCAGGCTGGCACACATACACATAAAATCTTTTTATGAAATTTTTAACCACTGATAAGATGTCTGCAAATGACTATGAATGCACCAGCAGGGGTGATTTTGGAAAAACAGATTTCAGCAAGTAGATAAACAACAAGGTCCACTGTGCATGTTGGACTCGCACTATGAAGTGTGATGAGAAAATGGTGTGCAGACCTTGTCAGTTGAATCTGTAGTAAGGAGAAATGTCTTTATGGTGCAACTTTGAAATTACATGCCCTTACCTTGCAAGTTATGAGCTTTCTTGTCCTCTGGAAATAGTCACAAATTTTTCTCTTTAGTTCAGATTTTCCTTGTAGACATTGAAGTTCTGTGCATTATCTCTATTTGGGTATAATCTCAGCAGTTTCAAATGTGACTTATCTCAAAATCACCAGCACATTCTACCCTCAGTATTACCTTCATAAACAGACTCCCTGGCTCTGCGTTTCCTCTCTTAGTTAAGACAGTGCCACTTGCCCAGCCAACACAACTGTAATCTCTAGGTGTCATTCTAAAATTCCTATTTCCTTACTACACCCTTTCAATTAGCCACTAACTTCTTAAAATTTATTTTTATTTTTTGGTTCTTTTGAGTCAGGGTCTCTCCTGTAGCCTCAGCTGGCCTGGAGCTTGCTATATACATCAGGCTGGCCTTGAACTCTCAGAGATCTGCCTGCCTCTGCCTTCTGAGTACAGGGATCAAAGGTGTGTGCCACCACACCTGGCTTAGTCATTAACTTTTATCCCTTATATCTCCTTACTATCTCTTGTAATCATCTCTTCTTGATGCCTGCTACACAGTTTTCAACCTAGACCTAGTTTATCTAGGTCATCTATACAAGAGTCAACAGACTTTCTATAAAAGGCCAGTTACTGGGGCTGGAGATATGACTCAGTGGTTAAGAGTGCTTGCTGCTCTTACGGATGACCTGAGTTCAGTTCCCAGAACCCAGATCAGGAGGCTCACAACCACCAGTAACTAGCGTGTGGGAATCCACCACCCTCGTCTGGCCTCCATGGGTATTTCATTCACGTGTACATACACATTAACACACATACATATAAATAAATAGTATTTAAAAGGCCAGTTGTTAACTATCACAGGTTTTACAGGCTAAACAGTTTCTAATAACTACTGAACTATCAGAGCAAAAAAACAAACATCAACACAACATAGAAATTATTAAGTGTTCCAGTAAAACGTAATTTATAAAAACAAAGAGGAATCTAGTTAATCCCAATATAGATGATTGTTACAATGATGTTTTACTTGTTCTCCTGGCTCTAACATGATTAAAATGGAAGGAGAGGCCAAAAAGGTAGGCCTGGGGCTAGAGAGCCATCTCAGCAGTTAAGAGAGGTTACTGGTCTTACAGAAGATCTGGGTTCAGTTCCCAGTACCCACATGAAACTGCTCACAGCCACCCATAATTCTAGTTCCAGAGGATCTAACACCCTTTGACTTCCATGGGTGTCTGCACACGTGGTGAACATAGTCATGTGGGCACGGGGCTGGAGAGATGGCTCAGTGGTTAAGTGCACTGAGTGCTCTTGCAGAGGACCTGGGTTTGATTCCCAGCACCCACATGGCAGCTATGAACTGTCCTTAACTCCAGTTCCAGGGGAATCTGGAGCCCTCTTCTGACCTCCACAGCATTGCATTGACATGGGTGCATTCACACGCAGGCAAAACATAAATACACATAAAATAATAAAATATTTTTAAAAAGCTATGTGGGCACACATTACATGCATGTAAGTAAGTTTAACAAAAAAGGGTAGTGCCATGTTGGAAGCTGTATTGCTTGCTTTTCTGTTTCTGTGATTAAATACCATGCCCAAGGCAACTTCTGGAAGAAAGAGTTTACTTGGCTTAAGGTTCCAGAGGGGTAAGAGTTCATCGTGGTGGGAGGCATGAAAGTCAGTGGCAAGAGCAGGAAACTAAGAGCTCCCGTCTTCAATGACAAAGCAGAGAAAACTGGAAGTCAGACCAAGCTAAGAACTCTCAAAGATCCCCTCAGTGACACACTTCCTCCAGCAAGGCTCCACCTCCTAAAGATTCCATGACCTCCCAAACAGTGCCACCAACTAAGGACAGAGTATTCAAATAGTAGAGTTTGTAAGAAATTTGTTTAAAAGCGAGAAACTAGTTGAATAAGATGGTTTGGGATGTTCTGTGTGATACACACACATAAATCAAATTTTAAAATATATATTTGAGGAGAAAGCATGGAAATTTATGTCATGCTAATTAGTAGAGGTGATAAACATTACCAATGAAATCCACCCGATGACTTTATAGACATACACATGTGCTAAGGATCCAAGTGCAACCAATTATGACTAGTAATAATCAGATACATACAGATTAGAGATGCATGCACCAATATCTCAGTGTTAGTAGCAAAAACCATGAGTCTGTCTGCAAGGAACAATATATTCTAAAATGAAATGGAGATCTTTTTTAAAGGTTAAAAAATTCATTCAATTTTATGTCTTACAGGGCTTATACTGAGTTCAATATTGTATAACTGTATTAACTCAACTGTGACCCAAAAACTTGCATCCACTTGTGAAAGTGATATACTCTTGCTCAGGAGTGTGTTACTGAATATGTTAAAGCTGTAGTGAGATGCTTCTTCGAATCATGTAGTTATTAAGAACTAAAAAAGAATGAAGCCTAAAACCCGATAAAGAAAATCACTGGATGTGACCGTAAAACATACAGCAAAAGAAAAAAGCCACAAAAAACCAGAACAACACACACACAAGGAGACGACATTCAGTGGGGAGGAGGGCACATTGGGCACACCTAGGAGGAGTTGGAAGGAGAATTTGGGGTGCATATGGTCATGATATATTATATAGATGAAATTGTCAAAGCATAAATAGAAGATTCTATTTAAAAGAAGTTTGCGTGTTGTTTGGACACAGGAAGGCAGTTGCACATATAACCCACAGCTCTTGTGACAGCATGTGCAAGAACTGGGCAAGCCCAAGCTAGACAAAACCCCAACACGGAGGGGGTGAAAACTTAGCTCAGAAAATTGTTATTGAATATGTCAATGTTGTTGTAATGAAATGCTTCTTCTAAGTATGTAGTTATTAAATTTTTAAAAAAGCGAGAAACTAGAGGTTATAGGTTTAGGTCTTTCTTCCAAGATTTCTTGGGGAAGAAAAGTCTGAAGTCTTTAAACAATGCCAATGAGAAAAGTTGAAAATATTTATGGGCAGGGAGAAAAGCCTGTGTGTAAGTAGCAATTTAGGTACATGAGATTGTAAGATGATAGAAAATGCCAGCAAAATTGATGGCATCACGAGCACAAATAGAGGGGTCAGGCTTGCTAGAAGTAATTTTTTTCAGAGTCAAAACCAAAGAGGTGCCAGACATGGTGGTCCACATTTTTAATCCCAGTACTCAGGAGGCAGAGGCAGAGGCAGAGGCAGAGGCATTCAGATCTTGGTGAGTTCAGTCTGGTCAACATAGTTCCAGGTCAGCTAGGACTCCACACTGAGACCCTGTCTCAAAAACAAAACAAAAATCAAAGAGAGTAAAGGAGGTGGAGAGGTGTGTGACTCAAAGAATAAAATATTAGTAAAAACAACAAAAAGAAGAGTTCTTGAATGGTGTCTGTCAAATGGGTAGAGCTTCTCGTCTGTCCCAAGAGACATACGTTCAATACTGAACATCTTAATTTGTGATTAAATACTTCAGTGTGGAGAGTGTGACCAAGCAATCTTCATAATATAAATTTATGATTTCTGTCAATATTTTCCCTTTCGTATCAAAAGACTACTTCTTTGAATCAGGGAATGTATATGGTTGCATTGAAAATGGGTTGGGGTAGTGGCAACACCTTCCCTTGTTCCATGGGGACTTCTATTTGCAAATATTTGAGTCTTTGGGAAAGGTCTTAATGAGTAGAAAAGGAAATGAGAAAGAGAACTTTGGATCTTAGAGCAAGTAACTAGAACCTTGCCCAGGTTTCTAGTTGGAAATACCTCAGAACCTTGTAGGCACTGGTCCAATGTGTAGCTTCTATGGCTAAGGTAGGACCAAAGGGGCTGAGTGTGTTTTGGGATTGAGGAAGATGAAGTTGGAAGGAAAAGGAAGTGTTGACTGTGAGAAGAATCACGTGGGTTGTGTGATGCACACTTCTTTACTCTGGAAACTCCTCATGAACAAAACTTCCTACTCCAGAAGCAGCAGCAGGTTTCATACAATCAGATCTCAAACTTCCTCTTTGTGGAAGCTGACAACACAAACCTGCAATGTGCATCCTTAAAGGTAAACTGACACTAAAATTGGCCAACTCACCAGCTATAGCTCTTTCTCCCTTGCCTGACTTAGTGTCTAGAGTGTGATCAAGCAATCTCCATAATACAAATTTGTGATTTATGAGTACTGGGATTAAAGGTGTGGGCCATCACACCTACGCACCACTCTGTTTTTGTCCTGAAAATATTTCTTCTAGCAAACCCCTCTATTTGTGCTCATGATGCCATCACTTTTGTTGGCATTTTCTGTCATCAAACATCTTACAATCATATATTTAGATTACAACTTACATGCGGATTTTTCTCCCTGACCATACATATTTTCAAGCATTCTCATTAGCATTGTTTAAATACTTAAAACTTTTCTTTCAGTGGCTATTCCAACTCACTTGGAATTAAGGATGAACTGGACATCTCCTGGGTGGTTTCTGGTTTTTTGAACAAAAGCCCAAAAATGCTGCTGACTGCTCCCAACATCTTGTATGCAGCCTGTTTTCTTTTTCTTTTCTTTTTTATTTTCTTTTCTTTTTATTTTTTATTTTAGACAAGATCTCACTGTGCAGCCCTGGCTGGAACTTACTATGTAGGCTAGGCTGGCCTTGAACTCACAGAGATCCACCTGCCTCTACCTCCCTAGTGCTGGGATTAAAGGTGTGTGCCACCATCCCCAGCCTCTATCATCTTTACAAGAGGAGGAACCAATGAATCTTGAGATGATGGTACTGATATCATGGACCCACTGAAGTCACTGAAGCAATGGAAGCTCCTTCTTGACGTTTCAGTAAATAAATAAAGTCCTATTTGGTAAAACCACTTTCTTTGAGGTTTTCTGATATTAACAACTGAGAGAATTTTAATTGACACAATTATCCTTGTTTCCTAAACTCACACTCTATTAATGTGCCAAAAGGGTGTGGCAAAAATTTATTCTGTGCCCAATTATATATTGGAATCTTATTGCATTCAACATGTACTTCTACTGCTGTATTTCTTGAAGGCTTTAATTTGCACTGGGAAACCCCTTGTGCCTCATAATTACTTTGACAAAGCTAATATCTCCTTGGATATTAGTCATGAACAGTTACTTGGAAAATAGTACTAGGTGGCAAAACAATCCACTTCATTGATCCCCCAAGTCTAGCTTAGTTAGAAATAAAATTCAAGCTGCCTAATGAGAACCAAATAGTTTTTATATTTGCATTAGTTAGCTTTCTTATTGCTGTGACAAAATACCAGATGAAAAGCAACTCAAGGGAGGATGAGTTATTTTGGCTCACAGTTTGAGGGGATACAGTCTGATGGCACAGAGAAGGCATGGTGATAGGAGCTTGAAACAGCTGACCAGAGTCAGAAAGTAGAGATCAGACAGGAAGTGAGACCAGGATAAGAAACCACCCTTAGGACCTCATTTCCTCCAGGAAGGCTCTACCTCCTCAAGGGTCTACCACCTTCCAAAACTACCACCAGCTATGGACCAAGTCCATAGCTCATTTAAATACATGATCCCATGGGGAGACAATTCACATTCAAACCACAATGTCTCCAAAAAGGGACTGTGAGGGGCAGGCTTCCAAAATTTTCCATCGGAGGCAGTTTTCTGGATAGAAGGGCTTCTGCTCAGATTCTCATGGTGGCTGTGTTTGGCTTCCAGAACTTTCATTCTCATTGCTTCTTCAGCATTAGCAGTTTACCTCTTTGTGATGTCTGCTGCTCTACCTTGAAGTTAAGACCTTTCTGTCTTTTCTGAGTTTTTTATCAAGGCTTTTTTTGTGATAATAGGAAAGTTCCAATATTTTCCCACATAGCTTCCTTATAGCCAAACACATCTGTGTGTGTACCCACATTCATACTTCTCAATTTTCTTATACGGAAACATAAAAGATTTTTTTGTAGGAACCAAATCAATCTTCCAGTTTATTGCAATATATGAGGGTCTTCCCTTTAGAATGTATTACTAAAGAAAAATTTAAAACTGTCTCCAGTGGGATCACTGAGGACAAGTGTGGCCAGCATCAAATGAATAATCTCTCATGTGTAGGTCTATGCCAACCAACCCTATGCTGTGGTTAACTCTCAGAATAAGCAAAAAAGGGATTATTTTATAATTAGTTCAGAGGATTCTACCCTCTGTGGTTCACCACTGGAATTTAAATGTAGTCATTATAATACCCCTTTGAAAGACCAAAGGAAAAATATATGCTAATTATCCAGATATTTCTAGCCGGATTGTAAAATGCAACTGGGTCACCAGTTACAGACACAATTGCAAACATACTATCTCCCTAGTTATATTGAATTACAAATGAATGTGAAATGTATGTTGAGAAAATACTACTATAGACTGTTGAACAAATAGACATAACAAATGACCTATGTCACATCATGTATACCCCAACCCCCCTTCATTCTATAAACGAATAATTGTGAATCAATCTGTAAGGCTTCACGATTTTCTCTGGTTTCAGTTGTGAACTAAATTTCAAAATTTTTTATCACTGAATTAACTGCATAAGTCTTACTCAAAGTCAAATTTTATAGATGAAATATTATAATTTATTTCTTCCTTTGAACCCAGTTGTTAGCCCAATTTAGCAGGAACGTGATTAGGTTTTAAACTGAGATGTGCACAAAAAGGCCCCTGAAATAAATGAATATTTAAGTAATCACAGACTAAAGACCATTGAAAACAAGTTTAAAGGAAGAAAAGGAGCTTGGCCATTTACTGAGAGGCCCATTTGGCTGCTGCAACCTGTGTGAACATCAACTACTTCGTTCTCTTACAAAATAGCCATCAGCTGTTTGCTTCTTTGATTCGTTCTGGTCCTAATTCATTTAACACTAATGATTAAGCATGGGATACTACAAATGAACCTGTCTCCTTTCTTCCCAGAAATTGAATGATTACACTGGCCAATGGTTGGGGCTTTTATATTACTAAATTTGTTAGAGATTTAATTACTTTGGCTTTGCTCCACTATTCCTGAACAAACATGACAAACAATCCCACAATATTGGAGTTCAATAGTGAGCTTCATTTCAAAATCTCTTTACAGTTTGTGTCTTTATTGAATGAGTGTTTGTATGTCTGCATAAAAAGTATTGCCTGTGGATACATCTGTATTCTGAGATATGGAATACATAAAGAAGAAAGAAAAGTGTGCTAAAGGAACCACCAGGAGTCAGGAATTATTCTTGCCTCTTTTATTCACACTGTTTCAAGCCTGCAAATCAAATGCACCTTCATTGTGCAGGCCAGGAAGCTGAGACTCAGGCAAATTTCAAAGTTACCTAATTATCCTGTGCTGGGATTTGAGCTCAAGTTCGCCTGACTTCAAATGCCTTCCTCCCTCCCTCCCTCCCTCCCCCCCTCCCTCCCGCCTCCAATGCTTCAATTAATTGACCCTCATTAAGTTTTATTAATGAAATCATTCAAAATTCAAAAGGGAAAAAGAAAAAAAAAAACCTATCCTCAGAACCACGAGTCTTTGTTTTTCTTGTTCTATGCAACTTCCCTGTAGCAGTGATCCTTTTCTCTGTTCACTGCCTCCTGCTAAAACCTCTCACTTATTTGACTGAATGACAAAGGCAGCAATACCAAAATTGAACTAAATTTTCCAGCAATAATTTAAAAACTAGAGAAAGTGACTGGAATCTTATCAGCTTAATACATTGGAATTAAAATTTTAATTTTTGCATGATTAAAAACTGAAAAAGTATCACAAAGCCAATGAAATTTATAGTATAATACTCTACATTTCAACGTCTGCTGCATTACAGAAGTGCTAAGTAGAAGGCAGAAGTGTGAACAATTCACTAAAGTGTTTCCTGATGACCCATCAGTACTATATACAAATAGGTATTACACTGAGTATTTACATTCATATACAGTTTGCTACACTTGAAGCAGAAATTGGTTGGTATTGGTCTTCCATAGCTCTTCAGTCGTAGTGCCTGAAAATATTTGATAAAGATAGCTCTCACTAGAAGACCTAGTTTAGGCAGGAAGAACAGCATTTAGCACTGAGGCAAGAAATGTCTGACTCATTCAAGGAACAGTCTTCCAGAAAGAGGTGAAAGAAGAGGCCAGACGTGTAGGCGGGATCATGTCAACAAGCTTGACTTTTCCCTTAGGGCCACAGGATCTTGTTCCTTAGATACTTTTAAGACTGAGTTTGACATAATCATATTTCATGTTTTGGGGCCTCTGTTTGATTTTTTGAGACAGGGTCTTGGGCTCCTCTAGCTGGAACTTTCTATGTAGGCCAGGCTGGCTTTGTTTTTACGATTGCCTCTCCCTCTTGAGTGAGTGCTGGACTTAAAACACAAAACCTCATACTTCATGTTTTGAAAGACCATTATCCAGGTGCTGTGTGGAGGATGGGTTGACAAGGGTTAGAGGTACCACTTAGCAGGACCATTCCAGTTGTCCTAAAAAGACTATGTGGGAACCTGAGGAAGCTGAGAGAAGTGGAGGGATTCCAACCAAATTTGAGAGACTGAACTGATAGTTTTCTCATTGTTTGGCTGTGTCTCATGGAAGAGTGTGCTAAGGATCTTTTCTAGGTTCTTTAAGTGACATTTGCATGGCTGTCAATTTAGTAATGTAGAGAAGGTTTATGGGCAAGACAATTCAGTTTTAGTTGTATTGTTGGGATGCTGACTTTTAGAATATGGTTTAGTCAGCATGAAAGCATAAATTTAGGTGTTGTCATTACAGGTCAACAAGGTGACTACAGCTAGCTCAGAATAGGGCAGCAGGACAGAGCAATGAGCATAATGTCTTCCACAATTCCTGCATTTCAGTCTTAGATGCTTCTTTAGGACATCATCTGGGAGAAGAGAGAGGAGATAGGATTGGAAGGAACAAAGAACTTTTCTTTTTTTTTTTGAACAGCTGCCATTCCTAACCACAGACACAGAAGGGAAACATTACCTCAGTGTGTATGGAAGGACATGGTGTTTATGGGCCCCTGGTAAGTGCAATGCATCTCTGCTGCTGTCCATGCTCCCTTCCCAATTCCTGAATCTTGGTGGCTCCTTATTAATGAAAATTCCTTCATGACTGACAGATATTCAAATAAAAGTGAAAATGACTAACACAAGTGTAATCTATCTCCAGTAACAGATGAGCTTTTCCAGAAAGTGACCCCAGAAACATCTGTGATCTCTAGTGCTCTTTCACAGTCGTGCAGACCACTTTCTTACCCGAGTTCTGTACATGCACAAACAGGTGACATGTGTAAGCTGTCAAAATACATACATGTGAGAAGTTAAAGAAGTGCCAACTGCATCATATCAGCCAAAAGATTTTTTTCAGAAAGGCTAGAAATGGAAACAACTTCACGTATAAAAGATTTGTAGCGTTGGGCTCAGTGGTTAAGAACACTGGTTGCTTTGCAGAGGACCTGGGTTCGATTCCAAGCACTCACATGGTGGCCAACAAGTGTCCCTAACTCCAGTTTTAGGGTATCGAATGCCCTCTTCTGACTTCCACAGGCATTACATGACATGAGTACACTTACATACTTGCAGGCAATACACTCACACATAAAATAAAAAATATTAAAATAAAAAGATACATAGGCTTATTGTCCATTTTTTAAATAATATACCTAACCTTTGAATGTAAATAAACCCTACTCCACTCTCTAGATAGGGAATGTTCTATATTTACTTTGAACTTCCAGTAAAAGCCTGTAAACTAAATTAAAATTTCTTGCATGCCTCTCTAATTTCCCTCAGTAAGCACAGTGTGTAAACTATATTGTTCAAATGCCAGGCATGTATCAGTCCACAATCGGAATACCTCTCGGGAGGTTTCAGTACTTATAAAATAATCTCAAACATACATGAAGAAATGTGCTACCAAATGGAGCTTTGTAGACAGGAAAACTACATAGCTAGAATTTGGTGTGCCTGTTATTATACAAAAATATGAACTGCTGTTTGACATTTTCCGTAATGTGCTTACAGATAGATCTCTTAACTTTGGTGTATTTGTATGTGTGGTATGTACATGTTCGCCAGTGTGTGAATGTTGTATTGCAATTGTGCATACATGTATGTGTGTGTAGTTGTATGTGCATGTGTGGAGGCCCTAGATTGATGTCTATACCTCATTCACTGAGGCAAGGTCCCTCAAATGAACCCATAGCTCATCTGCAGCAGCTTGTCTGGCTAGCCAGTTTGCTTCCAGGGACTTCCTGTCTTTGTCTTCCTAGTGCTGGAATTACAAGTGGGTCTCTACACCCACCCAGCACTTCTGTGGGTTCTGAGGATCCACATTCCAGACCTCATGCTTAAGTGAATCTTACCCACTGAGCCATCTCCCCAGCCCTCCACCATATTTTGTGAGACAAGGTCTCTCACTGAACCTGGAGCTTAGCGATTCAGCCAGACTGGCTGGCCAAGGAGCGCCAGGATCCACCCCAGTGCTGGAATTACAGATGTGGCTGCTTCACAGGATCAAACTCAGGTCTTCCCACTTCCACTCAGTCATTGACTGAGCCATCTCCTAGCCTGAGATCTCTTAACTTTTATTTTATTTTATTTTTTTATTTTATGTGTATGTGTGTATTGCCTGCATGTATGTAAGTGCACCCGTGCTGGGAAATGCCTGCGGAGGACAGAAGAGGTTGTCAGATCCCCTGGAACTGGAGTTACGGACAGTTGTTAGCTGCCATGTGGGTGCTGGGATTAAAACCCGGGTCTTCTGCAAGAACAACCAGTGTTCGTAACCGCTGAGCCATCTCTCCAGCCCCAAGATCTCTCTCTTAACTTTTAAGTAGCAATTTTATAGACATAAAATTCCCACATCATAAATTCACCCACTAAAAGATTTAAAATCTATGTCAATGTTTTTTTAATTCACAGACTTGTGTAACTGTCTCCACTACTTCCAGAATATTCCATCCTCCCCAATGAGAAACTCAGTATTTGTTAATAAACCCATTTACTGTTTACTTTCTCAGCCTCACTAATCTGTTTTCTGTCTCAATGGAGTTGTCCATTCTAGACATTTCATATAAATGGAGTCATAAGATAAAGGGTCTCTTTTGACTGTCTTCTTTGCCTCAGCATTGTCAAAGTGCATGAGTTTTATGGCATCTATCAGTATTCCATTCCTTTTCCTTGTTGACTAGTATTCTACCACGTGGATATATTGTAATTTGTTTAGTCATTAGTAACTAGACATTTGAGTTGTTTCAACATTTTGGTTGTAATTCTGATAGGGACATTTATGTGGGTTTTTTTTATGGGGAACCATGCTCTTATTTCTTTTGGTTATATCTATAGGAGCAGAATTGCTGCGTTATGTAGTAACTCTACTGACACATTGTTTTCCAAAGAGGCTGCTCCATTGTCCATACCCACTAGCAGTCCAGAAGGGCTGTGCATTGTTTCCTACCCTCATTACTCTCTGTGTGTCTTTTGAATCCAAGTGAGTGTGCAATGCATATTCCTACATGGTTTTGATGTGCATTTCCCTAATGACTGATGATCTTTAGATTTTTTTCATGTGCATATTGCCATTTGTAGATAGATAGATAGATAGATAGATAGATGATAGATAGATATACACTTTAGAGAAATTATACATATACTTTTTCCCAAGGCTGGAGATGTAGTTCTGTGGTAGATGGTTTACCAAGCATGCTCACAGCCCTGGGTTTAATCTCTAGCACTCCCCACAAGTCCCAAATTTAAAAATTGAATGGTTTGTCTTATTATCAACTTGTAGGAGTTGTGTATATAAGAATATATAGACAAGTCTCCACAATTTTTAGAAACTTCATTGAAGAAAAGAAATATTAGATAAACAAGGATATCTAATTTGGCATTCAGAATAAATAGCATACATACATGCATATGCTAACAAATGTCAAGTACAATTCTTTCATATTTTAGCAAGGAACGTTTCTTGTTAATTACAAAAAAAAAATCTTAAAATGTGAGACTGTACGAAAATCAGAAGCTGATTATGACATACTCTTGCAATAAAGCACTATTCTGTCTTCAAGATGACAACTGTGAAGTGTTCTCCACAACCTTGGAAACTTTCTGTGAGACATTAAAGAAAAAATGTCCACATATATAATATAGTACCAACTATGTCTACAAGCAAAGTAGAAAGTTATCAAATGGATGTATTGGTGCTGTAGTTTGGAAGTGTCCCCTGAAGACCCCTGTGCTAAAGGCTCAGTCCCCAGCCTGTGGCACTAACAGGGGGTGGCAGTACCTTTAAGAGATGGGCCTACTTAGGTCACTGGGGACATGCCCTTCAAGGAGGCTTTGGGCCCCTTCCTACATCTCTACCACCTCTTGACGGTTGTGAGGTGGTCAGGCCTCCTCTGCAACAAGCTGCCATAGACCCAGACCAACAGCCCATATGACAGTGCACTGAACCTCTGAATCATAAGCCCAAATAAGCCTTTCCAATTTGTAAGCTGATTATGTCAGATTTTTCTTATAGGAGCAGAAAGCTGTGTTAATCAGTTTTTCTATTTTTGTAACAAATTCTTGGGAGACACAATATAAACAGGGGAAGGACTTAGTCTGGTGCATGGTTTCAGTCCAAGGTGAGCTGGCTCTGTCACTTGAGGCCTGAGGCAGGACGGAATATCATGGCAGCAGGAATGTGGTACTCTTCCTAGCTCTTCATGAAGAGCTTCATGCACTAGCTCTTCATGAAGTCTGGAAAGGAACAGAGGAGGATGAATCCAAGGACAGCATATGATCTTCAAAGGCACATCCCCTAGCGGCCTATCAACCAGCCCCTCCCCCACCTCCTAGTTCCACTTCCAATAACGCTAACAAATTAGGAGTTAGTAGATTAACACATTGCATGAAGACAAAATTCTAATGAGCCAATCAGTTCCCTAAAGCCCCACATCTGCACATTGCTGCATTTGGAGACTATGGTTTGATCTTGTACTGAAGAGATAAACAAATATCTTTTTTACCTCAGATAGGGTACCAAAAACAGAGCAAAAGAAACCATTGCACCCAAGTCCAGCCTAGTGAATCAATGAGTTTAATTTGGGTTACTTACAGGAACATGGGTGACAGGTTATTTATGGGAGTGTAGGAAACTTATGGGCGGCTACAATACTGAAGGAAATGTCCATCCCAGTCACTGTTAACTACTTATATGTCCTAAGGGAGCAGTGCTTACTTCTCCCAGTGACCATTAATTGTCTACACATCCTTGGGGAGGAGTGAGGCCTCATGAATCCCTCCACTACCTCCTAGTGGAAACTTAATGGGTCTAATTTGTACAGGTCTCATGGGAGTAATTATAGATGCTAAGGGTTCAGGAGGACACAGCCATATCATGCCTGGAGAGCAGAGCTCCACAACAGGGATCAAGCCTTCAGTGCATGAACTTGTAGAGGACGTTTCATATCCAGACTGGAGCACTGACAAGCCCAGTGAGCAAGTGAATCACGTCCATCCTGGGCAGTGGGATGATGGGCTATGTTTTTTCATGTTTTACAATTATCTATAATGAACATGCATTTCTTTATAAATAGGAATTTTACTGGAGAGAGTGAAAATTGTCTTAGCAGTAGCATAAAAATTGTCAAACTAAAATAATAGATTGTCTTTAAAGAAGGGTGATGGTTTTGGAAGTCTGTGATGGTGTTTCATGACACTGTCTTATATCTCTTTGAATAATGCCAGGAAATTAGAGTCATTTTATCTCCAGCGTCCTATAACCATTTATCTTGAACTGTATTTCTCCACGTGTTTAAGTTAGTTCTTGGTGGAAATCTGGGCAAACTGAGATACACTTCCTTGGTCAGAAACAACACTTTGTAGATTTAGTGCACCCTTGTACTTTCCAAGACCTGAGAAATCCTGATCAAAGATCATTTTTGTTTTCTTACTGCTTATATGCTTGCTTCATGAATTCTTAAAAGAGGGGCCATAAAGCTTTGAAAACATTTTTGTGTGTGCGTGCCACAAATTCTATGCAACATGTTCTTAAAGGCCAAGATTATTCCCATGGTGCAGGCAAGCAATAGATCTTGGGCCACAGTTCTTGCGACTGCTATCGTTTGAAGACAAACCACTAATTGCTGAGGAATTCACTGGGAGCTAAAAAAGAACATTTCTTTTCAGCACACTCCTTGAAACCTCTCGCAGGCTTCTCTTGTTCTGGAGCTCGAATTCTCGTCACCCACTGCTGTTCTCCTTCCTACCTCTCCATGTGAATGTATTTTAAGACAAAGCTACTTTTGAAAAACAAAATGTTCTGGTGGGTTTGGCACCATAGCCCTGCAGTGATGCTGGCACAGGGCTGTGGATACATGTCCAGAAATGCTGTTTGTGAATGTGATAGCAATTCTACTAAAAATAAGGACCTTCTCTGCAACTTCTAGATAGAGGAGAAATTGCAGTTGCCCTCCGCTCTTCAGATGGCCTTGCATCTCCTGTGGGATGTTGATGTTTCAAAGCCTCCACATACAAGAAAGTTCACAGTGGTTTCTTGGGAGTGTCCATAAATATTTTTTCACTTTGGTTTTTGTTCTTAGCAGAGAGTATTGTTTGTAGTTATCCTTTTTCTAAATTCTATCTCTTTTTAATATCTGTAAAATGAACTTTGTGTTGTTTTTAGGGAAGCAGACAAATCCTTTTTTCTTGCTCTGTATAAGGCTGAGGAATTTTACTGAAGGAACTTGCAGCTAGCATTCTTAATGACTCTACTCTACTCTATACTCTCCTCCAGTATACTAGTGAGTTTCCCTTTTAAGTAATTTTGCCTTCATTGCTCCTGCCTGTGATCATTGTTTTAGTAGGTGAATTATTTCGGCACAGAGTGGTAATTGTTCCCTGTATGCTGAGCACACCAAGGCTGCCCCTTTTGTTGAGACAACTCATCTCTGGGCTTCAGCAACATTTATATCAAATTACTCAGAGATTTTCATCCATCCATTAAAAACTTTGGTAACGTTTAAATAATTTAAAAAATATATTTGTATTTATTACATTTGTTTTATGCGTATGAGTGTATTTCCTGCAGGTATGTAAGTGCACCATGCTTGTGGAGGTCAGAAGAGGGTGTCAGATACCCCTGAAACTTGAGGAAAGGATCGGGTGTTAGCTGCCATGTGGTTATTGGGAACCGAACCCAGCTCCTCTGCAAGAGCAGCCCACTGCTCTTAACCACTAAGCAATCTCTCCAGCCCATTTAAATAGTTTTTAAGAAGAAAAGAAGCATTTGCTATTCAAAGTGGATAACCTGATGCTCAACCCTCCTTGGATTCAGGCAGATAAGGCAGTGAAGTTTTTTTTTTTCTTTTTTTCTTTTTTTTTTGTCTTTTTGAAGCAGGGTCTCCCTGTAGCCCCAGCTGTCCTGGAACTCACTATGTAGCCCAAGCTGGCCTTGAACTCACAGAGATCCGCCTGCCTCTGCCTCCCAAGTGCTGGGACTACAGGCTTGAGCCACCACGACAGGCTAGCAGTGAAGTTTTAATTCTCCAAGGCTCTCCAGTGACGATGATAGACAGGGCTTTTCTTCTCTATTTTTTAAACAAAAAGATTTCTCTAAAGCACGTATCCCCACCTTCCGTCCCTGCTCACGTGCACGTGAGCACGAACTCACAAAGGCATTTCCAAGATTAATTCCTTCTGATGGCTTATACTTTCCATTTCTTGGGAAATCTTGAGGATAGCATAGGAGGGTGCTAACTAATCTTGCTATTTGACACCCCATCCCCAGATCCAGCTACCTAGGACTGATCAGGTTTCAAATGTACCAACCTCATTTTGAACCTATCCATGATAAGAGTAACTAAAGTTTATTGAGTACTTTCTTGCCAGGTAGCATTCAGGTGTGTCTCCCTCCTGGGCCACATAAGGACCAGAATACAGAATAGCTATGAATATGTCGAAACACAAAATTATGCATTTACTTAAAACATGAAATTTTTGCAATCTTTTTTTTTTTTTTTGTAACTTGATTATGTGGTTCTTGAGTATGGACTTTGTAGGTGACAGTATCATGTCACAATGTCAAAAGGTTGGGCATCCCCAAATTCATTTTCTCATTTTAATCTCATAACATCTGGCAGTGACAAACATTATTATCCCAGCTTTGCTGAGCAAAACAACCGATCTTTCATAGTTCAGAGTTACCTCAAACCGCTATAATAAAATGCCACAAATTGAGTGATTTAAACACCAGTAATTTATTTCCCAAAATTCTGGAGTCTGAATGTCCAAGATCAAAGCCAATTCAGCTCCTGATTTTCAGACACATGACTTCTTGCTGTATCCTTACGTGGTGGAGAGAGGTCTCTCATCCCATCTTCTGATGACACTAATAACATTCATTTATTACCCACAAAGGCCCTAACTCCAAATATCATCCATCACTTTGGGGGCTTCAACATGTGAATTCTGAGAGATATAAATATTCAGTCCACAGGAACAGCCAATCGGGGGCAGAGGCAGGAATTTAACGCAAGGCACCCTGGATATCACTGTGTTTGCTTTCTTGCTTTGTTATTTTGGATTTCATGACATACCTACCTGCTTCTGTCTGCAATTCCTCTGGATATCACTGTGTTTGCTTTCTTGCTTTGTTATTTTGGATTTCATGACATACCTACCTGCTTCTGTCTGCAATTCCTCTCAGGTCACCTGCTTCCCATGGAGCACATTTACGGATTTTAGCTGTCTACTGAACTAATGCATAGCCTACTTAGATATCATACAAACTATCTGACAAGAAGCACTAGGCTCCTGTGTTCTTACCATGCCTTCAGCAAATACTGCATTCTATGTTATTTGTAATTATACTGATAAAGACTAGAATATAATTTTTTATACTTATCCCATGAATAACAGATTGTAAGGTGAATGTCACTATCTGTTTAATAGCACTTGGGAGTTTATATCTTAGAAACTTTACATTATATTTTGGAAATTTCTCTTTTTTTGAGTTTATGTGACTTTATTGTCCTTAGATGCAAACTGATTTATCATACCTGTAAAGACTGGTTAATTATTTATATTTTCATCTATGATTCAATTACAGTAGAAATATGAATTTATGAACAATCAGATCCCAAAGTGTTTTTGAAAAAATGTTCTTGTAGCCGGGCGTGGTGGTGTATGTCTTTAGACCCAGCATTTGGGAGGCAGAGGCAGGTGGATCTCTGTGAGTTCGAGGCCAGCCTGGTCTACATAGTGAGTTTCAGGCCAGCTGGGGCTACAGGGAGACCTTGTCTCAAAAAGACCAACAAAAACATTGTTCTTGCATGCATGCTTTCTTTGGTGACATGTTCAGCCATTAATTTGTTAAACCTTTCTCTGTAAGTCAGTTGTTGGTGTGTAAGTGGAACAAATACTCTCTGGTGTTTCATGTCTTAAAGCAATGCCACTTGGCAGGGTTAATGACATTGCAAGGGCCTTTCAGTATTGGTCCCAACATGTAGCAAATTGAGAATTTGGTTACCATGTGTCTCTTCAGAAGATTAATCAGTTATGAGTAATTCCAATTACAATAAGGTATGATTTAAAGATTAAGATTAAACTCATTTGTTTACAAAGGGTTTGAATATAGGAGGTGGCAATGAAGACATACAAAGGAAAGAAAATAATGCCTTAAGTTATTTTGAGCTGAATTGAAATGTTAATATATCCATTCCCACCCAGTTCCTCCTCTGTGGATTGAGTTATAATAATCAGATCAAGAAGGAGAAAAACAGCTTTTCTAGAGAATTTTAAACTTTTTTTGATAAGTAACAAGAAACAAATTTAAAATGACATTTAATGGCATATATATCATATATATATAATATATATATGAGGAGAAATTGGTTTTCAAGGGACAAACATTAGCTTAACTTTTCCTATATGCCTTGTTTTAACTGCCTTATCATCAAGGCGAATCCCATTACCACATGCTATTTCTCCCTTGGTCTGAAGCAAATTGACCAAAATATTTTTGAGAAATTAGACTTCAAGGGAGAAGTGAGGTGTATGATAACTGTAAATGGCTCTAGACACCAAAAGAAAACAAAACCTACAAATGGCTACAGCTGCACGTGTTCAGGGTAAAGCTCCAGAATGGGGGAGGGTGGAGATTATGCATCGTGTTTCTTGTTTATCGGTATTCTGGTTCTTGGATCTGAGGTGGCTTCAGTAAAACAGCAGGTGCACTATGGGGGAGCAAGTTGAGCTTTTGAGCACCAGTTCTTTAGGCGGCAGATGCTAGGAGTTAAAGGTGAGCTGCACAGACATCTCAGATGTTAAAGGCATCTGTCATCTCTTCCTAGGTTGGGTAAGTTTACACTAAAATCACACCTTTAGTCAAGTCCAGGGCTCTTAACTGGGATTTATTACTCAAAATCTAAGAAGGGATTTTTTAAAATTAGACCATCAATTTTAACACTCAGATCCCCTGAAAAAACTACATCAGGTACAATGGAATATAAAGTTGAAAAAAAAAAATGAAACTAGAGACCAGGGCAGTATAATGACTGTCTGTCTACCATCATATTGTAGCTATAATCTAACTATAACATTTCCTTTAAGAAATGGTAAATAAAACCTGAAAGAGGCAGAGTCCTCAGAGACTTGAGGTTAAAGGAGCTTGTTCATTGGTATCCTTAGGGATGGAGATAGCAGGGAACTGTATTCTAGAATCTAGATTTCTTATAGGCAGAGAGGCTTTAAGTATCCTTGCCATGCATTAAGAGACACTATTGCCTAAAAGGCGCATTCCAGGCAGTTTTCATCAGTTCTAGAAAGAGGTGACCACTGATTTTTGAGGCAGTTGATGTTAAAACATGCACCTGCTCTGTGTGGCTGGCAGGGTCAATTTGAAGAAATGTGCAATATCCACTTCCTTGTTCTTTCTCAGCCAACCTTCACACTAGTCTTTTTATTTTTAACTTTAAAAAAAACTTTATTGAGAATTCCATACATGCATATAAGGTGTTTTGATCAAATCCATGCCCACTCCCTCCCCTCCAACACCTTCCATATCTCATCACTTTTTTTTTGACAACTTCATGTACCCTTCCTTCCTTCCTTCCTTCCTTCCTTCCTTCCTTCCTTCCTTCCTTCCTCCCTCCCTCCCTCCCTCCCTCCCTCCGGTGTTTCGATCAAGGCCATGCCCACTCCCTCCTCTCCAGCTTCTCCCGTATCTCCCCATTACTTTTTTCTGATAACTTCATGTATACTCGTTCTTCTTTTTGATACTCTAACATTCCCCCCTCTGAAGAGATAATCCTAAAAATATTTTGGGGATTAGATAAGAGCTCCCAAACACTTTTGACATTTTTGACCTTTGGAACAGAGTATGTTGCTAAGAGGCCCAAGGACATTTTGACTTTTAGCCAAGAAACTGGCTACCTTTCTTTGGGTTTTTTTTTTTTTTTTTTTTTTTTAAATCCTAACTGCCTAGCCAATTCCTACCTCCTATTCTTATCACATCACCCCCTGAAGAGGTTACCCAAATTGCCAATAGGGAATCGGGACGGGGACCACTCTGGTTTCTTCCTTGGGGAACAGGGTCGCAAGGTGAGGCAATTGGGGTACCCCATTCAGTGGGTCTATTTAAAAGACTCCCAAATTGCATAACTCTTATCTGTAGGGAGAAAAGAAAGTCCTTGACTGGTGAATAGGGGATGTGAAGGAGAAGTAATTTTATCATATTTTATTATTTTAATTGAAACAGAAAATTCATTTGCTATAGAAACTTCAAAAAATATTAAAGTCAACATAAACTCTATAAGGGTGTGCATGCTGTTTTAGTTAACATATCACAAATACATTATTGCCACTAAATACCCTACCATAACATTTTTTCAGTAATTCCATTACTAAGCTATTTTGTGAGCAACACATCTTTATTTAACCAATACTTTCTTTTTGGACATCTCCATTTTTAAACTATCCATTGTTGAAAACAATGCAGCTATCACCCTTGAAAGCAAATCTTTGTGTGTAGTCACAATTATTTCCTTAAGATAATTCATTAAATGTAGAATGTTAAGGACAAAGAATGTGCAAAATAGGTTTATTTTCTTCTGAAAAAAGTATATTTTTAAGGCTCATCAACTGAGTTTCCCTTTTTATTTAATTTTGTAGGAAAAAATATTTTTTTATTTTTAAATGAGGCCAGGTATTTTTTTGTGGTTTGTGGGCCCTTTGTCTTTCTCTTTTTATTACACATTAAGAAATAAGATTTTAAAATAATTTTGGCTCAGTACAAGCAATACCAAATCTTGATGATAGATTGAAAAAAAGGTTTGGTGTTTTTTTTTTTTTTTTTTTTCCTTTTCCTTTATTTAGATATAAAGGCTGCCCAGCATGGTGGTCCACACCTTTAATCCCAGCACTCCTGAGGCAGAGGCAAGTAGATCTTTGTGAGTTCAAGGTTAGCCTGGTCTACATAACAAGTTCCAGGCCAGTCAGGGCAACATAGTTAGACCTTGTCCCAAACAAACAAACAAACAAAAAGAGAGATGTGAAGGCCATGGCCTTTGGGGCCAGAGGATATGATGTTTGATGTCACAGAAGCACAGCCTTCATTAGCATGATGTGCTTTCTGCTCTGGGTGGACAGACAGGGTAGTCATGGAATGAACCTGTGAAGAACTGGGCAGAGTAGTGATGAATATGACCCACAGTAAACCTTTTTCATATCTGACTCCTAACTCCATGCTGAGTAGCCAAATTATTTGTGGCTACAAAACTATTATTGGAAGGTGGTTTAGGGCTATCAAATTCAGCTCCATCTGTAATTGAATTAGAGAACCACATTATTTTCTTCAAAGGGATTGATGTACCAATCCAGCCTTTGGCATCAGATAGTCTGAAACATGATTTCAGTCAGTGATAAAAGTTTCTATTTATGCAAAATGTCAATGGTGATAAGCATGAAAGAGAAATAATAACATCATTTTCTATCTAACTAAATAATCAACATGAACAGTGAGAAAATTTCTGCCAAACAATGTTTAAGGCAAATGTTCTGTACTGAGAAACTGGATTAAAAGTTTAGGAATTTTCAAAGATCTAAAACAAATGCAAAGCAAACTTTTAGAAAGCAGGTAATTGTAGACAGAAAATCTAGTAGAAATATGTATATATTCCAGTTACAAAGAGAGGAACCTGTTCCTCCATGATCAGGATTAGTGTCGGCCATTTTTCTGTTCGTGGTTGATGGATTATCCAGAGTTTGAAAAACTGTCATTTGCAGTTGAAATAGCTACTTCTCTGTTCTGTGTCCATCTGTGTGTATGCTCATGTGCATGCGTGTGTATGTGTGTGTGTGCCCATGCACACAGACTACGTCTACCCACAACCACATCAACTCTCCACAGACTACACCTACCCACAACCACATCAACTCTCCACATTACACACCCACTGGTCCAAGACTGCATGTCCCTCCACTGTTACTCAGGTAACAGAGTCTTTGCATGTACAGTCTCCAACTGAGCCTAGTGTGGAGTAGGTACTCCCTAAATATACATGTCATGCATACTTTGTCATGACAGAACAGAGCTGCTGAGACATGGCAGAATAGCATTCAGTGGGGTAACGCTGCCATTGTCCCCTCCACCTGAGATCAGGAGACTGAGGCTGACAGCACTGACTCTTATTCATGATAGCTAAGAGTCAAGTGGGAATGCCAACCTCCCATTCCTAGAATTATGTTCCTTCGATTACAAAAGAATATTGACTTGTGCTGATTTGCCCACGATTCTACAACATAAAAATGAGTTAAATGATATTATAAAGGTTATTTTCCATACTATATTTGTTTCTACCTTGTTTCATTTCCCAAATAATTCAGAGCAACCTCTAAACTGTACAGTGTGGTGGATGTGGGAGGTGAGAAGGGAGAGGGGCAGAAAGAAGTAACAAACTGTGAAAATATATCAGAATTACAATAGTTAACATTGGGTGGTAGCTATGCACCAAGCATTGTTTTAAGTGCTTCCCACAAATGAATGCTTTTAATATATACAGAGTCTCTGCTATAGCCATAGAAACAGAAACTCAGGGAACTCCAGGTTACAGAGTGAACAGGGGTTGAAGCCAGGATATAAACCTAAGCAGCTCAAAGCACTGGGCTGTTCTGCGTTCTTATCTCCAGCCTGTCTCCAGGTCCCTGCCTTGGGAAAATATGCCCCTAAATCCACCCTGACATATGCTTCTAAGACCCAGTCTCCTCTCTGTCTTAGCACACGTCTACTGTGCTGAAGAATTATTTCTTGAGGGCTGCATTAAATATGACTTTTGGTTGTTGTCAGCAGGAAGTTAGTTGTCTTAGGCCAACGCTCCAGTTTGAGCTCTTTCATTTAGTTGTGTGATCTTAGACAAGGTTTCACATTTCTTTGTGTCTCAGTTTCCTCATCTGTCAAATTCTAGTGATATTTGAGACTGTCATATGTCATGTGACAAAGAATAGAAAATACTAAGCACAAGACTTGACACAATAAAATCATTAAATTGATGTTAGCTATAATGTGATAAAATATAACACTTCGAGACTGGTACATTTAGGATCTAGCTTGATCACATTCTTAAAGTAAGATCTGAATTATCAGGACTAAGAATAGAAGTCAGGCCTAGATAATAAAACCACTAGTTCTTTGAAGCTCAGTGTTACTTAGGCTCTAGCTTCATTAACCAAAAGGGTCAGCTCCCTCACTTAAATTTGGAAAGCCTAGGTCCTGTAGATCAGGAATTCATATCTATTGATTTTTTTTGAATCTTCAAGGTTCTAGATAAGTTCACTATCTTTACATCTGAAAATGTGATGCTGATCATGGAAATTTAGAAACCGTAGAAATGTTTGAAGGTAGGCTGTGGACGAGAATCCCCTGAATCCTAATTTTGGCTTCTTGCACTCTGTTGCCATTGGCCCATGCAGGTACAGCTTTTATTCCATTTATTGATCATTAAATAGCATAATGAATAGTGGGAAGAGGATCAGGTCTGCAGTCCTGCCATTAGCTTCTACCTGTTGGAAAAGACTGAGGCTCAGAGTGAGACTCAACGTCATACAGGTGGTGACACAGGTAAGGAAAGGAGCAGTGATGATGACTGCCTTGTTCCTATTGCTCGTCCCCAATTCCCTTTGACCCTGTGCCTTCTTGATGGAGGTCATTATCATCTCCAATTTTATGTTTTTTACAATGTCTCTTCTTAGTTTCATCATGCACACATACACAAACATGCATATATATGTATACATATGTGTGCCTAATATGTTGTTAATTCCTCATATCTCAATTAGTATAAATATATTAATAAACATCAGTGTCAATACAAAAATAACATTAGTATTAATTATGCTAATTATATTAATTAATGTGTTACTAGTTAGTATTACATAATTATATTATAATTATCTTATAGAATT
>NW_008340588.1:548356-554306 GCF_000622305.1 Nannospalax galili
GTCTCCCCATAGTCCCAGGAGCTCACTATGGAAACCAGTTCGTCTGTTTCCTTTCTTTCTTTCTTTCTTTCTTTCTTTCTTTCTTTCTTTCTCTCTTTCTTTCTTCCTATTTTTTTGTTTTTTGAGAGTCTCCCCATAGTCCCAGGAGTTCACTATGGAGACCAGGCTGGCCTTGATCTCAGAGAGATCCTCCTGCCTCTGTCTCCTGAGTGCTGAGATTAAAGGCGTGCACCACCACACTCAGCAGGAGACACATTTCATTCAGTTTGAAGCAGACTGCCCCATAGGATCCTTGAGAGAATGCAGGCACTGCTCTTACCTCTGTCTGCTATACAGTACTCTATCCCTGTGCTTTCTTCCTTTCAGAAACCAGGAAACAGGCCACCAAGCCTTTACATGAGCTGACTGGGCTAATCTTGAATCCTTTCCTGTCCCCAGCAACTGGTTAGGAATGGCTACATGATTCAGTTCCAGGTACTACCACAGGAGGTAAAATCCACTGGGGAACTTCTGGGGACATATGCCTAGAGCTTAAAAAGGAGCACATGACAAAGTTAGCTTTCTCTTCCACTTTTTGGACATTACTAAGGATAAAGTGTCTGGAGCTGTAGTAACCAAATTCAGCCAGGAACAGCCTGGAACATGCCAACTCTATTATTTTCTCTCTTTTCATATGTGAGACAATAGATCCTTTAAGCCATTTTGAGTTGTGGTTTCTGGCACTTGTAGCAGAAATATCCAAGCTAACACAGTAGCATGGTACACCTGGTTATCTAGCTATAATAGTGTCTTGCTGCTGATGTACCAAATGGCTATAGACTTAGGGGCTCAAAATGGTGCATAGTTATTCTCTTACGTTCTGAAGGTCAAAAGTCTAATGTCAATTTGTTGGCAGGCATCTATTCTTTTCAAAGCTTAAGGAAGAATCTGGGCTTTTTGTTGTTTGTTTGTTTGTTTTGCCTTGTCAGATTCCAGAAACTATCTAAATTCCTTGGTTTATGGCCTATCTTAGTCTGAACTACAATCCCCAAATACCACACACAGAGCAATTTATAAACACAAATGTATTGCCTACAGTACTGGAGGCCAGAGCATTCTATATCAAGATGCAGCAGATTCACTAAGGGTGAGTTACCTTCCTCTTAGATGGTCCCTTCTTGCTGTGACCTTATATGTCACAAGAGGCAATCTAACTACCTCAAGCTTTTTAAAAGGGCTCTATAATTTCCCTAGAAAGAGCAATCTTGCCTCTTTATCTCTATAGTAACATTTGACAATTCAACTGAGTTTTGCTGTGCTCCAGGTGCTATTTTAAGAGCTTTACCTATATTTAATGACTAGGATACTCCTCTTAAATTATTACTACTGTTATACCTATTTTGCAGAGGAGCAAATTCAATTGTGAATTATTATCTTCTCTACCTATGAAGAAATTGATAGTATATGACTTTAAATACTATTTCAGAAAAAATAAAGTAAAACAGGTTTCTATAACTGGGGACCAGTTAGGATGCTGTTAGTTGCATTTTTTTCCTATGTCTTGTGAGATTTAAACAGCAGAGTTTATCACCTCTCCAAATAGGAAGTCCAGAGGTAAGGTTGGGGGGCAAGTTTATTAAGCAGCTCAGTTGTACCAAGTTTCCTTTTATTAAGGAAGAAAAGCTTTACGCCAAACACTCCAAAGCAATGTATATATATTGATCTCTGCACATTTTTCTGTTAAAGGGTGAATGGCTAAGCATGATTCTCTTTGGGCTAGATCCCCGAATAAAGCCAGGAGTCTATTAGTTCAGGGAACAGGCAGAGAGCAGGGGGCCTACCCTCTCTAGAACATGCATACCCACAGAATGCAAAATGCAAGATGTTTAGCATGATTATGAATAAAACAGCTCTACAGCAGGTCCCAAGCATCCCCAAAGCCTCTGACTACATTTGTTGTGACTCAGAACAGAATTCAGAGCTGCTCCCCAGCTGTGGCTACTGTGGCAGCTGATGCTGTGGCTAAGCACAGTGGCAGGATAACTGGAATCTGACTTCCTCCTTATCAGCACAACTCAAAGGGTCTCAGTAGTAAACAGTTCCAGATAAGTTTAAAGATAATCTTTAATCATAAGGCAGGAAAAGTTCTCCTCACCAGCCCAATGCCTATCTTTTCAGATAGGGCCCTTTCACATTTCACTGGAATCTAAAAACAGGCTTCTTTCTACAGCCCCCCCCCCCCCCCCCAGTAACCTGTTTCACCAAGAGTAAAGCATGTGACATTTTATCTTCCCCAAGCAGAGCAGAGCTGAGTCACCCACACTGGGACTCAGACTTTCCTTGTAAAGCAACCTCCTGAGTCTCAGCTATGTGCTGTCTCCCTGTCCTACAAAAGAGATTCATGTCAGAACCAACTCGGAAAATTTAATGCATATTCCATAGTTATTGAACAGATTGTGCCTTTGTCAATGTCATGTGGTGGTTTGACCGTTTCCATGCTTAAGAAAAATAGGGTTGTTTAGCTTGGAGGTTTAATCAAATGTACACATTGAAACCAAGTGTCTTCTTACACTATCGGAACAAAGTTAAGTGCAGCTTCCTCGTCACTCGATAACCAGATCCTGAGCTGTCTGCTGAAGAGGATTCTCCTACGACAATGGCTGGGCTATAAATCTTACACTTGGGGGTGTGGATGGGTGGGCTGAAAATGGTTGGAATGTTCAAATACCTCTTGTTATAATAGCCAGTGATTTGTGTGTAAATACAAGGTTGCATAGAATCTAAGAGGTTTCTTATGACTTCTAGGAAATGCTTTGGAAGATAGCAGAGCCAAGGACTAAGCTACACAGGACAGTTTGGGGGATAATTAAGAGGGTTTTGGTCTGTTTGGTCCCATGTGTATCCTGGAGGTAGAGCAGTAGTCATACTGCTGCTGCCCGGGTCAGCATCACCTTTGCCTTCCTAGTGCTTCCTAGGTCTCTTCGGAGCCTGAGGACATCCTACTGGCATGCTGGTCCTGCATGTAGAAGCCAAGGTGGGTGCTGGAGCAGTCTTTTTTTCTATTCCTCTCTGGCCCCTCTAAGTATTGCTTTTTCTCTGCTACCCTATAAATCACACAGTGCCCCCTCTGGGAAGTGTAAGATAATTTCTTTAGTTGAAAGTGAAATGCTATCAGATTTGCTTCCTCTAGGGTGAGTCACTTGTGTGCCTGAGAAATGAACTCCTCTCCTGTTACTGATGCTGGAAGTTGCACGAAAGGAATGAGTCCCTGGAGTTTTAGTGCTCACATCATGAATCTCACCCTGGTGGTACTGCGGATTTTGAAAAGGTTGGAACAAGAGTCAAGTCCCCAAGGGGGAGGTTATCGTGAAAATCTCAGATTTTAACAGTGAAGTGTTTTGAGCACATAACTTATTGAACTCTAATATCATGCATTTGAAGGAAAAATATTTCCTTTGTAGCAAGCAGCTTCTATTATGTTTTGGAGGAATTTTCCAGTAAATCCTCTAACAGCTGCTTTACTGTACAGGCCTTGAAATTTTATCCTTGCTTTGGTTATGCACATTTTTGCTTTTGGAAACTTTACATGCTTTTTTTTTTAACCAATAATATTTTGTTCCCCAAAATATCAGCTCATGGGGAAGATTTAATAAAGGTTGATCCAACAAGAGATATTTGTGAGCAATATTTGGCTAGGTACCATGTCCTATGCAAGTACATTCTTTGTAGTTTGTCACTGAAAATCCCAAAAGACATTCTATGTATTTTATAAAAAAATAAAATGTTAAACATTGCTTCATATAAAGGTATTTTGTGGGGCTGGAGATGTGACTGCTCTTGCAGAGGACACAGGTTTGGTTGCCAGCACCCACCGACTGGAGGCTAACGACCATCCATAACTTCAGTTTGAGGGGATCCAGTGCCATCTTTTGGCATCCACAGGCACTGCATGATGGGAGCACTTACATGGGCACAACACTCATGCACATAAAATCAAAATAAATAAATAAATAAATACATTTAAAGGTATGTTGTGTATGTGACTGTGGAACTAAGGATGCCGTGAGTGCTAGCAGAGGATGTGTGTGTGTGTGTGTGTGTGTGTGTGTGTGTGTGTGTGATGGTGCAAACACTGGCAGAACTATGGCCAGGGAACATTCTCTCCTTCAGTGTGCAGTTGAAGATTTCATTTACAGAGGAGACGGTACTCATAATGTGCCATTAAACTGATCTTGCAACTCTCAAAGTATTTTCTGTATGAAAGTTGTCTGGAAGGTCCATGTTTCAGAATAATGTCATGGTATGCTGATTTCCAGAAAAAGCTCCTAACCAACTTGGATTGCAAAATAGAAAAACATGTAGGCTAGAAATTCACCAAGTATAACTTCAGTTCATTGGGGGTAGCATTGCTATTTAGGCTCTGTAACAAAGGAGGCTAGTCCATGGACAGCACAAGAAGGATGTGGAGAAGTGAGGAAGGCTCAGAGGCTTACACTCAGAGGCTCATTCAAAATTACTCACGGTGTCGTGATGGTAGAATACAGGAAGTTAGGTGGCTCTGTGTGTAGCTAGTCAATGAAGGAGATTTCAAGATTCAAAGACAGATTCAAAGGAGATTTCAAAGTGACAACTTAGAGTAAGTTAGTACAACTTACTGTACACACATGGTACACTTACATACATGCAGGCAAACAATACTCATATACATACAATTAAAATAAACTCAAACACATAAGTTTTATTACTGAAAAGAATTTTATTTGAAGAGATGAGTTACACAAGTGGTCAAATAAGGCTTGCTAACCTGCTACACTCCATGTTGAGTGTGTTTAGGTCCAAATGAAGGAAGTTTGAGGCACTCTCACCCAGGATTCTTGTATCACATTAGTTCAAGGAGTAGAGGGAAAAAAGCATTAATGCCTAGTAGTTACAGGTGTATGTTTTTAAATAGATAGGATCTACTGAAATGGAACCAATAGATTTCACCTACTAGTTGTACAGGTAGAACAACAGGACAAATATTACCTTGTTAGGTCAAGCTTATCTCAAGAAAAATCACAAAATCATTGTGACTTTCACATGATCAGACATGTAGAAAAATTGTTAGGTTTATACCCAGCAGTAAGAAAAATAGACAAATCTGCCTTAATTTAGAGAAACAGCTAGCTTGGAGCTTCTGGCCTTTACAATGCCTACTCAGGCTTGTTTCACCTGCCACCCATTTAGGGTAGACTGTGTGCATTTATCTGGAATCTGGAAAACTGGTTGGCAAGCTCTGCTCTAAAAGAGCTGCTACCTATATGAACTTTTGAGACAACTATAAGATTTTTCTTCTTTAATATTTTAATTGGTGTGGTGTTTTTCCCCAAATCCTCTGACTCTGTGACACCAGCTGGGTAGCATGCAATTAAATTCAATCCTAACAACCCAGAATTAGCAGATACTCTACAGGCTAAGGGATGAGTCTCACAAAATTTCCCTTCAGACAAGTTGCAAGATCTGAAGGTCACGTGTACATCTGACTAACTGGCTGTAAATTTGGGGCTTCCCATGGCCTCCCAGAAAATATAATACAGTAATTTGCTAGAATGACTCAGTCCTCAGGGAAGCTGTATAGTTTTATCATACTTTTATAATAAAGAATGCAACTCAGGAACAGCCTAGTGGAAGAAATGCATAGGACAGGGAACAAAGAATCTTATCAGAGAAATGGAAGATCCCAAGACTTGAACAGAGCCAGGTGTGGTAGCCCATGCCTTTAATCCCAGCAATCAGGAAGTAGAGGCAGGTGGATGTCTGTGAGATTGAAGCTAGCTACAGGGGAGATCTGTCTCAAAAAAAAAAAAAAAAAAAAAAAAAAAAAAAAAAAAAAAAAAAAAAAAAAAAAAATTTAAAAAATAAAAAGAAAAAAAAAAAAAAAAAAAATAATAAAAACTAATTTTTACTATAAAAAAAAAAATTTTTAAAGAGG
>NW_008340588.1:554705-576897 GCF_000622305.1 Nannospalax galili
CAGCCTGGTCTACATAGTGAGTTCCAGGACAGCTGGGCTACAGGGAGACCCGGGAGATCTGTCAAAAAAAAAAAAAGGAAAGAAAAGAAAGAAAAGAGAATCAAATAGAAATTCTAGAACTGAAAAGTACAACATAAAAAAATGAAACTATGACAAGCTAAGTTTAACATTACAAAAGAAAGTCTTGAAGATGGGTCAACAGAAACTACAGACACTATTAAAACTGAGGTATAAAACAAAAACAGAACAAAAATGAAAGTACAGAAGTCAAATATTAAAAAAAGAAAAAGCTGGGCACTATGGGACATACCTGAATTCTTAATATTTGGAAAGTTGAAGCAGGAGGTTTGCAAATTCAAGGCCATCCTGGGCTACAGAGTGAGACCCTGTGACCAGTGGAACATATGTAGTCAGACTATCTTAAGTAGAGGGAATACATTGGGACAGATATAGATTTAAAGAAATACTGGTCAAAGAGTTTGCAAATTAGATGAATTATATAATCCAAGAAAAATGATGAATTTAAATTATGATAAAACATAATGACATCAAACCCTTTCATAATCAAATTACTAAAAGTCAATGAAAACAAGAAAATACAGGGCTGGAGAGATGGTTCAGCAGTTAAGAGCACTGGCTGCTTTAGCAGAGGACCTGGGTTCAAATCTCAGCACCCACGTGGTGGCTAACAACCATCTCTATCTCCAGTTCCAGGGGATCTGGGTGCCCTATTTTGACTTTTACAAGTATTGCATGGGTACACACACATACATGCAGGCAATACACTCATACACATAAACTAAAAATAATAAATAAAATAGTTTTTAAAAGAAAATTAGAAAATATTAAAAGAAACTAGAAAAAAGGATATTGCTCATGTAGGTAAATGACATTAAAAATGATTTATGACTTCCCAGTAATGATGCAAGCCAGAATTGATGGAGACTTTCAGCTCATCGCTTGGATTGTTTTAATCCATGTGCACCAATTCAGAGACTCTTTCACGCTCTAACGCAAAGATTCTACATGGTATTCCTCCTCCTCCCCTCTTCCACTTCTTCTACCTCTTCTATCTTCTATTCCACCTCCTTTTTCTCTTCCTTGTTTTGTTGTGCTACTGAGGATTCAACCCAGGGCCTCTCAGATAAGCAAGCACTCTATCACCAAAGTATATTCCCAGAATATTTTTTTCTTTTTATTTTGAGACAGGTCTTACCAAGTTGCTCAGGCTGACTTTGAACTTACTCTGTAGCCCAGATAGGCCTTGAATTTATAATCTTCCTGCCTCAGCCTCCTGAGTAGATGGGATTAAAGGCATGAGCCATATTCTAATCTGTCTCCACTACCAAGCATTTGGCTTAAGTAAACACAACCAGTAAGGCCGAGAATTGTATCCTATGGAGACTGCATCAGGTAGAAAAACATTATAAATTTGTTGAAATCTTTTTAGTATATTATTCTAAATATACTAAATATATATTATGCTATATAGTTAAAACTACTCTTTGCTAATGATCTAATGTATACAGGAAAGAAATGCTAATAAACTGGGGGATCATACTATGTGAATTCTTATTTAAAAATGATAATAGACCATTATAGTTGGATGTTTGAGCAGAAAGCTTCATTGATGGAGCACCATTGAGTTGGGTGGAATAAAGTTAGACCAAGAAGTATGTAGAGGAGAAGGAAACTGCCAAAGGTGCAGGCACAAAGTCTGACTAGAGGTTCTATGATGACTAACATAGAGTGCATTGAGAAGAGGCTCATAGGCGAGAGGGCAGACTGGTAAAGTGGAAGAAGTTGATGGATAATTTTCTGGATTGCATTAGTATTTCCTACCTTTAAATTTATACATTTAGTAGGCCAGGGACAAGGAAAGACAACTGAGGACTCATATAGTTACGTAGGTTTCAGGGCCCAGTAAGACTAGACGGAAGATAGGCAAGACAGAGTTGTACCAGGAACACATGGTTGGATTTGGGTTCTAGGACAGAACAAAGCAAAGATGGTCAGGGCTGGAGAGATTGTTCAGTGGTTAAGAGCACTGGCTGCTCTTGCAGAGGACCCACTGTCAATTCCCAGCACCCACATGGCGGTGAACAATTGTTCTAACTCCAGTTGCAGGGGATCAGATGCCCTCTTCTGACCTTTGTGGTGCACTTATATACATGCAGCCAATACACTCATACACATAATAATATAAATAATAAATAAATAAATAAATAAATAAATAAATAAATAAAATCTCAAGATACTGAGCTTAGAAAACTGGTGAGGTTGAAAGTAAAAATAAATGAAAAGGGGAAAAGAAGGCAACTTTTGGACCTATAGCTCTGGGGAGTAGGGCAATGAAAGGAACAGTCATGAAGGCAATTGGGCACCAGAGTCCAGTGTTCAAATGTGAGAGAACACAGCTGAAAACACAGCTGGGAACACAGCACTAGGAGCCATAGCATCAAGTGATGAAAAAAGCTTCAAGAGGAATATGGGCTTCTGTGTGAGAAATGAGGGAGAGAGGGTGTCTACTGCACAGGACAGGATTTCTGTTTTATAAGAACCTCCCTGATTGGGGCTACACATAAATGAAGTGGCTAAGTAGCATGCAAAGCATGTCTTCCCAGGTGATTGAACTGGGAGATTTAACAGTATTAGACAGGTGAATCCAGTTAGACTGAGGACGGAAGCAGGGTCTGGACTGGACCTTTATGGAGATGAGACATAGGATTTACATCTGTGGAGGTGGAAGGAAAGTTATTCCTTTTAGGGACAACAATCCTTACCCACCTTCAGTTGTCTCCTTCCCATCTCCCTCCTCCCAAATTCATATTTAGAAGTGGTTGATTATAGATCATATGGGATCTTGGGGAGGTCCACCATTCTCTCACAATTGAGTGGAGCATTGGGCAATACATTTCTGAGCATGTTCTGTAGTCTTAAACTGTTGCCTTGCAAATTCCAAACGGCAAAGGGAAATGGGTGGTGGGTTGGCCCTAATCTGGAAACTATTGGAGACTGATTACTACTGAATGGGGGAGAATAGGTCCCAATGACCTCTAGGAGGTTACTAGACTCCAGTGGATGAATTTGCACCGAAGGACATCTGGGTACAAATGCTTGACTGGATAGGACAGAACATGTATGGCAGAATACATGAGGTTAGGGGAGGAGGGGACATGGATGAGGGAGTGGGTCTGAATTTGATTAAAAACTGTTGTATGAAATGTATAAAAGCTCAATAAAAATTTCTTTAAAAATGTGGCTCAGGTCACATTCTGAACCTAGCACCAGCACTTGACATAATTTCAGAGCACATAACATAAGAACATATGGTGTATAGGGTCATTTTCCTTTTAGACAGAAGGCACAGAAACTGGAATGCCTGCTTGACATAAGAACTAAGTGGGCGCTTTCCCTACATTGTGTCAATCAATCCCTACAATTCTAAAGGGTTGTGATCCCAGTTTAGAGAGTAGGAAACGAGAGTGTAGAGATATAAAATAAATTTCTCACTTTCACCAACTAACAGAGATTAAGGCTAGATTCATACCAGCTCTAATTCCAGAAAAATATCTCTTTTCTCCTGCCTTAGACATAGAAGACACCCCTTAAATTATCAGAAACATCTCAGTGTTGAACTTACAGAAAAGATTTATAAATTTAGTTACAAGGTCAAATAAAGCATTTGACAGGCTAAGAATTACTGGATAGGATTCACTCTCAACCTTTGATCAGCAAAAAAACAAAATAGAGCAAAACAAAAACCATCTGCAGTGTGTTCTTTGGAGAGATTACCAAAGTAAAGGGAAAGTTTTTTAGTTGCCCCAAGCAATCATAAAACATTACATATCTATTCGATTGCTGAGCAAAGTTGAAAAGCATTTTACATTATCTATTCGATTGCAGAGCAAAGTTGAAAAGCATTTTATTGGGCAAATAAAAAGTTCAGGATGAACCTTGTGCCAGTGACCTTTTGGCCACCTGACAGGCGAGGAGGGGACGTGATGAAGGACAGTACCTCTTGCCAGCCACGGATGGAGGTCTCTCCAAACTTTGGACACTTTAACTTACTGTGTGCAAATTATCTGAATACCCAGGGAGGAAGACCTGATGTTTCTCCAAATGCAAACTATCTTATTTGTCTAATTTTTTTTCCCCTTCACATTGCCCAGGAGGAAAATGAGTTATGGAATCGCCTTGTTTCTCCAAATGCAAACTATCTTATTTGTCTAATTTTTTTTTCCCCTTCACATTGCCCAGGAGGAAAATGAGTTATGGAATCGCCTGAAAGTACAGCATGCCGTTTCCAAAGTAGCCTAGAAGTAAATCCTGGCCTGACAAGTCAGTTTATTTTTTAAACATGTCATTTTCTCCAGTCTTCATACATGGCTGTGTTTCTTGAAAAGTTATCAGAATTTGAAATATTCCATATTTTGTTAAGAGTTCTATTAAAAAAAAAAATGCCTTTCTTCCTGAAATGCAAGTGAATATATCTCCCTCTAGTGTTCAAAGAAAACAATGCAGCCACTTACATTTCTCTGGTTGTGATTAGCAGAAGGTCAACAACATGTGGTAATAAAGCAACACCGCTGTTTGTTTTTACAGGAATCGGTCCACTTATAGCTCAGTGTTTTCATAAACAAATACCACAGCATGAATTTCCAACCCCATTTTGCAAGGTTCTTTTGTATCAACATTATCTGTTGTAACCTGACTTTGTACTTGTATAACTTTGTTAGAGTTGAAAATTTTGTGATTTTTTTTTTTTCAATTTTAAGTTTCCGGAAAGAGAAAATAAGAGCCTTAGTTCTTAGTCCTTGAACTACCTTTTTCCCTCCCACTCTCCCTAATGAAATCATTTCAGTGACAAAACGAACAATTAATAATGAAACACCAAGACTGTGAGAGAGAACACAAGATTTTAAATCCAACTGAACTTCATGTTTAGGGAACCAAAATATGAACTCGTTTTAGCTCCCTCTTCTTCCATTCCTCTCTCTTTCCCGCCCCCTCCCTCCCTTATCCCTCTCTTTCTTTTCTGCCTCTTAACGGTGGTGTCCCCTGTCTCATTGCTTCAGTCACACCATTTTGGATGAACTTCCAAGCTATATTCCAATCTATCTGACCAGTGATACATCCAGAGTTGTATAGCTTCTGTTCTCTCCAACATCTTTCTTGGCCATCTAGTAGGTGTCTCGAACTCAACATATCAAACATTGATATTTTCATTCCTTTCACCTTCCATCATGACCTCTCTGCCTTCTTCATTTTAAAGGCATTACCATCTACCAAATAGCTCAGACAGAAAAAACCAACCAACCAACCAACCAAACAAACAAACAAACAAACAAACTGTAACAGGTGTTTTCCACCTTAGTCTCAACTCTTACATCTCGTACATCAGCAAGTCCCATCTGTTTCTTCTCCAAAGTGCATCTCTGATATGTCTCCCTTCTATCTCCACCACTGGACTCAAGCACCTTTGTGTCACCATAGCTACCTCCCTGGCCTTCTCTAGTAGGTTCCAGGTCAGCCTTCCTGCTTCTGTCATTGCCTCATTTCAGCTCATGGTTTCTCAGAGGAAGGAGAAATACCAGCAACTCCTTGCTTCTTCCACATGTCCATGGTTTCAAAAACAAGAGGTACAAAATGAAAGTGATAGTAGGAAGCCACATAAAAGTCAGAACTCAGTAGTGGCTGAAGGTTAGACAGTATGGCTTATTTTTAACAATTATTTCAGTGTGTGTGTGTGTGTATGTGTGTAGGTCAGAGGACAGCTTTTGGGAGTAGGTTCTATTCTACCATGTGGGATCTGGGGATTGAACCAAGGTCATCAGGCTTGGTGGCAAGCATCTTTAGCTGCTGAGCCATCTCACTTTTTATCTATCTATCTATTTATTTATTTATTTATTTATTTATTTATTTATTTATTTATTTAGACAGGATTTCCTGTAGCCTAGGCTGGTCCCCAAATGTATATCTAGCTGAGGTTGGCCTTGAACTCCTGATACTCTGGCCTCCACCACCAAGTGCAGAGATTATTAACACAATATATTCTAAAGGCATAAAAGAAAATGAAGCCTTTTATTAAAATAGCCTCTTAGAATAAACATAAATTTAAGTATACAATCCTTTAGCTAGTATTCATTCATATTTAATAAACTATTTTACTAACAAAAGTAAACAACAAAAAAATATTCCAAACAGAGCACAGGATCACAAATCCAACTGAACTCGACACTTAAGGAACTAAAATAGGAAGTCAATTTCTAGTTTCCATTTAGTCTTTCAACGTTGGTTGTCTGGGAGAACCAGCTTTGGTTCCCATATACCTTTACTTACAATGTACTTCCATATTTATACATAAGTTAGGAGTATATTGCAAGTTCTACCCAAGCAAAGCAACTAAGCATCTAAGGGACTCTCTATGAGAGGTGACAGGAAATGCTTTTCTAGCACTTGTGAGCAATGGTACAAGAACATATATCTAAATTTTACTTTGAAAAATATGCTGGTGCCTGTCCCAATTTCGAGCTGGTCTCAACCTGAATAGTGAGGAGAAGAGATTACTTTGTCTAATTCTTTCATGTCAGTTTTCAATTCCTGACATTGCTGCCTACATGAGAATTCCTGTGGGCACCCAGCCCTGGGCCATATTCTTTCTGACTCGCAGAGAGAGCAGAGCCGCTGACAAATACAAAAGCAGCAACTTTGCCAATTTCATAAAACTGTTTTCTTTCCATAATTCTGACAAAATGCCCTGCCAAAGACAGACTTAGAAACAGGATTCTGCAAATGAGAAGTTGACCCCAGGGGAGCTATGAATGGAGGTCTAGCAGAGGCAACACAGAAAGTCAGACTAGCCTGATGTCTGCATGACAACTAGATTGGGGCTTGTGGCCGGAGATCAAAGGACCTAAAGGACATAGGCAAAGGACATTGTGCTTATGGGTGAGAAATCACTGAAGGCCAGTGGCATGTTCTCAGGCTCCTCTCTATCCAGTGCTGTTATTGATCCATAGATGAGCCTGCTCACGTGGGCTGTGACCCTCCGTGAAGCTGTCTAGATGATGATGGCTTCTACTAAGAACATTCAGTTCCTGGGACTGTGGGGAGAAGTTCTTGGGGCATCACCTTGGCAGTTACGCTGACCATCCCTTCACCTCTCCTGCTCACTGCCTGTGGGGTAAGTCCTTATGGTAAGTTTTTCCTTTCTAATATTCTAAGTTTTCTTTTGAAAACTTCTGCTTGGATGGTTCAAACTTCTATGCTCTACTGACTCTCAAATTTTTTCATGCCTTTGGTTGGGGTATGTCACAGTAACAACTGAATCTTCAACCCATTCTCAGAACCCTACTCTTCCCTCCCGAGCTGGCTGCAGGCTGTCTCCCTGGTCTCCATTTCTACTTTCCAGATTTGGGAAATGAGGTCTTTGGTGTTTATCTGTTAGCAGGCACTTCTAGAGACAAAAATCATATATTAACATACTTTCAAGGTTGTCATCTTTATTTATTTCTGCTAAGACTCCAGAGAAAATTTAGAAGAAACAATGAAGGTCACCAAGCCGTCCTGGTTCACTTTTTGAGGAAACAACAGTAAACTGGGCTCATTAAAATACTTTACTGGCAGAGCATCGTGCCTTTAATCTAGCACACAGGAGGCAAAGGTAGGAAGATTTCTGAGATCCAGGCCAGCCTGATCTACCTGGCAAGTTCCAGGCCAGCCAGGGCTACATAGTGAGACTCTGTCTCAAAAACCAAAACAACAACAACAACAAAATGTTGGCAAGGATGCATAATCCTTACATAGTGTTGGCAGGAATTAAAAATTTTTATTTTTATTTATTGTGGGGGGTGTGGGGGTGTGGGGGTGGATGTACCATGGAGCACATGTGGAGGTCAGAGGACAACTTCGTGGAGTCATTTACTTTTCTTTCACCTTTATGTGGGTTCCAAGGAGTGAACTCAGATCTCTTGGCTTGTGCAGAATGTACCTTTATCAACTGAGCTATCTCTCTGACCCCAAGGGAATTTAAAATTATAGCATTGCGATAGAAATCAACATGGAGATTCCTAAAAAAGAAAAGAAAGAAAAGAAAAGAAAAAACCTAAAAGCATAATCATATGCTCCAACTACAGGATTGGTGGGTACATACTCAAAGGAGTCTAAGTCAACATAGAATGGAGATACTTGTACATTTGTGTTTTTTGAGGTACTGTTCACGATAGTTATGGAATCAGTCTTGGTACTCACCACCAGAGGAATGGATGACCAAAATGTCATACACACATACAACACACACACACACACACACACACACACACACACACACACACACTGGAACTGAGCATGCCCAGAAGCATACTGTCCGCCACCTTTGTGTTCTTGAGCTGGGCAAGCTCAGGAATGTAGAAATGTGTTTGCCGCCTTTCCCTCTTTAATTATGGCCTTAAACTGAACATGCTCAGAAGTGTGCCAACCCCCAACGCCTTCCTATGTGAATATGTGTAGCTCCCAAATCCCCCATGCTTCCTTTGTTCAGGAAAGGCATTGCTTTTAAAGCAGCTCCACTGCTTTCCATACGGTCTGCAGGTAATGCAGCTTTCTAAACAGTTTACCTTCTGGTTGTGCTTTTTGGTTTTGCACTCAAGGAGATGTGGACCCATTTCTTTCAATTACATATCCTGTTTTCCAGTACAGGTTCTTACCAACTGTGAGTGTGATGGTTTGAATGAGAATGTCCCTCATAAGGTCCAAATATTTGAAGACTTGGCCCCAGCTGGTGGGCTGTGGAAGTTTAGGAAATACAGCACTGGGGAATGGGCTCTGAGAGTTCAAAGCTGTCACCTGAGTTCTCTGAGGCTCCCAGGCTCCTGGCACTATTAGACAAACCATATAACACATCTTTATCTGAATTTTTCATAGTTAATATCCTGGGTAGGGGAAATAGAGTAACTTACAAAGGCAAATACCTGGTGCCCTGTTCCACGCTGTGGCTCAGTGGCCCGCTGTTCCAGATGGCTTCCATGCTCCACCCAGAGTCTCCATTAGCTTCTGCCCATGCCTCATGGGTCCACAGTCTCGGTCGGTAAATGCCCCCTCTCGAATCCAAGCAGACGAGAACGAGGGCCATTTTTTCTACCCTGCGGCTGCCAAACTTGTGCCAATGTTTCTCCCTCCCCAGCTAGCTCTCTGCAGTGCCCTCTCTGTTGCTAACTCTCCATGACAATTTTCTGCAGCATGCCCCCACCCCCGAGGAATAAGTGCCCCCCAGGACTTCCAGTTTGCTTCACTCTCTGCTTCCTGTGCCTGCTTAAAAATGACCAAGCTTGAAGTGAGGGCTCAGCTTTCCACTCTGGCTGCCTCCTGCCATGCTTCCCCAACCAGGACTATTAAGACACAACAAAAAAAGAAAACTATAGGCCCATATCCCTAGTGAGTATAAATGCAAGAAATTCTCAACAAGATACTTACAAATCACATACAAACACATATGAAAAAGAACATCCACCATGATCAAGTTGATTTTATTCAAGAGATGCAGGGATGGTTCAATATACATAAGTTAATAAGTGTAATAAATCATATAAATGGACTTAAAGACAAAAATTATAGGTAATTTCAAGAGATGCAGAAAAAACCTCTGGCAAAATTCAGAAGGCATTAATGATAAAAGTCCTAGAGAGAAATGGACTAGAGAATTGGACTTAACACAATTAAAGCTGTATATGAAAACACCACAGCCAACATCATTCTAAATGGAGAAAAACTTGAAGCCTTCCTATTAAAATCAGGAACAACACAAGGCTGTCCACTATCCCCACCCCTTTTCAATATAGCACTTGAAACTCTAGCTAGAGCAATAAGACAAGAGAAAGAAATTAAACAGTTACTAATTGAAAAAGGTCGAATTAGCTCTAGTTGCAGATGATATGTTATTATACACGAGATTCCAAAAATTACACCAGAAAACTTTGAAAAATGATCAACACTTTCAGCAAAGTGGCAGATTATAAGTTAATTTACAATTTCACTAACCTTTCTATATACCAATAAAAGAGATTACATAAGCACTCCCAGTCACAATAGCCTGAAAAAAAAATCTAGGAATAAAACTAACCAAAGACATTAAAGATCTTGACAATGAAAAATGTTAAATCTTTGAAGAAAGAAATTGAGGAAGACACCAGGAGATGGAAAGACCTCCTGTCCTCATGGATTGGTAGAATTAATATTGTGAAAATGACCATCCTACCAAAAGCAACTTATAAATTCAATGCAATCACAATAAAAATCCTCATGATAGTCTTCACAGAAATAGAAAAAAAAATCTTAAAATTCATATGAAATCACAAAAGACCTGGATAGTCAAAGCAATCCTGAACACAAAGATCAATGCTGGAGGGATTACCATACCAGATTTCATACCATACAGAGCTGTAGTCATAAAAACAGCACTGTATTGGCACAAAACAGACATGTAGATCAATGTAACAAAATAGAAAACTCAAACACGAGTGCATGCAATTTCAGCTACCTGATATTTGACAAAGGTGCAATAATACACCCTGGAGAAAAGACAACATCTTTGACAAACTGGTACTGGTAAAATTGGATCTCCAGGTATGGAGAAATGAAATTAGACCCACATCTATCACCCAGCACAAAAGTCAACTCCAAATGGATCCAAGACCTCAATATCAAACCAAAATGCTGAAACTGTTAAAACATAGGCAGTACCCTACAAGATATAGGTGCAGGAAATAACTTTCCAAACTGAACTTCAGTTACTCAGAAATTAAGGTCAACCATTGAAAAATGGGACCTCATTAAACTTAAAAGCTTCTGTACTGCAAAGGAAACAATCAATCCAGTTAAGAGCAAGCCCATAGAATGGGAGAAAATCTTTAACAGCTACTTATCTGGCAGAGGACTAATATCCAGAATATACAAAGAAATTAAAAAAAAATCAAGCAAGCAGATGACCTAATTTAAAAATGGGCTATGGATTTGAACAGAGTTCTCAAAAGAAGAAATAAAAATGGCTAAGAAATACCTCAAAGTGTTCAACATCCTTAATAATTAGAGAAATGCAAATTAAAACTACTTTAAGATTTCATCAAGAAGATCAAGAGAACAAATGACACCAAATGCTGATAAGGATGTGGGGAAAGGGCAACACTCATTCACTGCTGGTGGGATTGCAAACTAACTGGTACGACCACTATGAAAATCAGTGTGGTGACCTCTTAAAAAACTAAAAATATATCTACCAGATGATCCCGCTACACCACTCCTTGGCAAACTGATGCAACCACTGTGGAAATCAGTATGGAGAACTGTTAAAAATCTAAAAATAAATCTACCGTATGATCTGGTTATACTAGTCCTTGGCATATATCCAAAGGACTCATCCTACTTCAGAGATATTTGTACATCCATGCTTGTTACTGCTCTTTTCACAATAACTAAAAAATGGAAACAGCCTAAATGTCCTCAACTTATAAATGGATAATGGAAATTGTGGTACATTTACACAACTAAACTCTGCTCAGTGGTAAAGAAAATCAAAATCAGCTGGGCATGGTGGCACATGCTTTTAATCCCAGCACTTGGGAGGCAGATGCAGATGGATCTCTGAGATTGTGAGATCGAGGCCAGCCTGGTTTACATAGCAAGTTCCAGGGAAACCCTGTTTCCAACAGGAAGAAAAAAAAAGAAAGAAAGAAGAGAAAAAGAAATGAAATTTTCAGGTAAATGGATGGAACTAGAAACTGTTATACTAAGTGAAGTAACACCGACTCAGAAAAACAAATGATGTATGTTCTCATTTGTGGATCCTAGCTACAAATCCTTACTTGTGAGTATATATCCACAGCAGTCAGGAAAATGGAAAGGAACATGGGGATAAAGGGGAAGAAGGATTTCAAGAGAGGTGGATGGTAGGAATCAGGAGACAGGTGTTATCAAGGAGAAAATGAGGAAAATGGGGTTACTTTGGGGGGGCATCAGGGAGGGCTATACAGGGGAAGGGAGAGAGAGAAGAGATGAATAACACTTAGGTGGCATGAAAAACCAGAGGAAATATATGAATTAAAAAGTCTACTGAAACACACACACACACACACACACACACACACACACACACGTATATAGCTGAAGGATATATAACAAAAAACAGTGCAAGGCAGGAAACCTCCCTTCGAATCGTTGTTCCGAATAGTCCAAGAGATTCCTCAAATTACTCAGATTATTGCCATAAGCTTTGATTGCCTCCCAGAATGTGAAGGTAAGACTCTATTGCTAAAGATAGGACATACTTTGGATACAGAACTTGGAACAATCAAGCTGGGGCTGATCTGGAAGCCTCCTCCTTGAAGACTAGCTCTCATAGTATCAAAAGATGCTATGCAAACTGCCAAGAGAGAAGACCAACAAATGATCCTTCCAGCTGTAAAGTCTATGAACTACAATGTCAGACTTAGCAAATAATCTGTACTGGTGCAGTAGTGGCACTTTTATCTCGGGGGTAATCAACAGCTGTCTAATTGGTCTTAAGTTCCGCTTAATGGGAAGGAACTCACGTGTGGTACTATGAAACACAACCCAATGTACACATGGCTACATAGGTCATACATCGTAGGAAAAAAAAGTACTTTTGTCACATCCCTAGACCAACATAATTTCTTATTGTATTTTAAATACATATTCTTATATATACAGACAAGTGCACCTCTCCCCACTCATCAAAGCAGCTTCTTTTCCGAACAGATGGAGACTATTACAAAGTTCCACAACTGGTCAAACACAGACAGTAAGTGTCTGTGAGATGCCCAGCCTCAATGGACATATCTTCAGTGTAACCTCTACACCTGAGGCTCAGCGAACATAGCAGAAATGGGGTTGTGGTGGAAAGAATATTAATGTCATCTCTCAACTCTTACCAGCAAAGCTTCCTCATGCAACAGGTGATGATTAATTCAGAAAGTCACAACAGGCCAAACTGCAGAGAATAACAGAATGCAGAGTGCAGGCTGACTAGAATACCTATATCCAAACTCTGCCACCCAAGGTTCAGGGATCATTGAGGAAGAGGGTCAGAAAGACTGCAAGAGCCAGAGGTGGTGGATTAACACATGCAAGCTCAAGCCAGACAAAACCCCAGCATAAAAGTCCAGAAGGGGTAAGAAGCCCCAACCTTAGCTGAGGAACTATGGCAACCAATAACTGTTGAGAGAGAGGAAGAATCTGTTTTCTTTAAGGATGTGATGCTAGATAGGTTATACAGACTCCAGTGGATGGACAGACACTGAAGGACATTTGGGGACACAAACTTTACTCATGACAGAGTACATGAAATCTGGCTGGGGTGGGTGACTGTAAGAAAGGTGCAAATAGGTGAGGGGTTCTAACTATAAATGTGATTAAAATATATTGCATGAAATTTGCAAAAATTCAATTAAAAAAACCCCACAAAACAACCACAGCAATAACAAAAACCTCAAAACAAGCCAGGCCTGGTGGCACATTCCTTTAATTCTAGAACTCAGGAGGAAGAGGCAGAAGGATCAGGAGTTCAAGGTCATTTTTTTCTTTGTTACCTGTTTTGGTCTATGAATATCAGAAGATATTACTACTGTGATACAGAAACTTAAAATTCGCATAAGAAATATGAAGATACGATGCAGAAAAAAGCTAAAATTATCTTTGATTATAGTGGCAGACACAGTTTCTCCTGAGGTCAGTTTAAATGATATTAGTGCCTTCTCATAATAAAATTCTCTATGATTTAAAAAATGGCCATTTAGCCTCTTCTTTTCACCACCTCAGAGAATGATGCCACCACTCAGTCAGGTATCCAAAGCAACAAGTGATCCTCAAGCTCCTTCCTTTCGAACATCCACATCTCAATGAAAACATCCCTTGACCATCCCTGGATATACTCACTGTACTCCACTTTCCAACATCACCACTAGCCCAGTTTCAGCCACCACTCTGATTTCTCATTGAATTCTTGAATAGCCTTCTAACAGGTCTCCTGTCCCCCTACCATTTGGAGGCTAGGGTGGTCTTTCTAAAATTCAGACGTGATTTGGTCATCATTAGTTTTTCTTCCTCCTTCCTTTACCCAGATCTACTGCCCCCCATCTTGTAGATTCATTTTTAGTTCTTCCAATGGCCATCCTCCATGCCAGGCTTCTGTAGGTGGATGATCTTTCTGCCTGGAACATTCCTTGCCTGACCATATCTCCTCCTTCAGACCTCAACTTCCACGTCTTCTGTGAGACTGTCTCTCCCAGGGTACTGACTCACCTCACTGTCTCTGCTAGTTTATTTAACCCTTCCCCTAGTCTGTGCCTAAGTAACTGTATCTTGATACAGCATTTTTCATGTAGTAAATCATTTATGAATGTGAATATGAATTTAAACGAATCTTGGAAGTTTCACTTTGTGATATCTTAGTAGTTGTTTCCTAGTGTGCAGGACGCATTGACAGAACTAGACATGGAAGGACCTGGATAATGAAAGTGTTGACTGGCTTGAGTGTCTTCTCATTACTCTGCTTGTCCACACCAGCAATGAAATTTGTGATCATTTCATGCCACGGGTCCTCAGACCTAGGGGTAGACAAAGCTAAATGAAGGGTTAAGACCGAGGTCCATGAGCACCCAGCTCAGTTGGACAGCGCAGATGCTTGCCCAGGGTGTTCAACGTCACCGAGGCCCTGAAGAGCGCCCCCTGCTGGACCGCACCGACAATTCCAGGCCCGATTCCCCAGCTTCGGATGACCGAAGTGGAACCTCCTAGCTTGTTGCTTAGCAACGAATGCTACAGGGACGCTAGAGCTCCCTGTTCAGAGCGAGCACAGGCTCAGCGAGCTGAGAGCGCCAATCCGCAGCGGACCTTGTGTCTCTGGTCTCCAGACCCCGGGTGTCCCGCAGCAGCGACCCGGGGCGCCGTGCGCGACCCGGCCAGACCTCGCCGCCATGAGCAGCGAGCAGGTGAGAGCAGCGTCTCCAGGGCCCGGGCCGCCAGGGTCGTCGGGGCCTCCGGGGTCGCCAGGGCCACCGTCCAGGGCGTGGGCGTCAGAGGGGTGCAAGTCGCGGCTATCGGAACTCCGTAGCGGGGACCTGCGCAGCGCAGCTCCTCCGGCTCGGTCCACCTCCTTCCCCTCCTTCCGTGTCCTTCCTTCCATCTCCTTCCCCTCCTTCCTGTCGTCCTCTTCTTCTCTCTTCCTTCCCCTTCTTCCACCTCCTTCCCCCCTTCTTCCCCTGCTTTTCCTCCTTCCCCTTCTCCTCCTTCCCCTCCTTCCTCCCAGGTATTGAGTACCTTGATTGGTTCCCTTCCCTGGCCCCTGCTGTCGTCCTAACAACAGAACACTGCGCCGCGCTGCACCAGCCCTGGAAACTAGCCCCACAGCGACCCCAGCTGCTCTGCGGCGGTGTTGCAAGCTGGGCAGGATGTTGCTGTGGGCGTGGGCTCTGCTAATTTCAGACAAATCACTTAGACTTTTTCCTTTCTTTTTATTTCTTTCGTTTTAATTCTTGGGGACAGAGACTCATTATGTAGTCCCCTGCTGGCTTGGAACTCGCTATTTAGACCAGGGTGGCTTCGAATTTACAGCAGTCCCTTTGCCTCAGCCTCCTGAGTGCTGAGATTATAGGCTCTCAGTCTTCCTAAACCTAATTTAAGTCTCTTATGCAGAGAAGGAAAGTCAGAACAACTTCCTTTTAAGCTCTGAAATTTAAACAAGAGAAAAATACTATGCTACATCATAGTTATGTTATAGGATATTACACATGAAAAGGCTTCGTAAAGTGGCAAACACTGAAGAAAATATTCCTGTGGCATGCAATAGATTAAAAGATGCATGTTGCAGTAACTATGCTTTTTTTTCTTTGTCTTTTTGAGACAGGCTCTCTCTGTAGCCCCAGCTGACCTGAACTCACTGTGTAGACCAGGCTGGCCTTGAACTCACAGAGATCTGCCTGCCTCTGCCTTCCAGAGGATTAAAGGCCTGGGATTAAAGGTCTGGGATTAAAGGCCTGGGATTAAAGGCCTGCGGCCCACGCCTGAAGCAATAACTATTTTAAAAAGAAAAAAAAAAGTCTATCTTTGTTGAACTTAAGACTAACGGGGTAGTACAGGACATCGGTCAACATTTATGCCAGCACACTTCTGAGGTGTAAAGAAAACCTCCAGCTGTCTACCCTGTGATGAGTGAGAAAAGGACTCTGTAAGCAAACTGAATAAGAAGCTGTTTTAAAGTTTGCAAGTTTTGTTTCACTTCCTACTTTTTCATTACTTTATAATACTTTCTTTTGTAAGTTGAATTTGTTGTGGAAATGCTGATAAAACCTTATTTAGGGGCTGGGGAGATAGTTCAGTGGTTAAGAGGTAGATGTGCAAACAATGAGAACCTAAGTTAAAATCCTCAGCAACCACTTAAAAGGCCCAGCAAGAATGAGCTTGTCTGTAAATCCCAGCACTGTGTGTGTGTGTGTGTGTGTGTGTGTGTGTGTGTAAGCCACAAGCTTAGCTCCAGGTTCAGTGAGAGACCCTGTTTCAAAGTATTAAGGCAGAGAGTGATTGAGTAGGACACTCTATGTCCTCCTCTCTGTTCTGCACATGGATGTGGGTACCCCCCGCACATGCACATACAGCATTCACATACAACACACACACACACACACACACACACACACACACACACAACTATTTAACCCCCCTTTATGCTAGTCAGTTTTTGTTGCTGTGACATGGGCAAGACAACTTGAGGGAGGAAGGGTTATTTTTGACTTTGATTTTAGAGGTTGCTTGGGTGTTTCTGGACCCTATAGCAAAGCACTGTACCATGGCAGGAAGAACATGGCAGAGGAAAGCTGTTCACATTATGGCAGCCAGGAAGCAGAGAATGCTGAGGAAGGGGCTAGAGAAAGGTCTAATCTTCAAAAGCAGACCTCCTGCAGCCTTCTTCCTCCAACTCTGCCCCACTTTCTAATAGCCCATTTAGACATGAGCTAGTTAAACTTATTGATGAAGCTAGCATCTTCACAGTCCAATCACCTCTCTATACTATCACCAACTGGAAGTACCCTTCAAAACACCTGAGGTTTGGGGGGAAACATGCAATATCCAAACCATAACAGCTATCTATTGGGTTATAGATTTCTAGGAGAAAATATCAAGCCCTAAATTCATTAAGTAAATAATGGATCTGAATGCTTAAGAAATTTTGATTTCAATACTTTTTTGAAATATATAATTAAGAACCAAGAACAAACACTTTGATTAACACATTAAAATATAGTTAGTAATTAGTAGTAAAATAACAAGCCAGCAAGCAAAGAGCCCCCTAAATTTCAGATACACGTAGCTAAAAATATCTGAGCAATTATTAGACTTTGCTAGTAAATTTTTCCTGTGTGCTATTGTAATCAAAGTACTTCTTAACAAAAATCAGTCTTTGACTCAGTCATGGAACCATATCATATACTGTCAAAATCTAAAATACATCTTTATTAAATTTACAGTAGTATTCCTGAATGGCTATTTTTCATAATTCTCCCAACTTAGCCATCTGTAACTTAAAGAGCAGTCACTAGGGAAAAAAGTTACTGGAAGTCAAGTCTGAAGTTTTGCTTTATCTTTATAAAAGCAATCCAGGGAAATGATACCCTCCAAAACCGACAACCTCCAAAATGGCCATACTTAATTGAAGAGCCCTTGGAATCACCAAGAATGGACATTATTAGCCCATCTAGGATTATCCTCATCTTCTACACACCCTTTTTAAACAGCAGAGGGCCCTCTGTCACTGTTTTGGTTATTTTGTAATTTTAAAATTCATCTTGATGCTTTCTTGTATGCTAATTTACAGTACAGTTTTCCTTTTGAAAAGATGAAAGTTTTTATACTTTAATCTAAAACAAATAGAATGGATTAAATTTTTGGAAATTCCATTTTAACGTGACATTTACTTATGTATTCATTCCATTTGAAGACGCGAGAAGGTGGCAGAATTGTATTTACTGAGGAGGTTTTAACATATTCATCTCATTAGTGGAAGGTTGAGAGGGACATGGCATTTTTCAGAAATAGCAGTCTGGATTTTTCTCTTAAGTTAGGTATTTAAAGAGAAATATAAGACTTCTGCAATTGCTCATTTCACTTTTAAAACTAGTTAAAACTTAAGACATTTAGAGCTTCAGTTGAAGAACTTTCAGAGGTGTAAAGGAATACGTAAAGTATTCCTCACAAACTGACTACGGCTTGTAGGCAGAGAAGAGAAAATGCTGGCAGCCTTTCTGTGCCTCAGCAGTCTCTTTAAAGTCATAGAATCAAGTTTCATGTCTCTGATACTCACCCTGTTCTCCTTCATCATATCTTTTTAATATCATAACTTGAAAAAGAGGTAGGCTTGAAAAAATTTGCTGTGAGACCGCTACTATAGTGGCAGTTTTATCAGCCACAACTCAAATGTGTGACACTAATGTTTGAGCCAACCTTATTAAGTTTTATTTTTCAGACAAGGTCTTACTGTGTAGTTGAGGCTGACCTTGAACTCATATAATCCTCATTTCTCAGCCTCCCAAGTGCTGGGTATATAATATTATATCCAGCAACCCTATTAAATTTTGAGATGTTATTGTCAATTTAACTAGAAACATTTGCCCACATGTGTGCTGGTTTGAATGAGAATGTCCCCCTTGGCTCCAAGTATTTGAACATTTTGTCCCCAGGTGATGGCACTGTTTTGGGAGGTTTTAGGAGGTGTGACCTAGTTGGAGAAAGCAAGTCACTGGGAGTGCACTTTGAGAGTTCTTAAGCCTTGCCAGTTTTTCTGTCTCTCTATGCTTCCTAAGCCTGCTTGAAGATGTGAGTGCTCAGCTTTCTGCTCTGGCCATCTCTGCCATCATGCCTCCCTTGCCATTATGGACTCTAACCCTTTGGAACCATAAGTTCTAATAAACTCTTCCTTTTATAAGTTCTTGTGGTCATGGTGTTTTATCACAGCAATAGAAAATTAACTAATACACACCATGGCTAACTCTTAGATTATGTAAAGCAAGTAGATGAAAACCAACAAAGAGAAACCTAAACCAAAGCTAGACTATTTAAGAAGGACCTAGACTATTTAGTAATTTCATTGCGGAATAGACGTTATATTAGGATCCCAAATGGCACACCTAAAATTAAAGAATATTTATAAAGAGACCATTTGCAGAGGCACAGCTGAGGTTCAGAGAGCACATATGGATGATGAGGCACGTACATATTCATAGCAGCACAATGCCATGGACATTCTCGGGCTGAGGGGATCAGTGAACTGTGTGAGACTCAGAGACTTGCAATGGCAAGAACATGAACTGCACTGTAACTTTCATAGAACTTTTTATAAGTAGGTACAACTTTCACAAAATTATTGTAAATAGATGCATTTCCTATTCATAAATTATTTGGAGTCAGGATATAGCTTAGTGGTAGATTGCTTGCCTAGCATACATGAGAACTTACGTTCAAATGCTTTAATACTTATTAAGGTTTTATTTTTTAATAATACTTTGTCATTTTAATTGCACAAGTTTTAAACTTTTTTGCTATATTTATTCCTAAGCACATGAGTGAAAGTGAGAGGATGACTTGCATGAGTTGGGTCTCTCTTTTCACTCTATGGGTATCAACTGAGGTCCTCAGGCTTGGTAGCAAGTGCCTTTACCTGCTGAGCTATCTCACCAGCACTGAAATTGTGTCTTGATTTCATCTAGAAGTGTTTATTACTACTGTCTAGAAATTTTGTGTATGTGTGTGTATGTGTGTGTGTATTTTGTATATTGCAGCCTTTCCGAATGAATTCTAATGTCTTTGTGTATTATACGATTTTCCACAGATAAGACCATACTATCTGTAAATTTTGTTTTAGATTATTTTGAATGTTACTTGCTTTACTTTACAGTAAACATTGCAAAATTTGACTTAGTGAATCAACGTTATCATTAATGAGTAAACAGGTTTGTTTTTTTTTCATTTTTTTTTCCACACAGGATAAAGTATCTGGTAAAGAAAAATCCAAGACCCCAGTGAGATTCCTACCACAGTTGTCTATGGTAATTTGTCAATATATCATAGTTCTTTATTCTATTATGATAGTATTGATTTCTATTGCCTGATTTCAAATTCTGTGTTCCTTTAGAGTTTGTTCTGAAGGAAAATTCTATGTGGCACTTACCTTAGGAAAAACACTCTAATGAAATCATTGCATCAATAATTTCCTAGCATGGATGGACTATTTGAGAATTCTGAGTAAAAGAATTCCCAAATGGACTTGCAGAGGAAGATCAGTGTTGGAGTCAGAAAATGAGGGCATTATCTACATTTTTGTCACCTCTCTGAAACCGTCTTTCTAAGGTTGTGATGAAAAAGATTTGGTGATGTCTGAAGAGATGCCTCTTCCAGTACTAAAAGGCTGTATGCTACAAAAGATTTTGTAGATCTTGGATTCTGTTTTCATTATTTTGACTATACATTATCATTGTTTATGGATAAGGCAGTTAATAAGTATTGCCCGTTAACAACGTGCTGGGCAAGTTAGATTTCACTATAGTAAAATTCACCATTTAGTAATTATGTTGGATTTAATACCTTTGATTTTCACTCTTATGACTCCCAGGAGCTGGGTTTAAGTGAATAATCTCAAACATTTCAAAGCATATGTTTTAATTGTCAGTCTATTTGTATTGCTAATACCAAGTATTTTACAAGTTAAATATAATTGTAGCTTTCTTCTATGAATATCTACTTTAAGTTTTCCAGCTCACAAATCAAAGAATCGAAATAGATATTTTTCTTTTAAAAATTAACAAATTGTAAAACTGAAAATGTTGTGATGGAATCAAGTCAGAGACCCCCAGATTAAAGTAAATTGAAACTAAGTCTCCCAGGCTATATTCTGGGAAACTGTACAAGGAAGTAAAAGGAAAATAGTTCTAACTGTAGAGAAGAAAAGATGACCTTTTCATGCTTCCTTAAGCTGGAAAAATACCTGAAAAATCCCCCTCCCATTTCTGCTGTAACCATGTAACCAAGTACTCCTATTGTGACCTGAATAGCCCCTCCGAACTGAATACCAGCCCCTCCTACTGCTTGTGGTTTGTGGTTTCTGTCTATATAACCCAGCTTCTAAACTGAATACCATCTATAGATGAAATAATAAAACCTCTTGCTATCGCATCTTCTGGTTTGAGGACTGAGTTATTGGGGTGCGACCTCCCGAGAACGTAGGGTACCCCAGTCGGCGGGGGGGGGTGTCCTACATTTGGGGGCTCGTCCGGGATTCGGTCGCCCCCGCCCCCAGACCCATTTCCTCAGATCAGCAGGAGGTAAGAATATTTGTCTTGTGGTTTGTCTTGGTCTTAATGTCTGTCAGTCATTTCCTGCTCTGGGAACGTTCCATCTGAACAGTTGTGCCTGTACAAGACCTTTATGTCTGTATTCTGGGAACCAAGGAGAGTGGCAGACGTGCCCAGAGACCCCAGGTTCCAGCACTCTGGCCCTAGTGACCAGAGTGATATGAAGTGAGGAAGATAGTGTCTCCTCACCTCAGGAGAAGGGAAATTGGCTTGGCTATTCCCCTCCCAGTCTGTACTTTCAGTTTTGAATCAGAGAGCACGCCGAGGTTTTCTGTTGTCTGTTTGTATCTGTATTTGGGGATCCAGAAAGCAAGAATGGTGAGTGCTGTATGTGTCTGAATGTAAGAAGGACTGGTCCATTTGAATGTGATATAACATGGTGTGTGTGCACTTAATAGTATATTAGTATTTTAAGAAAACATCTAGTTTTGTATTTTTCTCTACACTCTCTATTTTAAGCTTTCTCTGTCTTTTCTGTCTCTCTTTTATTCTTGATCCAGTCTTCGCGAGGGACCGTTAAAGGCGAAGGAGCAATTGAGGTTTTCTGGTCAGGGCCACTCCCTGACGTAAACCAAAGGCTCTTAGCCCTCTTGGCAGACCCCGACTGCCCACACGGGTGGAGACAGGATGGTCTTTCTATATCTTCCTTTCTCTCTAGCCACTAAAAGCCCCACAGGCACAGGTCGAGCAAGTAAGAGCCACAGGGTGCTCGCCGCTAAAAGACTCCCGTGAAAGGATAAGGGGGTCCCAGACGTGAATCCCAGATAAATTCACGTCCCCCG
>NW_008340588.1:583325-609665 GCF_000622305.1 Nannospalax galili
CTCAGCTCCCAAATGAAATAGACGCATGATTTCCTCTGACCAGACCCAACTGGGACCCTGAAACTGTGGCAGGTAGGGAGCATCTCTGTCTTTATCACCAGACTCTGTTAGTGGGTCTCAAAGGGGCCAGAAGGTGCCCAACCAATCTGGCAAAGGTACGTGCTATAACCCAGGGAGAAAATGAAACCCCCGCAGGATTTTTAGAACGTCTGATAGAGGGATATCGGATGTATACCCCTTTTGACGAATGGAAAATTACTCATAAACAGGCCTGTCAAGGTAAATGGTGCAACCTCCTCTGGGTAGAATTCACAACAGCAGGTAAAAAGGCTACAGATTGGGATAAGGGGTATTCTTGGGGAATTAGACTATATAAGGAATGAGCAGATGATGGCCTCCCTTTTACTATTAAAAGAGATACTTCCTCCTACCCAACAGCTATAGGTCCCAACCCCGTCCTGCCTACTCAAAAACCCATCCCTAGCTACCCAGATCCCCCGCTAGCCCTAATACCTGAAGCTACCTCACAGCACTTCCCCAACTCTCTTCCTAACACCTCCCCAGCTAATATCCTGTCAGAAAAGACCACCCGTTACCCAAGGTTACAGGTTTCAACCATGGGAAACCGACTGTTCAATCTAGTTCAGGGAGCATATAAGGCCAGACAGACAAACCCCAATTTAACTGAATCTTGTTGGCTGTGTCTAGCAGCAGCACCTCCCTATTATGAAGGTATAGCTACATTAGGAACATTCAACAACACCACCTCAACCAATCAGTGCCATAGGGAAACCCCTCATCCCTTAACTCTTACAGAAGTCTCAGGACCTGGACTCTGTCTAGGAAACTCACCTTCAACTCACACCCACCTTTGCAACTCCACTATACCTGTACCCTTAGGGGAAGGAAATTACTATCTCCTACCTCAACAAGGGACTTGGTGGGCATGTAATTCTGGGTTAACTCCATGTGTAGCTAGTATGGTCCTTAACACCTCTCAAGATTACTGTGTTATGATTAAACTACCCCGAGTATTCTATCACCCCGCAGATTCCTTAGAACAGTTTTTTGAGCAACACCCAAGCAGATATAAAAGAGAGCTTATATCTCTCACCCTAGCAATACTTCTAGGAGCAGGGGTGGCAGCAGGGGTGGGGACTGGCACAGCAGCCTTAATACAAGGACCATAATATTATGCAGACTTACAAAAAGCTGTAGATGAAGACATTAAGGTAATAGAACAGTCAATTACCCTCCTAGAGAAATCTCTAACCTCTCTCTCAGAAGTAGTACTACAGGATAGAAGAGGGCTAGATCTGCTTTTCCTCAAGGAAGGAGGACTCTGTGCGGCCCTGGGAGAAGAATGTTGCTTTTATGCTGATAACTCTGGAGTTGTTAAAGATTCCATGTCTAAGCTCCGCCAGAGATTAGATAAAAGACACAAAGAACGTGAATCCACACAAGATGGTTTAATAAAAGCCCCTGGTTAACTACCTTAGTGTCCAACCTAATAGGCCCCCTAATAATAATAATTCTTCTTTTAACTTTCGGACCATGTATACTCAATAGATTGCTACAATTCTTTAGGGATTGATTATCAGTGACTCAGGCTTTGGTCCTTACTCAGCAATACCATGCTCTAAACAGAACAGAAAACCTGTAGATTTTAAGATTAAAATCTTCTCACAAGAAAAGGGGGGAAATGATGGAATCATAAATCAAAGCCCCCCAGATTAAAGTAAAACTAAGGTAACTAAGTTTCCCAGGCTATATTCTGGGAAACTGTACAAGGAAGTAAAAGGAAAATAATTCTAACTGTAGAGAAGAAAAGATGACCTTTTCATGCTTCCGTAAGCTGGAAAAATACCTGAAAAATCCCCCACTTCTGCTGTGACCTAACTTCTGCTGTAACCTGAATGCTTGCCCCCTCCCACTTCTGCTGTTCGTGGTTTGTGGTTTCTGTCTATATAAGCAAGCTTCTAAGCTGAATCTGGACTTCCCCTTTTGATCAAGGTGGAAGACCATCTATAGATGAAATAATAAAACCTCTTGCTATCGCATCTTCTGGTTTGAGGACTGAGTTATTGGGGTGCGACCTCCCGAGAACGTAGGGTACCCCAGTCTGGGGGTCCTACAGTTGCTGTTGGGGTGTTTTGGTGTATTAAATTTAAATTCTCTTGCCGAATAAATATTTATGTTTGAGATGCATAATCCTTTCAAATCAAACAATCATATCATGGTCTAAAATGCTTTGTTGACTGATTTAAAAACTTTTAATGTCCTCATAGTTGAGTATGTGTTACTCAACTAGGTAGGATGTTTTGGGTATTACTAGGAGAAATCATACTCTTAAGATATTTTAAAAATAATCCACTGCTTTGTTTTATTTAAATACTAGCGTCTGTACTTGTATGAACGTTCTCCAGGAGAACCTAGGACTGAGAGTGATTTTCATGACAGACCTTCGTGTTTCTGGTCACTGTAGTTGAAAATGAGGTTGACCCAGCACTGGCGAAGCTCAGCCCCTGTGAGCAGTGACCTGTTTCTTGCCCTTTTCATACAATTCACTTCTGGCACTTTTGTGAACATTAAATACTTTATGGCGAAAGATGAGAGTGGAGAAATAAAGGGTAGATGGAAGGATAGACGAGCATGAATTCTGTCACCTTGATATCCTGTGACTGAGTACCTGACAGAAGGGACCTGCATACAGTTCATTTATTTGGAAAGCGATGCCAAGGAGAAACAGTGGGAGAATGGAGTCGAGCTACAAAGAAAGGGTTAGCAACATGAACGTCGAATTGTCTGTACCAGTAGGAAACTGGGGTATTCCTGTCATGACCTGAGATGAGAGAACACTTCCTAGAACTGCCCATCCAAGAAATAGCATCTACCCATCTTCCGTTATCCTGTATTGTTAGAGAATTGCTAGTTACTTGATTACCAAACAAAGTCACCAATATGACTATCTTCTTGTTAAAAATCTGGAACTTTGTTCAGATAGGGGTTAAATATAGTTTTCCTTCTTTTAATTTTTTTCTGAAATATATTTGCGCCTACATTATCCTGCTCTCTTGTCTTCTGTCCTCAATCTACCCAGATCTATTAAAAACATAGAAATTAAATAAACAGAGATGCTCATTCTCATCTTCTTGTGGCTGCTTGTGTGTGGGGGGACAGAGTGGACTCTTCCTGGAGCTCCATGCTCTGGCATTGGAAGAGCTCCCCAGCAGGAAGAAAAATCATTTTCTTGAGGCAAAACACTGTCATGAGTTGAAAGTAGCACAGAACTGTGCACTGCAGCCACATTTGGAATCACAGATGAGGCCCTCCAAATTTTAGAGAATTTACCCAACAGAATGGCCTTTTCCTCACATGAAATGTGACAGGCATCAGGGGGCGCCCTTCTGTCTTACAGCTACACTACTGGAAGCAGGTGGCCTTCAGGCTTGTGGGAGCAGCAGGGGTAAGAGCGATGGAGGAACATTTCTAGCCTTTAACCACCTGCCTTAATCATGTAGTATACATCATATGGCAACAAAGGAGGCTTGAAAGTGAGATAATTTGGAGTACATGGATGAGCGCTTTAAAACCAAGATGAAAACTTGTGTCTACTTCATTGGAGAGTTTGTTAATGTTTCTGAGCAGTGCAGTCAGAGCTGGCCCTCAGGAAGGCTGAGGTGACCCTCTGCTATAGCATTGTCTGTAAATCAAGACCCCTATCTCTTGCTGCCAGCATATTTTAAAAAGCTGCTCATCTAGCCCCACCTGTGACTCTAGTCTCTTAAGGACCTTGTTTACTATTTGTTCTAGATCACTTTTTATTGCTGTCATAAAACACGGACCAAAGCAACTTGGTGAGGAAAGGGTTCATTTTAGTTTACAACTTCCAGGTCATGATCCATCACAGAGGGAAGCCAGGGTAGGAGCTGAAGGCAGAAACCTGGAGGCAAGAACTGAAGTGGAGACCATGGAGAAGTACTGTGTTCTGGCTTCCTTCCCATTGGCTTGTTCTCCTACCTTTCTTATATAGCCCAGACCCACTTGCCCAGGGATAGCACTATCCACAATGGGCTGGGCCCTCCTATATCAACCAGCAACCAAGAAAATGTCCTATAGACATGCCTACAGACTAATCTGATGGAGAAAATTCCTCAATTGAGGTTCCCTCTTTCCAGGCATCTCCAGCTGAGAGCCAAAACATTGAAATTTGGTCTAAAGCACAACTGGTGTCTGCTTTATATAGCCAAACATTCTGTTGTCCCCCTCAGCCATGCTTCTTAGCTGGGTGGTGTTCCTACCATGGAATCATCTCTACTACAAATGAGGTAGCATTGCTTTTCTCTAAGGTTACTGCTGAAAAGCACAAATGCTACTCATGGTTATTTTGGGTGCATTAACTGGAACATGTCACTTTGGGAAGGGATGATTCCAGTATGTCAATAAGGAAAATTGCATTTTAGTAGAGGAGAGGTGAAGTTGAGTAAGCCATACATACTAAGTTCAGATAAATTCTCAGGAGGAAATGAGTATAAGGCTTTGCTTGCTTTTTAATTTTTAGGTTTTTGGAAAGTATTGCTGAATACTATTTTCCTTGCACCAAAGAAAGCAAAGCTAAGACAGTCTGTAAGAATTTTAAAAGTGGTAGGACTAACCTTTGAACATTTTGGCTAATGCATGTTTTACTTTATTTCTTTACTTTAAAATGTGACTGAGTGAATCAACTTTTGTGTTAACAGTTTTTTCCCCATATTTTTTTTTAATGTAGGACAAACCAGCCAGCAAAGAAAAACCCAAACTACCAGCAAGAGTTTTACCACAATTAACTACGGTAATTTATTTATGCACTACTTAAAAATGCCATTTTCAAAAGGTTTATTGGTTTCCAAACTTAAAAAGAAGTAACTGAATTTCTGATTTTGGATTTTGTGCTATACTTTGATTCTTTTCTGATGGACAAATTCTCCAAGGTAGACATCTTAAGAAATAAGTAAAGTCATTGTGTCTACAATTTACTAGTATGTACAGAATACTTAAGGATTCTAAATAAAACAATTGCCAAGATGGTTTAGCAGAAGGAATGTCACTGTCAAGAAATAGGTTTGGGAGCAAAGCTCTGTGGCCTTTGGGGAGTTGTGACCTTGTGGGGCCTCTAATTCTCTGCTTGGAAACAGGATTTTATTAGCTCTTTGGCGATGGTCCTTTTGGTCTAGAAGGCTGTGATAGGAAGATCTCTTGGATTTGGGCTTCTTTTTTCATATTTTGACTATAAATGATCAAGATGGAAAAGGCAGGTAATAGACATTTTTGGGTAATAAAGTATTGGACAAGTTAGATCTCACTCTCATAATTATGTCGAGTTTAATTCCAACAAATTTTATTTTTGTATCTTCTGATAGTAAAAGTTAAAGGGAGTTTCAGTGAAAACTCTCTTTTGTTTTTAAATGAAATTTATGGAGCGTTTTTTTCCCCTGAACATAGTATAAGACAATTGAAAAATTACAAAAAAATTGTAGCAAACAGTTGAACAACCTACTTTCAAACAACAAATAAATGAAGGAACAAATCATGTAGGAAATTTCAAAAGTAAATGAAAGTTAAGCATAATATACCAAAGCCTATGGAATTCAACAGGTTTGATCTGAGCAATCAATGCCCACATCAAAGAAATAGATCACAAATATTAAGTCTATCACTGCATCTCAATATACTAGAATCATGAGAACAAACTAAACCCCAAATCTGTAGAAGAAATAGTAAAGAATGGAGCATAAATAAATAAAATGTGACCCGAGAACTGGCTCTGCAGTTAAGAGTGCTTCTACTTTTGCAAGGGACCTGAGTTCAGTTCCTAGCACCCGCAATGAAAGGTTCACAACTGCCTGTAGCTCCAGCTCCAGGCAATCCAGCGCCCTCTTATGATTTCCATGGGTACTGCATACATGTGGCTTACCCTTCACAGACCACATATACACATAAAAAATGATAAATCTAAAAAAGAGAGAGAAAGAAATGGAGACTGAAAAAACAATCCAAAGATGAAAGAAACAAACATTTGGTTCCTTGAAAAGATTATCAAAATAGGCAAAGTCTTAACGAGGGCTGGAAAAAGAAGATTCAAAATCATAGATGAAAATGAGAGATCATGACCTAACACTACAGAAGCACAAAGGGTGACTAGAGCTTATGAGAGGCAACTGTGTGATAATGAATTTGACAACTTAGAAGAAATAAATTTCTAGACACCTCTATACTGTACCAAGGAGGTAGGAGGCAGGGGAACACTAAATTACAGGATGAGAAGGTCTGTTGGGTAATGCACAGTAGCATGAGTATAAACAACAGTAATGTAATGCATACTTCAGAAAGCTAACAGAATTTTGAAAGCTTTCAACATAAAGAAAATATAAATTTTTAAAATATTTTATTTTATTATTTTTATTTTATGTGTATGAGTGTATTGCCTGCGTGTATGTGAGTGCACCCATGTTGTGCAATGCTGCAGAGGTCAGAAGAGGGCTTTGGATTCCCCTGGAACTGGAGTTAAGGACGGTTCAGAGCTACCATGTGGGTGTTGGGAATTGAACCCAGGTCCTCTGCAAGAGCAGTCAGTGCTCTTAACCACTGTGCCATCTCTCCAGCCCAAGAAAATATAAATTTTAAAGGCAATCTGCTTCTCTTAATTAGACATCACATAGTATATACATACATTGGAATATTTCATGGTACCCATTGATATATATTGCTATGTATAGTTTTATGTTTTTATTTATCAGCTAAACACAAATTGAAATAAAGTTTTATAGACACTGGTCACATGGGGAATAAGTGACTGTGTGAAATGGACAACAGGAACCCATAGCCAGCTAGCAGCAGGAATTTTGTTATTGCTAAGTGATTGCACCTCTATCCAGAAAGTCCCGAAGTGTTTTGGGACAGTGTTTATGCAGCTCATGAGAATACTCATGTATTAAATGAGATTTTTCTGTATTATTTATTAATGCTGTTCAAATGTCATATTTTAGACAGGAATTAAGCCCCAGTGGCAGCAGGCGGCTCCTTCATTCCATTTGTCTCTAAAACAGGATGACCAGATTCCAGAACCCTTTAGTGTTAAAAATGAGCAGTCATATGGTAAGAACTTTCATTTTCTTAATTAAAATAAACATGGGTATTAATAAAGCAATAGAACTATAAAATATAAATGACATATGTCATTTAGAAAACTTTCTTTTGAAAGTTTTCCATCATAAAACAATTGATTCTAGTTCTTAGTTATTTCAGACTATTGTAAATACTCTATAAGAGCTTATATTTTAGAAATTAGGATGCTTTTCATGAAACATTTACTTATTTATTTAAAGTTATTCTTTCACAATTTCATTACATGCAAATACACACACACATGTACATAATGTACTTGATCATATTCTCCTCCTTTGTTGTCTCCCATCCCCTTCCTTCTCTCACTGAACCCCAAACCCCTTCTTCCCAAGCCCTACTCTGATTTTCATCTTTTTTTTTCCAGTTGAATATTTGTAAATATTTTAAAGTAAAATACTAGTAGTATACAGAATATCCAGTTTCTTGGAACTTTACTAGCAGAATTGTCTAGGGAAATTTGTGAGTCATCTTTATTTGTCAGTCATTTCCTCTAAAACTGTGAAATACATGGTCCATATTTAGTGAATTGGGTATGGGAAAGTTGTATGTTGTAGATCCTACTAGTCAACCTTTCATTTTTCCCATTACTCATGAACAAAGACAAATTTCAGAAATAATGTCATGTAAAATACTGTAAGAATATTCATTTAAAATATGGCTATCTGCCTATCATTTAAATAAATACATATCAGACTTCCCAAGATTAATCTGGCTAGCAAGGCACGGAAGCACAGATGATATCATGCACGGACTGCTGTTTTGTTGCAGCATTTCATTCAGTGCTCATTCGGAAGGCTCCAATGAGCACACAGCTGTGCCAGGCAGATCTGGAATAAGATATCATAAGAGGCTGACATGGCGCCCCCTCTCACAGAGCTTACCATATCAGTCATTTCAGATAGTGACAGATTTGATGAGGAAGACAAGAAAATACACCTGTTTCCCATTGCTGCCAGAGTCAGTGACCACAATCTTGGTGGGATGAAATAATTCAAATCTGTTGTCTTACAGTCTGGGGATCAGGTAAAATCTAGGTGTGCACAGGCTGGCTGCTTCAAGAAGCCCTCCCAGATACTCTGTTTCCATTCCCTTTCCAGAGCCTAGAAGACACAATTCCTTGACTCACAGCCTCTTCCTTCCAATCCTTTGCTTCCATCATCTATTTTGACCATCGCCTATTTGCTCTGGGAAGAAAGGTTCTACTCTGTCACTCTGGGAGTTAATGAACATGTCTTCCAGCTCCCATGGGATCCAACAGTGACTCTAGTCACATTTATTCATCCTGGGGAAGAACAGCAGGGCCACATGGGGGTTGCACTTGGGAGCAGACAAGTGTGGGGAGCAGGCTTGTCTAGGCCATTCCTGCTATTGTAACAAAATATCCAACACTGCATAAGTTATATTTTAATAACATTTACTTTCTCATATTTACAAGTTTTATGTTTGTGGATCACTGCATTTACTTAGGGTTGCCTGCATCAGCATGGTTTGGGTAATTTACTTGAACAAGGGCACCTTACTACTTAGTGGCTACCACTGAGATTCAAATATGACTCCCCTCTCCAGCAACTGTGAGCTGCCCATGGCTCCTCAGGGCGAGGTGAGGTCATATGAGGCCCTCCTCCTTCAACAATGCTGATGGGCTTCTTGTGGCAAAGGCTGAGAACTTTTTTTCTAAGAATTTCTAAAGTTGTGGCTATTATTTCTAAACTAGTCATTTAAGCATATTTTTGCTCTAGGATCTGAGGAGATAACTCAATAAATCATGAAGTCCTGAGGACTTGAGTTTAGTCCCCAGCATCCACATAAAAAGCCAGAGGTGGCAGCATGCCCTTGTAACTGCAGCTCTGAGATGGAGGCAGGCAGATCCCTGGGGTTCACTGGCTGACCATCCTAGCCCTCTGTGTGACCTCTAACACACAGAGACCCTGTCTCAAAAAGCAGGGTGGATGGCACCTGAAGAATACCCTGAGGTTGACTCCGGCCTCCACACACATGTGTACATACCTGTACATACACTTGCCCACACAGATATATACACAGTTTTTTTAAACTCTAAAGAACAGTATTTATCAAACTGATTACATTTAACATTAACATGTTTTAAAATGATTCTATTTAATTTTTCTTGAATAGTGTTTTGCTTTTATCATAGCTTTAATCTTGGTCATTTTAAGAGACAATAATGCAAAGATAATTGAAAATGCTTATTAGTCAAAACACAATGAGTCAACAGAGTATTCTTAAAATAGAGGCTTCTGTTATTATGATGATGATATAAATTAAGAGTAGTCTAACTTCCTGATAGTAAAACAAAATACATTAGAACTTTCTGACAAGCTAAAAGTACATGCTACTTTTCTTGTATGGTGCTGTAGCATCTTTTTTAAGTACTTACATGTTTTAACTTACTTTTTAAATGATTAATTTGATTTTTTTAAAAAATTCAAGCTGAATACCTACAGCACTTTGGAAGAAAAGGCAAATTATTGGACCAAATTGAAGACAACCGTGCTGGACCATCTACTTCCAAATCAAAGGCCAAATCTCCACAAAAAGAACGAGAAAACTTCAGAAGCACTCTTGTGAATGTCATCATGTGAGTTCCATAAGCTATCCAGTATGTTACCCTAGTAAAGCCCCTGGAAATTTTTATCTGAATATATAAAAATTCTATGCATCTCTAAAGGATGCTGCAAGACCTTGTTACAATAAGGTTAGTGTAAAAATAGTTTGAGTTTAACCTTATTAAGCATGACCCACTTTTAAATACCATCACTTGTAAAAGTGCCCACACTGTTATTTGATGTTAGCTGAGTGAGCAGACTTTCTGGGAGTTCTGGTTATAGTCATGTGGCTATATGTTTAGTTATCCCATCCTCTTCCCACCATCTTGTCTGTGCAGGTGATATGATGACTTCCATGACATTATGGGTCTCCTCACAGAGAACTAGAAGTAGGTTGGAATGGTCAGCATATGAGCAGAGCCTGGGTGTGCCTGGCCTGAGTTTCAGAGCTTCTGGTGGAGAGAAGTGTGGAATCGGGTTACTTCCTCTTTGCCTTCTTTCCACACAACTTTGTGCAAGTTGTTTAGTGCTCTCTTTTGCCCTCAGGGTGTAAGCAACTACTTATGCAGCAGGTGGAGTTTCATGACCCATTGTGGTGACTCACCCACAGAATTCTGTTACTGCCTCCAGAAGGCACTTTACTGTTTGACTTCTTAAAAAAAAGATATATTTATTTATTTCATGTGTATAAATGTTTACCTGCATCTATGTACGTGTACGACATGCATGCAGGTGGCCAAGATGGCCAGAAGAGGGCTTTGGAACCCCTGGAACTATAGATCCAGACAGTTGTGAACTACCATGTGGGTGCTGGGAATTGAACCTAGGTCCTCTGCAAGAACAGCAAATGCTCTTAACCTCTGAGCCATCTCTGTAGTCCCTGTTTGGCCCTCTGGAAGGAGGGGCAGTGGGCTTTGAGTGCTTACAAAGGGCAAGTGAGGTGATTGTTTTCCCACAGCTGGAATGAAAATGTGGATTGTAAATATGTATCTACTTCCTTATTTACATGCAGGGCCTCACTGTGTATCTCTAGCTAGTCTCAAATTTACAATCTTCCTGCCTCTGCCTCCTAAATGCTGGGGTTATAGGCATGTGCCATTGCATCTTGCTATGATGCAAGAGTGGCTTTGAGGTTGCTTTCCTCAGATACCAGCTCAGCCCATTCATGTTATTTTAGATGTTTTCTTGGTATGGGCACATTTGGATCCCACAGGCACCAAATCAACACCAAATCAATAGAGAATAAGCCTGCAGTTGCAAATTCTTAGAAAAAAACTTGTACCCCTTCTAGTGTTGGGGATTGAACCCAAGGCTTCATATGCCAAACAAGTGCTCTACTATTGAGGAGCCCCCGTTTTTAGTTTGATTTTGAGACAAGATTTTACTGGCTGGCTCAGTACTTGGGATCGTCCTATCTTAGTCTTGGTAATACAGACATGTGCCACCATGGGACCTGGCAAGACAGGTGTTCTTCCTCCCCCCCTTCCTTTCCTCTCTCTCCTCATTTCCTCTCTTCCTTCTTCCCTTCTTCCCTTCTCTGTATGGTTAAAAAAAAAATCATATACAGCGGGACATGGTGGCACATGCCTTTAGTCCCAGCACTTGGGAGGCGGAGGGAGGTGGATCTCTGTGAGTTCAAGGCCAGCCTGGTCTACATAGCGAGTTCCAGGCCAGTTGGGGCTACAGGAAGACCCTGTCTCAAAACTACAAAAAAATCATCTACATAAAAATATTAGCATTAATTAGTACAGAAAGGTGATAACCCAATGTTACTGGATAGAGAATGGAGAGTTCTTTGGAAAGTGAACAGATCTAGGTAATGTGGATCCTCATGCTGTGCTGATTGGTCAGTCAGAGAAAGGGCTTGTGTCAAACCCCACAGGGCATCAAAGCATGGAGTGACTGAGGGGAGCTTTCTTGATATAACTTCTGTCATTTCTAGGCCTCCTTTGATTGAAGCAAGAGCTTGTCCTGGGTTTCAGCTTGATACAGGGTCTCAGCCTGAATTTCCCATTTCACTCCAGCTTAAAGATCATTTTCGTCACCTGGATATGAAAAGCCAAGGCCCCAGACCCATAAGCATAACCATAGCCTCAGGATTTTGCTAGCTCTGTCTTGACATTGTATTTTATTTTTATTTCTAAGTACCCTTTGTTGGTTTTATGTGCTCAGATGTACATTTAAAAAGAGCTTTTAAAATTATAATCCAGCATTGGTTTTGATTGTTATGAATGATACTGACTGAAGTCTTTGTGGATGTATGTTTGCATATGTTGGAATATATTTTAGATGTATGTTTAAATCTTAAAGATATCACTATTTTCCAAGTGGCTGCCCCATTTCACATTTCCACAAGCAATATGTGTTACTGACTTCTGCACGCTTCCACTGTGGTCTTGTTTGCATTTATAGTCTTTCTGGTAGATGCCTTATATCTCTCAATGCCTTTAAGTTGAATTCCCCTAATGACTAGTGGTGCTGGGTATTTTTCATTGTGGTTGTTTGTCATTCACATATCTTATTCAGTTAGGTCTCTTTAAATACTTTGTCCCCTTTTGGAAAATTGTGTTTGTCTTATTATTACTGCATTGGTAGAATTGATTTCTTCCTATGGAAGTCTTTTTCAATATGTCTTTTAAATTTTTTTTTTCTCCCAGTCTGTGGTTTATGTTTTTCTTACTGATATTGTTAAGAAAAGGTTTACATTGTAGTAAAGTTTAGTTTATCACCATTTTCTCTTATTATGCATGCTTAGAAAGTCATAGCTAAGAATCTTTTCTTGGACTGGAGAGTTGGCTCAGTGCTTAAGAACACAGACTGTTCTTGCAGATGACCCGGGTTCAAATCCCAGCACCCACATGGCAGCTAACAACTGTCTGTAACTCTAGTTCCAGGGTATCTGATGCCCTCTTCTGTCCTCCATGGGCATTGCATGACATGAATGCACTTACATACATGCATACACATAAAATAAAAGTAACTTTTTAGGTGGTGCACGCCTTTAATCCCAGCACTTGGGAGACAGAGGCAGGTGGATCTCTGTGAGTTCAAGGCCAGCCTGGTCTACATAGTGAGTTCCAAGACAGCTGGGGCTACAGGGAGACCCTGTCTCAAAAAGACCCAAAAAAATAAATAAAAAAAATTTTAAAAAAGAATCTTTTCTTAACTCCAGGTCACAAAGACATCCTCTTACATTTTTTTTCCTTTTAGAAACTATAGTTTTAGCTTTTACATTTTATATTCTTAATCCATTTCAATTTCTTTTAAGTACATTGTGTGAGATAAAATAGAAGGTTCAGGGTTTTTTTTTTTTTTTTCCATATATATAACTAATTGTTTTTGTCCCATTTGTTGAAAAGACCATTTCTGCTGAATTACTTTGCTGTCTTTGTTAAAAAAAAAAAAAAACATTGGACTATCCATGGAGGTCTAATTTCTGTTCCTTTGATGTGTATGCATATCTTAATACTAATATTTATTTTTATTATTCTAATTTTATAGTATGTTTTGACATCAGGTAGTTCTCAAAAATTTTTCTTTTCCAAAATCGTTTTTATTATGCTAGGCCTTTACATTTTCATACACAATTTCAAATCAGCTTGTCAGTTTCTTCCAAGAGAAAAAAAAATCCCATTGTGGTTTCCTTGCTTTTGTCTTCTGGGACTTCTTAGAAGTTGCCTTTGAATTTTCTGTATGTGTGATTATGTTCTCCACGAATAAAGGTAGTTCTTTTTCATTGGCAATCTGTATGGTTTTGATTTTCTTTTTCTCTTGTGTGTCTCAGGACCTTTGATGCACTGTTGAAGAGAATTGGTAAGATGGAATTAGAGTCAAAGCAGTTTCTCACATTTTTATAAAATTTTAGTTGTACATATTTAAGATATGCTTTATGAAAAAAAGGAAATCCTCACACACCATTAGAAGGCATGTAGGCAAGTACAGCTCTTCTGGAAAAACATGTGGACATGTCTAAAACAACTAAATTAAAAACAGAATTGCCCTATGATAGTGCAATTTTATTTATGGGCATTTACTCCAAATATTTGAAATCATTATGCATGTCAAAGAGATAGATGAACTCCCATGGTCATTGTAGCATGATTCGGTTAACCTAAACATCTATCAACACATGAATGGATAGAGAAAACATAGAATGCATATGCAATGAAATATTAAGCTTTTAAAAAGAAGAGAATTTCATTTATAATAAAAGAAAGAAGAAATATACATAGAAAAAACCAAATACCATGTTTTGCTTATATGGAGGCTCTGAAACAAACTCATTGAAGCACAGAGTATAATGATGGTCACCAATGATGGGGTGGAAATGGGGTCATGGTGGTCAAAGGGCACAGAGCATTAATTATGCAGGAGGAATGGATAAGGGGTATTTTTCTTGGAGCATCTTTGCAAAATGAGGAGTAATATAGCAAATAGTAATGTATCATACATTTAAAGATCACTGAGAGAAAATTTCAAATGTTTTCTCCAGAGAAAATGAGTATTTGAGGTAATCAATATGTTATAGATTTAATTATTCTGTATTACATTAATAAATCACAACATCATCTTTTAGTCTATAATTATATCATTACAATTTTCCATTTATAATGAAAAAATACATAACTAAATTAAAAGAACACATAAAATTGGAATTTATGAACTGAATAAATATGTAAATGAAAATGAAAAGTAAAATGAAACCCTTTACCAGGCTGACGACTCTCCTCCCTTTCTTAATTTGCTGAGAGGTTTTATTGTCAAGTGCTTTTTCTATGTCTGCCAAGATGACCATTTGGCTTTTCCCTTTACTCTATCAACATAAGATATATGTCACTAATGGCTTTTCATCTGTTAAAGTAACCTTGTATTCCTCTCACCTAGTCATTGCAAACAATCTCTATAATGTATTTCTGGGTTTGGTGTGTGTATTAGTTACTTTTCTCTTGCTGTGATAGAAACACCATCCAAAACAATTTATAGAAGGAAGAGTTTATTTGAGCTTATAGTTCAAGAGGAATTACAGCCTGTCATGGTAGGGAGGCGTGGTGGCTGGAGGTGGCTGGAACAGGAGCAGCAGAAAGCTGCTCCTCACATCTTCAAGCAGGCACAGGAAGCAAGAGAGCAACTGGAGATCTGGCAAGGCTTAAGAACTCTCTAAGGCCATCCCCAGTGATGTGCTTCCTCCAGGATAGCCACATCTTCTAAAACCTCTCAAAACAGCGCCACTATCTGGGGACAAAATGTCCAAATACTTGGAGCCTATGGGGGACTTTTCATTCAAACCATCACATTCCACCCCCTGGCCCCCATAGGCTCATGACCATATAAAATACAAAATGCATTTAGTCCAACTTTAAAAGTCCCCATAGTCATTGTCATTCTCAATATTATTCAAAAATCCACAGTCCAAAGTCTCTTCTGAGACTCAGGTAAATACCTGAACTGTAAGCCTCTATAAACTCAAAAGACAAATTACATATTCCCAACATACACTGGAACCGAGTACACATTACCATTTCAAAAGGGAGGAATGGAGGCATAGTAAAGAAATACTGGACCAAAACAAGACTGAAAACCAGAAGGGCAAACACCAAATCCAGTAGCTCCACATCCAACTTCTGGGACTCTCCTTCCAAAGGGCTTAGATGACTCAGCCTCTCAAGCTTTGCTGCATGCAACACGCATCTCTGTCTTGTGCTGGTACCACTCCCTGTATGCAGGTCTTCTTGGCAGATTCCTCACAGCTCTGGCATCACAAACCTCTTGGGGTCTCCATTGCCAACCAGACTTCACCTTCACAGCTTCACGCAATGGCCCATCAGGACCTTCTCTAGGCAGGGGAATCCCTGCTGCATGCTGCCTGGCCTCTGAAGCTCTCTGAAACTGTGGCTATGTGGCAGGGGACTTCCTGGGAGGTGAGGCAGAATGCAGTGATATAAAGGGGGAAAGGGAAATAATAGAGTAGGAAGGGTTAAAGGGGTTGGGGAATGGGAGGGCAGGGCAGAGGAAGGAATGTGGGGAGAAATAACTAACACTAAAGGCCATTTAAAAAACCCACATGGAAACAGTGGCAAATATTTAACCCAGTTTAGTGGAGAGTTTTTGGTCTGCTTTTTCCAGCGTGGTAATGAAAGTTACAGAATTTAGACCCAGCACATTGCCGCTCCAGTGAAGGTGGATTTCATTGTACCTGTTATTATAATTGGTCCTGATAGTAACTGCTCTACCAATTTAGCCAGAGCTGCCTTGCCTTCCAAGTTAACCTGTGTGAAGGCAAAAGTGGCGCATGTTTTCTATGGACCAGCTGCCCTAGCCCGGCCTTCTCCTTGGTGATGCAGTAGGAATGCCCATCTTGTAACCCAAGGTAGGCAGGAAGAACAGCAGCTCAATGGGGTCTATGTCATGTGCAGTCACTGCTAGCTGAGCCTTCATATTCTCTATCAAGTTTGTGGCAGTATGGACTCTTACTGAATAACAAGCAGTCTCTTACAGGGATATTACGTTGCCAGTAGCTTTTTTTGCAGCCCAGGCCAACAACCTCTGCTTCTTCTGCTGTGGCTCTGGCCTGTATTTATTGATAAGTTTAAGAAGCTGGGAAGTTGTTTGGCCAAGGCTTAGATAACCAGCTTAATTACAAGAGGCACTTAAGCCCCTTACAGAGGAGAGCCCTTGGCCTCAGCAGCAGGATGGGGTGGGGATATCGAACAAAGCGGGTGAGGTTTCTTTTCGGTTGGATGTCCTGTTCAGTGCCTTAGTTCTTGGGCTTTTTTCAAACAGGATTCACTACCTTTGGGACCTCTTGCTTCTTTGTGACTGTAGGGTTACCCTCTTTCTCTTGGCCTTCTTTCCTTTCAGCATCTTGTTGGGCTAGAAAAGAAAGCTTGATTTACTAATACTTTGTTGGACTTTTGACTGTCTGAACAGTTTGGGCCTGTAATATTCTTGTCATGTCTTTTGATCTTGATATCAAATCTCTTCTAGCTTCATAAAATGAACTGAGAATGTGATTTGTTCCTTCTTTGTTTTCTGAAGAAGTTTCTGTAGAACTGGTATGCTTTGTGCCCTGGTAGAATTCATTAGTGAGGCCACCTTGACCTGAACTTTTCTTTTTTGGGAAAATTATTTGTTACTAATCCAATTAACTTACTTGATATTAGTCTAGTCGTGTTCCCTACTTCTTTCTGAGCCATGCTCAGTACAGTTTTCCCTTTTGGGTATGTATGATTTTCCATTCCATTGCCTAAAATGCTGCAGAATGAACTGCTGAGATAACTTCCTGTTTCCAGCCTTCCTGCTCATCTCCTCCTTTGGTACCTGCTCCTCCAAGGTGAGAGGCTTTCTGGAGGGTTCAGGCCCATTGCTTGCTTTGCTTCTGTGACAGATGGGCTGTAGCATTTTAAACTCTGTTTTGTTTGTCCTCTGTCTCTTCATGCTCCAGAAACTTGTCGCTCTATTTCTTTAGTGACTGGGTTTCTTCTAAGAAGTCTCTTCAGTCATAAGTTAAAATCACATCATTCCATTTTCACAGGGCAACTTAGAAAAGGGGATTTTCATGCCGCTATCTTAAACCAAAAGCCTCTATTCATTTGATAGACAGGAAAAATATTAATATAGTTATTTTTCATTTTTGAGAAATACAGTCTATCCTGTGTTTCTTGGCCTTCTATTCTGATTACTTTAGTTTCAAATGGAATGCTGCTCTCCCAGAAAGAGTGTGGCTGCTCAGAGGCTCACAGTGATGACCAGCTTCCTCTTCCTTCCAGTGATGACCAGCTTCCTCTTCCTTCCTTAATTAGCCATATAACCAAGGGGAAGTTATTTCAGCTCTCTAAGATTTAGTTTCTTCATTTGTGAAGTGAGAACAATTATATTTTTAATGGTACATGTGAGGGTTAGAAATAATATTTGCAGAGTTATTTTAGGTGATCAGTAGTCATTGTTACCATTTCTGGTAAGTAGAATCTTTGCCCATATCCCTAGAATTATAGACTCATGGACATGTAGAGCTGAAAGGAGCTTGACTCTCTAATGTACCTATGGCCCCAGTGTTCTTCCTTCCCATACTTTGGCCTTGCTGCAGGCTTCTAGGTGTTATTTACACAGAGTATGGGTGGTGCTCAGGATGCGGGAAGGTTAATAAGATGAATCTTTCTTCCATTAACAACAATGAACACTGCTTACTAAGCTTCTGCACCATACAGTGGCAGAATATGAACCCAGACTTCTTGATTCTAGAAATCCAGTATTGCTTTGTTAGTTCCTCTTTTCTGTGCAAGAATGAGGTTATGTTTGTAGTTAGAATAATCAATTCTTCCCTTTCCAGCTACTGAATACTTGGAAGATCCCACTACTTTCATATTCACATCTTCTTACTTGGCAAAGATTTATCGATCACCTATCATGGATTAAATTAAATTGACTCTTTTTTGTTCTCATGTATTTTTAGAAGCATAAGCACAAAGTTCACAAAATAGTGGATTCTTGGACTTTCAGAAGACAGCTAAAAGATACATGCAGGATACCTACTTTGGTATAGCATCTTAGAAGCATATGCAATAAAGCTCCAGTTTTGGCTCATCAGTCAGTCAGGGGATGAGTTTTCTCATAGAGCACCAATGATCTGTGTCCATCCCAGGCAAAACTGGGGTCTAGATCATAGTCTAGAAGTTAAAGCTAGTCCTCAACAAGCTGTTCTATTTCCCTAAGCTGCCTTTTGTATGTTTTTGAGTAATATTGTGCTTATCATTTTCGTAGGCAACAAGTTGATGGTTTAGACTCAGCTGTTACCAATGAAAACGTGATTTCAAGAATGACCACTTCTGCAATAGAGAAAGACATTTTGGTAATGAGTTCTTTCGCCAGTAGAATTGAAAATAGAGGGAAGACCTGAAAATACTTTTAGGTGGATCTCTGTGCATTTAGGAGTAAATTGAGAGTTGCATAACATTGCTCTAGTGGAATTAACAGAAGAAAGCAGAAAACATTCTCTTCTTCGTCATTTAACTCCACAATTAAGGAATCTCAAATTTGCCTGCTCCCATCTTAACGTCTGTCTCAACCATATAATTATGAGAAATTATCTGAATTATGATAGTGTTCATTTAAAAAATTACATCAATTTCTTCTAGAAGTACTGGTTCAAGTATTTCAAATACATAAGAATTTTTAAAAATGTAAATATCAAAAAGATTCAATATTGATGATTTGAAAATAACTTGAAGTTTAGATTTATCCCTGAGTGCATGTAAATATTTTAAACTTGCTATTAGAGAAATGAGAGGTTTTAAAATGAATAACGACTCATATAATAGCATTTATAACTTTTAATGTAGGATAGTAGTAGACCAATTAGAAATTATTTTCAATTTTGCTATATATTTTTAGAATTAATGAATAGGGATTCTGACTTATACGCACCTTTTGGGATTGACTTCTGATTATTAAAAAGAAAAGAACAAAACTTAACATTTCAAAAATTTTTAAAACACTGTCAATTTGGATGGACTCTGTTCAGTACATCATGTACTTTGTAATACAGCTTAATACTTTATAGTATTGTAATGAACTGGGAAGAGTGCCTTGATTCTTATTTAATAGCACATTTTAAAAAGAGATATCAAATAATGCTTATATGAATTTCAAAAAAACCCATTTATGATTAAAATTACTTAGTTCTCCTCAAACTTGATTTTTTTCCTGTGGTTTTTTATCTTAACAAGCATAATTTATTGTAACATTAATTCATCTGCATCTTCTCCACCTCCTCACTGTAGAAGTATTATTATTATATTCACCATGGAATTGATACAGATCACATAGCCCCAATGGAGGATTCTTGGCTAGAACATGTGTTGGATTTAGTTCCACAGCATCTGAAAGCCCTCACTGACAGCATAATGCTGCTCTCAGATGAGATGAGACAAGATTATCTTCTCAGTATAAAGAAATCCATAGGTAAATGTGCTGCTCTTGTTTTCTAATTTGAGTGCATGTTGTGTTAAAGTGATTTTTGTATTGAAAGTCTCTCCTTTCAGGATGGTCCCTTGCTTCAAGAATATCTTGGTATAGGTATAAAAGACAAGACCTGTGTGTGTGTGTGTGTGTGTGTGTGTGTGTATGTGTGAAATTTAAACATTAGCAAATAGCATTAAGAAAATTGATGCCATAAATTCAAATATGATTAATTACATTTTTCCTGTGGATCAAATGGTGGCCAATCATGGCTTAGAAGTCATATCTAATCATTGTCCATTTTGTAAATAAAGTTTTATCAGCATGCAACTACAATTGTTTTTTTTTTTAACACATGTCTAAGGCTGCTTTTGAGTTACAACAGCAGGACTGAACAGCTGTAACAGAGACCTTGTGGCTTACTAAGTGGGAGAAATTATCATATGAGTTTTACATAAGAAGTTTGTTGTGCCATGGTATGAACTAACAGCTTGATCTTCCAAGTCTGAGGGGGCAATAAGAATCACCTTTAAAAATATTCATTTCTGGCCCAATCTAAATTAACATTCCTAAAGGCAGATTCTTGGAATCTGTACTTTTATAAAGGTACTCCAAGACTGGAGAGAAGGCTCAGTGGTCAAGAATGTGTACTGCTCTTGTGGAAGTTCAGAGTTCAATTTCCAGCACCTATGTTAGGTGGCCCATGTACCTCCAGCTCCAGGGAATACATCACTCTTTTGGCCTGTATAGGCACCCGCACTTATGCACAGACACATACATAGACACAGCCATATGCAAATAATTGAAGTATAAAAATAATCTTTTTTTTTTAAGTTCTCCAGTTGGTTGTGATTAGTAGAGCTTTCACAATGGATGCTCTGTTAAAAACTGGTGAAATCATAGTGCATGGAGTGCTCTACACTTCAGAGAAATGCCATTGACTACATTTAAGAGTTTTATTAAGTAATATAAACATGAGTAGCCAAATCCTGCAATTGGAGAGATGACAGATCACTAAACTGTAAAGTTGTGAATCAAATGCTGTGAGGAGGAAATAGAGGGCATACTGAAGAGAAGAACAGGTCATCCTAATTTAGGAAGGACTCTAGGTTTCTGGAATGGGGTGTAGGGAGGGAGACATGGTCTCCTTAAGTAGCTGAGGCTGGCCTGAGATTCACTATGTAGACCAGGCTGGTTTGAATTTGTCATCCTCCCCCATCTGCCTTCCTAGTGCTGGGATCACAAGCATGTGCCACCATTCCCAGATCCCAAATGGAGTCTGAAGGATGAGAAATATGAACTGGATAACATGCTCCGTCCAGGCAGTGGCATAGATGATGGCAGATGTGTTCCAAAGGCTCATGAACCATTTGGATGACCAAAGTATAAGGTGCATTTTAGAAAGAAACACTATCTGAGAGGGACTTATAAGTCTCTCTAAGACATTTGAAGGTCAAGAGCAGCCTGAAGAATTGTAAGCAAGAGGGTAATAATATATTTGCATTGTAGAATGTGCATCTTGAAAGAGAGGCAGAAAGTTTAGAGTTCATTGTGAATTGAAGATCACAGAGGACTGAAGAAGAGGTATCTTTACTGGCTTCGTAACAATACTGTTGTTATATGTTCTTATGCAATTTGAAAGGGAATAAAGGAACAGGTACCTTTCTTCAGTGCTCTTCCTCTGTTTTCCTGACTTTCAATTCAACAGGAATGTTTGAAATGGAATAGCTATAAAGAAAAATGTAATATTAAAGGCACTTATTTTCCAATGAAAGAACAGAAAAACATTGTTAAGAAAGGGAACATATGCTCTAAAAGACACAGGCTTGATAAGTTTTTCTCATAAATTAAAAATTTTTTCTTAATAAATACACAATTGTTTTTTATTCAAAACTAACATAATTTAGGTGATTCTTTTTAATAATATTAGTTTTCTTGGAAAAATGCCATAATTAATTTAAGGTTATTTATCAAAACTTTCCAATTGTCTTTTAGTTGATTTTGTTTTAAAAGACCCGAGAGAAAAAGATGATGATACAAAGGCAAGCAAGCTTCCACCTCATCGTGCTGAGTAAGTGACAGGGCTTCTTTTTTGAAATTTTATTTATTTATTTGTTTTATTTCATGTGTATGTGTGTTTTGCCTGCATGTATAAATTCACTTGTATTGTGCAATGCCCAAGGAGGTCAGAAGAGGGTGTCGGATCCTCTGGAAAAGGAGTTACAGACAGTTGTTACCTGCCATATGGATACAAGTTTATGCTTTTATAAACTGGCTACATTTTCTCACATATTTTCTTGTAATTTATATATTAAACACATACTTATAGAATCTATATCTGTGTATATATGTATTTCATATATAAATTTGTTCTTGTGATCTTTATTTATACATTTGAACCATAACATGTTGCATTTACAAATTGATTAATAAATAGGCAAATAGATGGTTGGATAGATGAATACTTGTATGGTTAAAACATAAGTACACTGGTGGTCAGGCTAGGGATGTAGCTCAGCTGGTAGAGTGCTTGCCTAGCATGCACAAAGCCCTGGGTTAGATCCCAGCACTGCATAAACTGGATGTGGTGGCCCATGCCTGTTATCTAACACTAGGGAGATGGAGGAGAGAGGATAAGAAGTTCAAGGGCATTCTTAGCTACACAGTGAGCTGGAGGCCAGCCTGGTTACATGAGACACTGTCTCAAAATCAAATCAAAACCAAAAACGAACTAAACCAAAAAAATACCCATTGTGGAAAGAACTCAATATAGGCCTTTGCATCTCCATAGGGAGTAGCACAGGCTTCAGGTGTGGTAGAGGCTAAAAGCTTGATGAGAATTTGCACAAAAACGTTTTGGAAACAATGACAAAAATGGATTTTAATTTATTGATGGATTAAAGTATAGACAATATGGAAACAAACACCATTTATTTTCCTTAAAAATAACATTTTAGAATACATCTCTTAAATAGTTTGAAAAATAGAACTTACAGGATTTTTTTCCTCAACAACAGCACAGGCTTTATTTGGGAAAATATCTATGAAGGGGTCTCTAGCATAAGAACCAGAGCATTTCATCCACTTACAGGTGTGGTAGTTATAGGGTAGAAAGGGGGGAAGAAGACCAAATTTGTCCTTTTTAACCCAAGGTCAACTTTTGCTAGGGGTGATACTGGGGGACTTGGTGTCTCATCTTGCGTTTCTTTGTCTCACTGATCAAATAATTTAAGAATAGAATCAAACAGAAGGTTGAGGGCAATTCTATTAGAGTCTAAAAGAAAAGACCCAGGAGAGGCAAGCTGGGAATCTCAGCAGCTGCCTGGAGGAGGAGAATGGAGAAGAGAAGGGGAAAAAGCCCCGCACTTTGAGTTAAGCTGGTATGGATGTCTGCTTGGTGGACAAGCAGCCACATGGATGGAAAAGGAACTTTAGAGAAAGAAGGAAAAGGCCAAAAGTACCACAGAAGGCACCCTTAGGCTCTAGCCACCATCTGAAGAAACAGATGAAAAGAAAAAGGAAAATTGTGCTTTTCTGAGTCAGGACTCAGAAAGGTGGGCAAACCCAACAGAAGCTCATGGTGGTTTGTCGGGACTGAATTAAGGGATGGGAATTCTGGGAAGGAAAAGTACATCACCTCACTAAAGGGATAATTATTTCTCTTCTCTCTTTACTATGTCTTAAGGTAAGCCTTCCTTCCTTAGTGTGTGCGTTTGGGGGTAGGTAGTGGTCCTGAGGGGTGGTCCCTTGGCTAGGTGATTGAGTGACCCAACTTGATTAACTCTTTTATGTTTTTTTGGTAGTTTAGATTGTTAGGTCTCCCAGGTCAGAGAAATAGCTTTCTATAATGCTCTTTCAAACCCTGATCAAGGCTACTGTAACATTCCCCCCTCATCATCATCTCTCCTTGAAAAGTTAGCATTAACTGCCATATAGGGAACTGGAAATGACCAAATCTGGCTTCTTCTTGCTGGATAGAGTTGTCAGGTCTGGTAGTTGGAGTATCCTCCAATGGCCTATCTAGGGGACCTAGAAATTGTATCAGTGGTTACATTTGTAAACAGCCAAGTGTAGGTAGGAAAGGAAGTCCTTGGCTGGTGCCTGGGTAGAGATATGAGGGGGAAGTTATTATAAGCCCAAGGCAGAGAATTAGGAGAAGCCAGAACAAAAGAGAATTTAAAATGTATGAATTAAAGTTCATCACACCTTTTGATGGACTTACAAGAGCATCCGTCCATTGGGCTCTTCCTCCTTTTTTCTGTGGCCTCCAAGACTGAATTCAAGAGTAGTATACCTAGGATCTACTTTCAGGTACTCTGATAGCAGTTGAACTGGCTATACTCATCACAGTGTAAGCTCCCTCCCAGATAGCTTCTAGTGAGGGAGAGAAGAAAGTAATCTATCATTTGGGTTTTAGTGTGTCAAAACAATAGTGGGCTGCGGGACCTATGGGTAGGTACTGTAGTATTGAAATTAAGCCAGGGTTTGGTCAAGCAAGGCCTTGGACTCATTCTCACATAGATAGAACAATTGGAAAAAGGAAGACTAAAGAAGCCAGAGGCTCATCCCTAGCCCCTGGGACCCACGAGGATTTGATCCTCAGTTGGCCTTGACAGAAAAAAAAATAATTTTGGTCACCTGCATGGTCTTAAACATCCAATAGGAAAAATTAACATGACTGGTGTTTTTGTAATGGTCCAAGGGATCAAAATCTCTAGACATTTGACTTAAATCTGAGATGCTATTTAGATAACCCTCTCTCACTAATAATTTTCTTTTTAATGATATAAAATGCTGCCCATATATGGAACTTATGTTTTTCTAATTACTGTGTCATTGGAAATCTTTAAAATCAAATGTTTAAACCAAATGTTTAAAATCATAAAAACTTATAGCCATAAAATAGACAAGCTTAAGTACACAGATGCTTGAAAATACTGTAAAGCAAAACTGCATTCATATACCTGACCTCTGACCAATGTAGCTTAGTGACACAGTGTGCTGCAGACCCTGAGGTGTTTACACTCCTGACTGCAGGGCTGGCTACCCTGTAGCATACTGCTGCTGCCCAGCATCACAAGAGAAGATTATCTGGAACATACTGCTAGACAAGGAAAAGACAAAAATTGAAATGTGTTGCTCTTCTACCATCAGAAAGCCAGAAAACACAAAAGTCCAACTTCCATAAGTCAGGGAACATCTGTATTCTGGGAGGAAGATGGCATGTCTTCTATTTACAAAAGATGATTTACTTAATCCATGAGAGTCAAAGAATAAATGTGTCTTCTAATAAGAATGTTACAGAATTGTAAATGATCCTTACACGTTAACAGACAGAAAGGCCAAGGACGCTTCCATAGGCAAGCTAGTGTACATCTTTAACCCTTTGAAAACTGAAGCAAAGATTTAAATGTCATGTATCCTGAAATTAAGAGATTAAGAGTCTTCCTGTATAAAAGCTACCTAGCTGTTGTAGCCATTTGATCACTGTAAGTTATTTATAGACTTAATAAGACCAAATATTGAAAGGCAAAGATTAGTCACCTTATGATTTACATCAAATGTCATAATATTGTTATATGAAATTATACTAACCACAGAGTATTTATTTTATCTATTTTAAAATATAGTTGCATATTTTGTTATTCCCAAGAGGAATATATCATGTTAGAATAAAAATAAAGATTACTAAAATGCATATTTATTATAAAAAATACTTCTTATGGTGCTCAGGATCAAACCCAGGGCCTTGAACATGCTAGGAAAGTGCTATACCAGTGAGCTACATGCCCAGCCCAGGACTTCCCTTTGATTTTTAAAGGAGATAACTATTTCCTCTTTGTTTTCAGAATGGAAGTTCTTCCAAAACCTTGGCGAAAATCTTTCTTATCTGCGTATAATTATATTAGGGATCACTTGAATGCCATGAACCCTACGATGCTGGCTGTGCTAGATTTGTGGCACAGCACTTTTAAGTGAGTATTTCTGGCCTTACTGAATTTTTAAAGAGATTCTTTATAATCATATCTGAATTATTTCTTTTACTATTTTAACTGAAAATTAAAAGTTACAAATATAATGTAGGTATTCAAGCATGGTTTTAGTAAGTAATATGCAGTTATGGAGAGTAATAAATGAACATGCTTTTTACATCTAACTCTGTTGCATTTGTCTTCCTTATCCAATTACCACATATACTTTAATCATAGTTAAGGGACTGAGTGTTCATATCTTGTTTTAAGTCACCTAGAACATTAGCTACTGCAATCCTCTGAACAGCTCAGAAACATGGTACAGACTGCCCAAGTGAGTGGCATAAGGTAAAGCTCCCTAGTGGGGGCTGAGGAGATGGCTCAGCGGTTAAGCACATTGGCTGCTCTTGCAGAGGACCTGGATTCAGTCCCCAGCACCTACATGGTTGCTAACAATCATTCTTAACTCCACTTTCAGGAGGTCCAATGCCCTCTTCTGACTTCTGCAGGCATTGCAGGATACAGATGCACTTACATGCATGTAGGGAACACATTCATACACATAAAATAAAAATAAGTAAAATATTTTAAAAATAAATTAATTAATAAAGAAAGAAGGAAAGAAAGAAAGAACGAATGAAAGAAAGAAAGAAAGAAAGAAAGAAAGAAAGAAAGAAAGAAAG
>NW_008340588.1:609729-634948 GCF_000622305.1 Nannospalax galili
AAAGAGAAAGCCCCCTAATGACCACTGGGGAACATGGTCTACCTCGTAAGCATTGTCCTGGTAGGTCAGAGCAGCTGTGAACCAGAAGGGTGTGGCAAAGCTGAATGTGAAACTGCTTGGTGCTCCTTCAGACTGAGGGACATCTGCCATGCCCTGTGGAAGCTCCGGCTCCCTGTCTTCTCTCTCACAGGCATCTTCCAAGCCTCTAGGAAGCATTCTAGCAATATGTTCACATGGACATATGCTTTTAAAACTTACCAAAGAAGTGCAAATTGATGTTTCCTACAGGTCCCCTCTTAAGACCTTCTAAAACCTGGATCACTAATCTCCAAAGCTTGAGCACAGAGGGTGTCTGGTGATTCTGAACTCACCACTACAGCTCCAGCCTCTGTACATGTGTGACTCACTGTTCAGGATCCCCTGGTTTTCATCCCAGAGGTTCATGGGCCTTCAAAGGGAAAGCTGATACCTTTAGAACCACACCAAGTGCTTATGTGTGCTCCAGTAACACCTGACACCTCTGTCCTTAGAAACTTCCGACATATGCTAGTGGCTTTTGCCTGACAACTTTTCTGAACTTCCAACATTAAGTTCCATTGCAGCCCGAGCCCTTACTCTTACCCTGCTCCCAGGGCACTGTAAGAAGCGAAGACATCCCAGCAGCCCAGCTCTGCCCTAATCACACCATAGGCTATGCAGTTTGTCCCTTATTCTCCCTCAGCTTGAAATTTCCCTATATAGGAGATTATTTGGTTCCCCTTACTCCATTTCTCTCCCATTTTAAATTCATTTCATTTATATAAGTGCTTATGTAATTTTATATAAATAAATGTGATCATGGATCATGTGCACTTAGCTTTTCTTTTTGACCCTATTCTTTTCCTCTTTCTTTTTTAAATTAACCAGAAGAAATTATTAAATAGGAGATGGTCAAAATTATATGTAGAGTTGGGGAGATGCTAGAACTCACATAAAACCAGACCTAGGGTGAGGCAGGAGGCAGCAGAGACCAGAGATGCTCCTGAAGCTGGCAGGTCAGCTCCGCCTTCAGGGGAGGTAGAAAATGAGGACGATGCCTGAGTTTGTCCTCTAACTTCCACACACACTCTCTGGCGTGCATGCACCCGCACTGCACTTGCAAAAAGACACACACACACACACACACACACACACACACACACACCACACTATACATAATGTTAGAAATAGTACTAAAGACTAGATTTAAATGACTTTGAAACACAATCTTAACAATTGGGGTTCTACAAGAAAAACCAAACACTGGGCTATGTATATATGCTCATGAAGGAGATCTCAAGGAATTTGTGTCTGTGGTGGTGGGGCTTGGCTAGGCTATTCTGAAGCATGTGGGGTGGGCCAGCAGCAGGCTGTTGACTCCAGGCAGGAACTAGCACTAGCAGGGCAGTCCACAGAGAGAACTGTTTCTTTCTCAGGGGAATGGTTTTGTTCTTGTCACTCACTTTTCCTTTTACTCATATGTCTTCTTCCCAACAACACAACCAGCTGACATTTGGTTACAGTCTAGTGGACATTTTCTATACTGTTTTGTACCCATATAACATATACATATGGATGTCCCCATATACATACATACTATAAGTATATATACATATAACTTTTCTGGAATTTGTTACATTTTAAAGCAGAAGTGTTTCTAAACATTTATATATGTATGTATACATATATAAATGAACATATATACTGCTGTTTTTATTTTTCTCAAAAATATTTTAGAAAAATCTCTGTGACTGGGCTGGAGGGGTGGGTCAGTGGTTAAGAGCACTGGCTGCTCTTGCAGAGGACCTGGGTTTGGTTCCCAGCACCTGCTTGGCCACTCACAACCATCCTCATTCCAGTTTCAGGGGAATCTGATGCCCTCTTCTGACCTCTGTGGGCATTACATGATACAGGTGCACCTACATACACACAGGCAAAACACTAATACACAGAAAATAAAAATACAAATCTCTGTGACAGAACTGGATTTGATCAAGTTACTAAGTCTTTGAAAACTCACACAGTTCAAAGGATTTAGGTGCATTAGGTCTTCTGTAGGTAGAACTTCCTCTCCTTAGGGCTGCCTGCTACTCAAAGCTCCTTTCTGTTCAGAAATGTGTATGTTTTGTTTCAGAAGTGAATCGTGTATATACTGACCCTTACCACTTTTTCTGCTTTAATTGTTTTAGTTTCAGTGGGGAAACAAAGGTCTAAATTCTCTACCAAATCCCCATTCTTGTGCTCGTCCTCTCCACAGAGATGCTTCACAGTGTCATATTTTATTCCTGTTGAATTTAACGGCAAATTATTTTTAAATGTGATCAGTGTTATGATTTAGATCTGAAAGATTCCCCCAAAGGCCTGGTTCCCAGTGTGGAAATGTCCAGAGGTGAGGCTTTTGGAAGTGATTAGATCATGAGGGCTCTGACCTCATCGATAGATTAGTCAGCTCAAGATTTCATTAACTGTAGGTCTAATGGGAGAGGAAGAAAACTTAGGAACTGAGGAGCTGGGACCTAGCTCCAGAGTGTCCTTGGAGGCATGTCCTTGGGGCCTGTGTCTTACTTTTAGGCCCTTCCCTGCTCCCTCTCTGTTTCCTCCCTCCTCTTCCCTCTGCTCTTCTCCAGCTTCTTTGAGGTGAGGCAGCTCAGCTCCACTGCTGCCCTTGTCCATCATGAAACTCTGCTTTACCACATATTCAGAAGCAACAGAGCCAAGTAAACTATAGGAACTGAAACTTCTGAAACCAGGAGCCAAAATAAATCTGACCTCCTTTGTTCTTGGGTATTTTATCCTAGCAGTGGAAAGCTGACTGACACAGAAGATCTCATGGCCTTGAATATTTAATTTTATAGATTACAACTTTTTGTAAATCCTAACAATTTTTTTTGTCTTTTTGAGACAGGGTCTCCCTGTAGTCCCAGCTGACCTGAACTCACTATGTAGACCAGGCTGGCCTTGAACTCACAGCGATCCATCTGCCTCTGCCTCCCGAGTGCTGGGACTAAAGGCGTGCGCCACCACGCCCGGCAACCTAACAATATTTTTATTGATTCTTTGAGAATGTCATACAGTGTATTTAGATCATATTCAGACCCTTTCCCCATCTTCTCTGGGATGCACCACACCTCCCTACCCCTCGTCATTGTGGTTTATGTAAATAGGTAGTCTACACAGACATCACTTATAAGACTTTCACAGTCATCTTATTTCAGGAAGTGCAAAGATGCGGCCTGGCAGTAGGTATATAGAGTTAATATATGGTTGTTGGTTCACTTGTAACCTACAAAAGAGGTTTGGTAATAACTGAAATTTTCATGAGTAAAAACTTAAATTTCCATATAGTGTGCATTATGATGCTTATGTTGAGAGACAGATTGTACTTTAGGTACCTGTACTCCTGAGGAAAGCTTCTATTTCTCATAGCTTTTTTGTTGTTGCTGTTGGTTTTTGCTTTTTATTTATTTACTTTAATTGAATTTTTGTGATTTTTCTTTTACTTTTTTGGTTTTTTTCGAGGCAGGGTCTTCCTGTAGCCCCAGCCCCTGGAACTTACTATGTAGAAGCAGGCTGGCCTCTATCTCACAGAGATCCACCTGCCTCTGCCTCCTGAGTGCTCAGATTAAAGGTGTGCACCACCATGCCTGACTGAATTTTTGTGATTTTCATGCAATCTAATTTGATGATATTTAGATTCCCTCCCTTATCTGCACCTCCCCTTACTGTGCCCATCCAATTTAATGTACTCTATTAAATATATATATATATATATATATATATACATATGGCCTATAGAGTCTAATTTGTGTCTCCAAATGTCCTTCAGGATAGGTCCACTTCACTGGAGCCTGACTACAACTTTTGATGATAAACCTAGGTGTATGGTATTTTTAAAGAACAAACAAATTAGTAAGCATATTAAATACCACAAAACCTTCATCTTAAATTACTGTTTATTTTTATCTCTTTCAGAAAACTACGTTTAGTTGACATAGAAGAATTTCATAACTGCCAGGATGCCCTGGAGCTGGCAGGCTTTCAGAACATTGTCATTAGACACATGGAATCTGCCAAGGACACTCTGCTTAAAACGTAACGTTTTGAAATCTCATATATTAGAGATGTTATTGGTGAGGATTTTCCTTTTAACTGCTTTTAGAAAATCCATTCCAACAACTCTTTAAAGACACTTTTGTGTTTAAGAGTTAAATATGCCTTTAACTGCCTTGTTCTATAGCATATATCATGATCTACACAGCACAGGATGTAAAGAAACAAAAATAGTCATCACTCATGGTGATCATTTTATAAGTGTGACTTCTGCCTCTGCTCTGAGACTGGTGTTGGGTAGCAGGTACTAATTACTCACCATGTAATTTTTTTTTTTGACATTTACTATTGATGTGTTTCGGCACAGGCTGTGCTAAAGAACATCTTTTATTTTGGGGGGAGGGATGCAGAAGTGTTTAAAAATGATTAGGAAGGGAAAGTATTTGTTTAAATGAGTTTCCAGTCTCAATGGGGATTACCAAATGGTAGCTAAGTTTTCTTGGATTGGCCTTTCAGAATGCACTAGCCACATATGGTAACTAATGGTGTAGGTGCCAGGAAATATACTCTGGAGCAACACAAGAAAATTATCTGTATTATGGGTCATTAATTTATCATAAATAGGACGTTACCATTAAATCAAATTACAATTAACAAAGACACCAAAGTTCTGACCAGCTTCATGATTTCTAAAAGTTAGTTAGAAATGTATTTAAGATTAAATATATTCTTTATCTTTTTCCCCAGTAAGTTAGAATAAGATGTTTTGTCTAATCTTACTTGAGAACAAATTTAACCTTTTGTTACATATTATGATTAGTTAACATGAAAATTGAGAGCAGGTTAAGAATGAAATCCTATAATTAAATATAGAAAGAAAATGATCTTTTAAGAACAGGATACAAATTAATTATCTCAATCTATAACTTCAAGGATATACCCCACTGCCCAGTGTAAACTAGGTAAAATGGGTGCCAAGGAATAGAATAGAGCACAAACCTATATTGAGATATATGTATATATATATATACATACATACATATATGTATATATACACATACATATATGTATATGAATCTGAAAAACTGTAGATTGGTTAGTTGTGTCTCTTAATGATTCCAGACTAATTCTCAGAAGGAAATCTCAAATCACATTTTGGTGAGTCAGAATGTCTTTATTGTTTATATAAGGCAGAACATCAGCTCACAGTAGATACACAATTAGTGAGTAATAATTACGATATCCCTTTCAAACCAAAGGGTGCTTTACTGAGTCCTGTTCTTCTGTTACTCGGCAGCTGCTGTGATTTTTTCAGTGTTCTAGAAACCTGTTTTTTGGTTTCTCTGTGCTTTTCTAATTCTTCATGATAGACTCTGTTTCTGGATCTACTTAATCACAATTCCTTCTGAAAGCAGCAGCTCCCAAGGTCTCTGTCTATATCCTGTTGACAACCCCATCACTTCATTGGTCTCATCTGTCTCACAATCATGACCTGCTTTCTGAGCTCTTATTACCTACTGTGTCTATTCAGATCCTTTACTCATTAAATATTGGGTTATCTGGGGGCTGGAGAGATGGCTCAGCTGTTAAGAGCACTGACTGCTCTTGCAGAGGACCTAGGTTTGATTCTAGGCATCCACATGGCAGCTAACAATGGACTGTAGCTCCAGTTCCAGGGGATCCAATGCCTTCTTCCAACCCCCATGGGCATTGCATGACAGGTGCACTTACACAAATGCAGGCAATATACTCATACACATAAAATAATACTAAAAAATAATTTTAAAAAAGTGTTGTGTTATCTGGCTTTTTATCTTCATGAGACCTTCATTGTGTGCATGATTAGCAAATATTTCTTCTGTTATGTAGGTTGTCCTTTAACTTTCTTGATAGTATCTTTTAAATATTTTTAATTTTGAGAAAGTCTAATTATGCTTTTATACTTAAGTCCTTTGGCCATTAAAACTAGTTCATTTTGGGGGCTGGAGAGATAGCTCAACAGTTAAGAGCACTGACTGTTCTTGCAGAGATCCCAGACAGGTTCAAGTCCCAGCACCCTCATAGCGACTAACAAAAGTCTGTAATGCCAATTCCAGGGGATTGGGATGCCCTAATCTGATCTCCTTGGGCATTGTATGACACGGGTATGCTTATATACATGCAGGCTTTACACTAATACACAAAAAATAATAAATAAAATATTTAGCAGCCAGGCGTGGTGGCACACGCCTTTAATCCCAGCACTCGGGAGGCAGAGGCAGGCTGATCTCTGTGAGTTTGAGGTCAGCCTGGTCTACGTAGTGAGTTCCAGGACAGCTGGGGCTACAGGGAGACCCTGTCTCCAAAAGACCGAAAAAAAAAAAATTAAAAAGTAGTTCTCTTTGCTGCATGTGATGGCACATGACTTTAATCCCAGAGGCAGGCAGATCTCTATGAGTTCAAGGCCAGACTGGTCTGCATAGTGAGTTCCAGGCAAGCTGGGGTTTTAGGGAGACCCTGTCTCAAAAAGACCCCCCCCAAATTAGTTCATTTGACTTAAGTTTTTTTTTAAAAGATACTTTTTAAAAATATTTTATTGTTTTTATTTTATGTGTATGAGTGTATTGCCTGCATGTATGTGAGTGCACCCATGTTGTGCAATGCTGCGGAGGTCAGAAGAGGGCTTCAGATTCCCCTGGAACTGGAGTTAAGGATAGTTCATAGCCACCATATGGGTGCTGGGAATCGAACCCAGGTCTTCTGCAAGAGCAGTCAGTGCTCTCAACCACTGAGCCATCTCTCCAGCCCCATTTTGACTTAAGTTTTTATATGACATGAAGAACCATTCCAAACTTTTTCTTTGCCATGTAAATAATAGTCCTACAATTATTTGTGCAAAAGTCTCTTCTTTTTTCATTAAATGGCTTTGCAATTCTTGTTGACAATTTTGCCATATACTTGGCAATTTACTTATGGAATCTTTATTCTATTCCATTGATCTATTTGCTTACCTTTATAACAGCAGAAACTGCTTCTGTTACTGAAGCTTTGTAAAATGTTTTGAAGTAGGATATATGAATCTTCCAATTATGTTTTATTAAAGGACTTTTGATGCTAGGTCCTCTTTATTTAAAAATGGGGATGAGAGGAAGTGGGGGTGAGAGAGAGAGACTGAGAAAATTGGGACTTTAATAGGAAGTATATTGAGTTTGAGGCTCTCTGTTTCTTTTTTAACCAACTACTGATTTTCAAAATAATTATTCTTTGTTTCTTTCAGTTAGATGGGAACAATAGGGAAAATTTAGTTGGTAACTTCCCCCTTAAATTCAAAAACTTTTAGCATTGTGTGCATAAGTGTAATGATCCAATCAGAGGTTAAGAGATTAAAATGGAATAAGAACATCTTGCACACCTTCAGCAAAATATGGTCCACACTACTCATAATACTTGATGCAGTCTATTATCAGAGGAGCCTTTCTTCTGTCCTACCCTAACCCTTCCTAAACGACCCTTTTGACATCTTTTTTTTTTAGCCTTTTTGAGACAGAGTCTCCCTGTAGCCCCAGCTGTTCTGGAACTTACTATGTAGACCAGGCTGGCCTTGAATGCACAGAGATCTGCCTGCCTCTGCCTCCTGAGTGCTGGGATTAAAGGTGTGTGCCACCACGCCCTGCCTCTCAGTGAAATCTTTACCAGGACCTCATCACAAGCAGTCTCTTTCAAATGCCTCCAGAACCTCAATCTCCACTAACTCCTTCCTTTTGCCTTTCTTTACATTATGTCCCTTTTTTCTTCACCAATATAACACTCTTTGAGAAATATTTTGTATCCCAAATGTTTTGCACTGTATAGGGAGTCTTGTAAATATTTTGAAATAATGAGACAATGGATAATTTTTAAAGAATTTTGTTCCTCTTAAAGTTCTAGAGACCCAAAGTTATTTAATCTGCAGCCTGAGTGCTGGAGGCTTCTGGCCCCTTTCTTGCTCAGTGACACTCCTTGGCTCCTGGCTCTCTCACTCATTCTGTTTGTGTTTCTTTAACAATGATGCCCTACCACAGAAGCAGCTGCCTTGACTCCTCTTAGGCCACTGATCCCAGTACTGGACTGTGGCTCCCAAGCTTGTAAGAGTCATTGTGGTTTTGCCCTCATTTATTTTTTTCTATTTTCTGTTGTCTCTCATTCTATTTTAGAGTAGGATGATCCGTTCTATTAGTCCTACCTGCCCACATCTTTTAGTTTTCATGTTATTTCTGCTGCAGATCCTTTTGTTGGGGTTCCTTTCCCTCTATTCTTCCCTCTTCACTATGAAAACTTTGTCTAATATTGAAATGCAAAGTTTCCCTCTATCCTTTGACTTGTGGCTGATTTTCTATGATGTACTACTTTCACCATGACGAGGGAAAGGATGATGTAATGTCTTTGTGCATCTCCCATGACAGTGTTTTTAGGATATTTAAGTATCCACTCAATACCTATTTTTAAAAAGGTGAATACACCAGGCATGGTGGCGCACGCTTTTAATCCCAGCACTCGGGAGGCAGAAACAGGTGGATCTCTGTGAGTTCAAGGCCAGCCTGGTCTACACGGTGAGTTCCAGGACAGCTGGGGCTACAGGGAGACCCTGTCTCAAAAAGACCAAAAAAAAAAAAAAAGAAAAAAAAAGAAAAAGAAAAAACCCAAAAACCAAAACCAAACAAACAAAAAAACACCCTTAGATTTAGTGTCTTGGAACATTCTATCCATTCTTAATGACTATTTTCTTAAAATTCATTATCTCTTATGACAGAAAGTACTGGCATTCCTTAATCTTGCAGTGTTAGACAATGCTTTCATAAGCTGAAAACTAGTCATTTTCAGCATGATGTTCCTATATATGAAATTACACTATTAGTCTTTTATTTCAAGTTCACATACACATTTGAAACTTCACTTTAAGTCAGTCATCCTTTCTGGATTTCACATTAAGGGGAATTGGGAAAATAAGACACATGATTTTGTTGATTTGTGTCCTGTTTGTAAGCTGTTATGAAGCTGAGCAGTGTGGCATAGCATGAGCTTTAACTTGCTGTGAGCTTCTCTTGGTTTAATCAGTTATTCACACTATAGCTTTAAACTAACAATTATATCCCCTGGAGACCATTTAAGAGACTGGAGAGAAGTATCTGATAAGGTTATTTCTCATCTATCTTAAAAAGCTGCAGGAACCATAGTTGCAGGGTTAGATTTATGTCTTACAGTACCACGTCTTTGAGTCATTTTCTATTGGTTATGATTTAAAATTTCTTTTCCTAGGAGAAGTGAAGTACTCTAGCACTTACATGTCTGAGAGTGGATAATGTCACTTAGCAATATACCTCTTTATGAAGACCTTTGGCTGTCTGGAATTTACTGTCGATGCTTAATGTGAAAGGAGTAATTCACAGGAGTATTGACTTTTAAAAGTCTTTTGTTCTTTCAAGGTGGTTTCCAGAAGTGCAGAATATTTATTACCAAGGTAATAAAAAAAAGCAATTGCCAACTGGTGACAGCAGTGCCAAATTGGAGTCTTTTTTCAATTGTGCTGCTACCCTCATGACTCTACAGCTTCAGGACCTCACTTTGGTCTCCATGCAAGATTTCACAGACTTAATTGCACAACCCCCAGTAAGTACCCTTCCATTACACCACAGTGCATTCGATAACTTTTTTTTCTCCATTCTTTCAGAGAGGAAAATGAAAAAAAAACTGTCTTTTACAGTGAAAGAACAGAAAGTATATCTTTAGACCTATTACACGTCTGTGTTACAAAATTAGTGTCAACTTGCACATTTAGGAAACGGTTATTATCATGAGAGGTGAGGATTTGGATAAATAGTTGGGAAAATTGGGTCATGAAGGCTGGGTTGAGCTCTCCTGAGGCACATCTTCTTTCTCAGGAAGGAAATTCTGTTGGTTACAGTGTGAACAGAGCCTTGGAGCTAGAATGCGCTTCTCCTGGCTTGACCCTGCAGTTAATCTGTAGGCCCAACAAGATACTAGGATACCAGCAAGTTGGATTGCAATCTCTCTTTTCAATGAAATCCTCCTTGGTTTAAGTATCTAGGGTGTAAGTGTAAGTGTGGGTGGTTTCTCATCTATTTAATTGGGGCTGATGTACTTTCTCATTTATCACAATTGATCTATATGTCTCCATGTATACAGTTGCACATAGTTATGTTTTTTTATATATATTTATATTTTTAGGACTCTGTTAGAGCTTTTGAACATCCAGGTTTCATCATGAGGTTGATTCTTGAAAATAATGCCATTAAATTTGAACCTGAGTTTTCTGACTACATAGATATCCTTGTAAATGTTTATGAAATCATGATTAAGGCTGTCAGTTTTGTGCCGAGAGTTGAGACAAAATTGTATTCCAAGTGGGTAAGTAACAAGAATATTCCGATTGCTTGAATTTGCATAATGATATTTGCTTCAATTGATTATTAGAAGTTACTGACAGGTATCCTCTGCTCCACAGCTACTAAGAATGGCATCTTAGCAGGATCAGCTTCTAAGAAAGTTTGGCTAAAAAGCACTTCCACTAGCTCCTTTTACGAACACACATACTTTCCTAACCTAGTCTTCCACTGGACTCAGCTGGAAATTTTCTGAGGGACGAGAATTCGAGTTGTGATGGAGGATGAAGCAGCAGATGATTGCTGGTTGTAGATCTCACCAGTTGCCACAGCATCCATCAGTGCTGTCTCCCTCCATTACACATCCCCAGTGCTGCTGTCTGACTGAGGGTCCTCCTCATAGAACTTTTTCCTACAAATAGCAAACTCCTGACTGTACTCACAGATGCTGTCTTCGACATTTCATTAGTAGTCACTGTAGTTTAGTTCGTTATATGAGCATATCCGAAGATTTACTGACTTGCAAGGTTTTCAAGTTTCTTAATTTCTAATCACTAGCTTTCTTTTCCCTTTTCTTTTTTATAAAAAAGTTCACAATTTTTATTTCTTACATACTAAAGCTACAGACTACTGGTATTAAAGGCGTAAATAACAATGAAAAATAGCCCCTGTGTAGCTACATCCCATCTTAAAGAACACGGTGCCACTACTACATAGACACTGTCTCCCATTGTACTTGACTAGTATATTAACGTCCCTATCATAGCGTCTAGCAAAAGAATCACTACCCTCAGTATGGGAGTGATTATTTTTCATTTTTAAAATTAGACTTACTACCTGTCTGTACATTCCCAAACAACTGTGTATATGCTGCATGTGTTTGCATAAGTACAATCATCTTTTTATGTAATTTTTGACTTAGTCTATTTTATTTGATTTTATGATTATGAAATCATACATATTATTTTTTCCTTCATAGAGCTCCTAATTTTCATGTCATTTTCTAGGAATTTCATTAATTCTTTAGCAAATAGATCTGATCATTTTAATTGTCTTTTGGATTTATTCATGTATTAAGATTTTTCTTTTTACACAAATTTTTTTTTCCATTCTGAATTTAAGAATTCTACTATCTATGATCTTTGCATATCTGATTTTGCTGTAGTGGAATCCTGCCCATGGTTGCCTATTTCTTTGGGTACTTTTTCTTTGTTACTATGGGTGTATATTCATCAGAACTTTATGCAAGAACATCTTTGAGGCTGTGGTGTAAGTTAGGCCCTTTGGAATTTCTGGAATCTCATGAAAGCTCTGGAGGGCTCTATAGACCAAGGATCATTTTTACTAAATCTTTGCTTAATGATTTTTTGGACAATCTTGGCTGTGTGTTTATCCAAATTGGAGAATAGGATTCCGGTCCCAGATTGTTAAGGAAACTACTTTTTCTTCCTCGTAGGTAAAGGTGGGACACTTCTCTCACTCCCCTCTTTCAAGGATTCTGTCACCTTTTAGTTATTTTGTTATGGTGCTTGGGGGACCGACCGGGAAGGACTACCCAGACTCAAAAAGTTCCAAATCAGCAGATTAAACTTTCACAGTTTTATCAGAATTTAAAAGAAAAAGAAATCCTCAGGGTAGGCGAGCTGGTCATCTTGGAAGCTGCCTTGAGGAGGTGAATGATAGGAAGAAAGGAAGACATGAGCTTGCCTGGGAGGTCAGACATGTGGCTGACTGGCAGCTACATGGCTGGGAGAAGGAAGCCTTAGAGAAAAAGTAAAGAAATGCAAGATGCTAGGGGCAGCCCAAAGCCTTAAAGAAAGCATGTTTGGTAAGAAAGGCATGAAGAAGGAAAAGGGAGATTACACTTTGCAGAGGGAAGGGGGCAACTGACAGACTACATGGCTGTAGCTAGGAAGTTCTGTGCCCTTAGGTGGGATTACAGGCTGGAGAAACTCACTATCCCATTAACACACTAGGTATTCTGCCCATCTGTAGCATAACCCACCTTCCTAGTGGTGGTCCTATGACCAGATGATTGACCAGTTAAACTTACACAAAAAGGAGGTACTTGGGGTATTAGAGTCTCAAGGTCTGCCTGCTGAGAGAGCCCTCTTTTCCTCTTTCCTTTTCAATGTCCTAGACTATATGTGGGGGTGTAAATTACTGGCTCCCTACTTTGTATAGGTGTGAGGCTTTGTCCCCTGGCAGTCACATGACCCACCACTCCTGTGAAGATTCAGCAGCACTTAGACCATGAAGGTGAGTCTGCAGGACAGCTGCTCCCTTCACACAGTCAACAGTGACCCCCTCTAAAGTGTTTTTCTCTCATTTGGCCCCTTAGACTCCCTTTACATTTTTCTTGCTCAGCTATGCATTATAAGAGATACATTTTACAATATAAAAACATTTATGTATTTTGAAATAGTTGTTTTGGGCTTATTGGTTCTGTAATTATCATATTTAGAAGTTTGTCAAAAATTTACTGCTTATTTTGTCTTTCTTTCTTTCTTTTTTCTTTCTTTGTTCTTTTTGAGACAGGGTCTCCTGGTAGCTCTAGCTGGCTTGGAACTCACTATGTAGACCAGGCTGGCCTTGAACCCACAGAGATCTGCCTGCCTCTGCTTCCTGAGTGCTGGGATTAAAGATATGTGCCACCATGCCTGACCTTTCTTTGTCTTTTGTAAAATTCCAACTCATTAATTTTTCTAATACCTTAGCTTTTTTCAAGAATGAAAAATGTCAAGGAAGTTTATAAAATAGATGAATACAAGCTTATAAGATAAGAATTACCAAATTCTAAGTCATGGTTATAATTAGCCACATAAATTCTGCTGCTATGATTTTATGATTATGATATATGACTCTGGTCTTTCTGGTTTCTAAAGAAAAGAGGAAGTATGACAAGTTTAAATTAAAATAAAAATAGTTAATTTAGACTTTTCAAAGAAAGAACAGTCTTCTGGCACCAAATTTTGAGAGAGATCTTTCCTGGGGCATTATATATAAGGCATAATGGTCTCAGAACTTCGTATGTCAACATCACTTGGTCAGATTTTAAAAATATGAACTCTGGCATTCATCATGAGTGCTACCCCTGAATGTGTCTAGGTGATTTGGGGGATCAGTCAGGTTTTGAAACAAATGATGAGGGTACTTTGAATAAAATGATCACTCAGAAGCTCTGTAGAAGTAGAATTCATATTGCTGTTCATTACTGTAGGAACTGAAAGGAGGTTAAAATATGTCTCTATTTCCTATGGAAGGTAAGCCTATAAAGCCGATGCACTGCAAGCTCACGCTCCATAATAACTATCTCATGATCTAATATGAATTCTTCAAAACCTGAGGTAGCTCATACAAAGTGTCATTTCTCTTGATCGGTGCTGATTAGATTTAATATTAAACTTATGCTTTCTAAGATTGTTCTGAAGTCTTGGAATCTGATTCTATTTAGAAAGATAGTTCTATTTTAGAAATTAGACAAATCATTAAAGATGTATGTGAGGAGCATGAGTGAGCCTCACATGAGAACCAATCAGCCACTTTGCACATAGCCCATGATATGAACTGCATTACCATGAAAGTGGATTTTTAGAAAAGATGATACCGAGTACCTGCCAAGCCCGGGGTGAAAGACTGGTAGAGGTAGCAAGATTCACTAATGCTCCCATGGACTATCTAGTTTAGGCAACATGAAGTTCTGAAGTGTTTGTAAGGGGCATAAGCAGGCAACTCCCACTGGATAATTAAGCAGAGAGTTTTCTAAGGAATCCTTTGATGGGACTAACTTACATGTTGTAGACTATCTACTCCAGACAATAATTTTTGCTCATTACATTTAAAAATCCTTTCTAGACAACCAAACATATTCCTAAGTAGAGCAGCGCAGATAATAAACCATGTCAGCACATACACACACTCATCCTCTTATTTGAAAGGGGAGGAGGCAAGCTGTTGAGTATGCCTGTTTTAAATTGTTGTCCAGTCTGATCTCGCCTACTGCTGTTCTAATTGTGATAGCAGAATACAAGTTTTGCAACTAAGAATTTTAGTTTATTTCAGCATTGTTTACAGAATCAACAATGAAAGTGGGAATGGGTCACAGTCTTTGTTTAGATTTCTGCTCAAAGTGAGAACGTCTGTGGTTGGGAGTATGATGATGTGACATCACTAACATTTTCTTTATAAAAGTTCAAAGCAAGCACAACCTTAGGAAACAGTCATCAACAGTAGCACAGGAAATGTGAGGCTAGCTGTATTATGTTCTGGGCCTTACTTTGCATGTATTTTCAAGTGACCATTCTTCCAGCTGTATGGAAAAGGAAAACATTAATAGCTAACCTTTCAGGAAAACAAAAAAATTATGCAAAATACACACTTTAAAACTCAAATCTTTGGATTAGTTTGAATATTATTCTCTAGATTAGAGAAAAGCAAATCAAAAACAGCTTATGAGTAAAAAAAAAAACAGTATAGTAAGAGTGTTTTCACAAGGATAGTATAATATGGTTACTTTAATTTACAGTTCTTTAAATAACATTGTTTTCTTCTTTTGCTTAGGAAAGTAAGTCTAAGCCAACAACCCTGAAGCCCATAATTCTGAATGAGATTGTAGAAGCTCACAAACAAAAGATTAGGGAGGTGGTTCTAAAAGAGAGCATAGCGCCTAATGAGCACCTCACACTCTATGACAAGTACCAGTTTTTGGTTACTAAAAAAGCTGAGCGGGATGTTGACAAATTCCTTGCAGAAAATCCAAGTTATGAGAAACTAAAAGAGGAAATTCTCAAATACCAGAAACTAACAGAGGAAATACAGTATACATCTCCAAAGGTAAATGACCCATCCTTGGTACAACTATTACCTGAATCTAAGAGTTTTTCTCCGTTTTATTAGCATACAATGTCAGAACCCACAGTGAAAGAATTAGAGCATTACTGTTAACAGGAGGATGTTGATAAAGCTTGTGATATGTACTCAGATAGCTCAGCCTTCAGTACCAGCACACTGACCTGTGAGTTCTCTGTAGTTTACCCCATCTCCTCACAATGCCAACAACTTAATTTTTTTCTTTATGTAATGTTTATAAGTCCTTTGGAAATCATGGTAAGGATACCAAAGTGTGCTTACTTTTGTTATGAAGGATGCTAGGAATTTAAATTTTTTCTCTATTGCCTTTTCATTAAAAACATTTTCAGAAATATTTTTTACCATGCCCATTCCTGTTGCTGTGATAAAACCCACTGACCAAAAGTGACTCAGGAAGAGTTTCCTTGGGTGCATGGAAAAGAGTTTCAGAGGGAGAATCCATAATGGTGGGGGAGGCATGGAAGCAGGTGGCAGGAACAGGAAGCTGAGAGGTCAATCACTTCTTCAACCAGAAACACAAAGAGAGCAAACTGGAAGTGGGGCAAGGCTATGAACTTTCAAAGCCTGCACCTGGTGACCTGCTTCCTCCAGTAAGGCGATACCTCCTAAATGTCCCCAAACAGTGCCACCAACTAGAGACTAAGTATTAAAATGAGAGATGGCTCAGGGGTTAAAAGCACTGGCTGCTCTTTCAGTGGACCCAGGTTCTATTTCCATCACCCAAATGGAAGCTAACAACCGTCTATAACTACAGCTCCAGAGAGGCAATGCTCTTTCTGACCTCCACAGTCATTGCATGACAGGGATGTACTTATACATGTGGGCAATTCACTCATATACATAAAATAAAAATAAGAAATAAGAAATAAAATAAAATACTTTAGTCTACAGGGGTGGGGGTCATTTCTCATTGAAACCACCACACACATGTTAAACATGTTTCCTGTTAAACAAATACATCATTTGAAATGCATGTTATTGCTGGATGTGGTGGTACACACCTATAGTACCAGAACTGAAGATGCAGAAGCAGGAGCATCACAAGTTCAAGAACAAATCAAGATGCTATCTTAAAACAAACAAAACATGAAAGAATGAAACCAATTTTTATCAATTTAGCAATAACCTAATTTCCCAAAGTTTTTGAGACATGGTCTCCCTGTAACCCCAGCTGTCCTGGAACTTACCATGTAAACCAGGCTAGCCTTGATCTCAAAGAGATCCACCTACCTCTGCCTCCCAAGTACTGGGATTCAAGGCATGGAACAACCTGACAACTACTCCCATTTTCCCAGTTTAAAATCTATTATTTTTCTGAAACAAAATTATATTCCAAGATGACAAATTTGAAGGAAATTTATCTACAAGATAGTTGTAAAATACAAATGGGACAAATGAGTGTCAGAAATTGCTCACTGCAAGAACATTTGTGTTGTTTTTTGTTTGTTTATTTTTGAGACAGGATCTCACCCTGTAACCCTGGTTGACCTGGAACTCACCAAGTGTCCCAGATTGGTCTCAAACTCACACAATCTTCCTGCCTTAGCTTTCCAAGTGCTGGTATTATAGGCCTGAAGCACCACATCTGGCTTAGAATCTTAAAAAAAAGAAAATCCTCAACATTGTTCAATCACACACACAAAAATCAATATTATGAGAATGGCAAAATAGAATCTTTTACTTAGTTTTATTTCTACTCATGTTCATTAAACTCTTACTACATTGCAGACTGTTCGTTTAGGAATGTTTGAAATACACTGTGAGGACTTGATCAGAGCTTTGGTTAAGAGAGCAGATGTCATTACTGGGAGGCTTATAGCTAAAATGTTCCAAGACCATCAGGATGTAAATACAAGGTATTTATGTGATACTGATTCAGTTTTTATTTTTGGAGGGTAATGTTAGGTGTGATAAACTGTTAATTACAGCAGTGAACAAGACCTATGTCATAAATGATGCAAGAGAAAGATTGGGCTAAATTTACTTATACATGTGATGAGACTATCAATGTGATTTATCTTTCATGAATGTTTCAGCCTAACTATTTAAATTAAGGTGGCATTAAAATGAGTTTGCATTCTTTTGCACAAGTCAGGAGGACATAATTTCATGCTTTTAAATTTGAATAGTCAATATATAGTTTTCAAAGTATATTTACATGGGAGCTATCAACAGATTCTAAGTCATTCTCAAATTTGAGACTTTGTTTTCCTATCATTATTCTTCAAGGTCACAACAAGTTTCTCTCTTAACTAGACAATCATTTGATGACTAACTTGGGGGATGTTAGGAAAGCTGGCTGATGTAAACTCAGAGAATACTAGCAATGTACAACATTAAGTCAAGAAGTTAATTAATGTATGGTCTTCCAACAGTCGGTGCTAGTATTGTTTTGGGAACTTCTTTTTAATATGTTTAGGAAGATATCAGAAATAATTAGAACTTTTTTTTTCTTTCTTTCTTTCTTTTTTTTTTTTTTTTTTTTTTTTGAGTATCTACCTTTTATCCTAATTTGCCTTGAATTTACCAATGGGGCCCAGACTTGCCTTGTAATTACCAAGATCCACCTGCCTCTGCCTCCCAAGTGCTGGGGTTAAAGGCATGTGCCACCGTGCTAGAGTTTTTTTATTTTATTATTTTGTGTGTATGAGTGCATATATACTGGTGCACCATGTGCGCTCCTGGTGCCTGCAGAGGCCAGAGGGGACATTGGATCCCCTGGAATTGGGTGCTGGAAATGGAATGCAGGTCCTTTGCAAGAGCAACCAATGCTCTTTACCACTGAGCCATCTCTCCAGCCCCATGTTGTTTGTTTGGTTTTTTTTTGAAGCCGGGGTCTCACTAGGCATCCAGTGTGACCTGGAAATCAGGGCATTCTGCATACTCCTTTCTCAGCAGCAATGGAATCACAGTTGGGACCTCCCACACCCATGTTTTAGAATGTTTCTTACAATTATGGTATCAGAGAAAAAAAATAGATCATTAAAAATATTTCTCCTAAAATGTGCTGACTCCTGAAGGAAACTTCATTTACCTAACCTGTGTTAGACATGGAGCCAGAATCTAAAATATAAATAAAATAGGCTGAAAGAAATTATAGTGCAGAAATGGAAATGAAGTAAACTAGTAAATTACTCCCAGGTGTAGTAAGTACTACACTCAGCCTCAAAAGCAGAACAGATAGAGAACATGAATAGTTTTCTCAGTGTGGTGTTTGGGTGAGAGGAGACAGCTGAGGAGAGCTGCAAAGATGGAGTGTGGATTTCATTTTGAAAGAGGAGTATGTCAGGTGAGCAGTGTGGGTGAAAGATTCCAGGCAGAGAGTATGTGAAAGGCAGCGAGCTGTGAATAGGCATGGTGTATCGAAGAGGGAAGAGAGAGAGCTGTGTTGCTTTCACAAACACCAGGTCAAGGGCATGAGAAGTCTGCAGAGGGAGACCCAAGTAGAGGAGGGCTGGGGCCTGGGTAGCTTAGCTAGGAAGCCCAGTCATAGTTTCAGCTTAAAGAACCATGCCTCTAGAAGCACTGGAGGAATCGTGAACACACTGTGTTTGTATGCTTTCCACACTGGGAGAAATGTTTGTTTCAATTTCATAGCTGCTTCCCCTACTGTCACTGCCCGTTGAGCGCATGCCCATTCTGTTTTACTCCCATTTTTTTTATTCTTTTCGAGACAGGGTCTCCCTATAGCCCCAGCTGTCCTGGAACTCACTATGTAGACTAGGCTGGCCTTGAACTCAGAGATCCATCTGTTCCTGCCTCCCAACTGCTGGGATTAAAGGCATGAACCACCACACCCATTTTTAATTATGCCAGACTCACTAGATGCACAGGAGACATGCCACACATATGGGCAGCCTCAGCTTCTTTCCCCTGCGTGTCTCAGCCACTCCACGAAGCTTTCCACAGTTATGTCCCATGTTCTCCGACAGCAGGCTCTCTCTTCCCTTCAGCTCCACTCTCTGGTTCCCTCTATCCCTTATGATAAAGCTCTCTTCCGCTGCAGATTCTGCCTCTGTGGGTATACAGGAGGCCTCAAACCCCTCATTCATCCTCCAGCCCCGCCTTCAGCTCAACAGGGTCAGCATATTCTTCCTTTTTCTACCTCACAGCCATTTCTTGGGAAGAATTTTCTTCTGGAGTTCCTTAGTTTCCGCATCTCTTTCTTTCTTGCCAACCCCAAAGTAAGTTAATTGTTTATACTGTCCACCACCCAAATCCATAGGAAATGTTTGCCTATGCGAGACGTTTCTGAGCACACAGGCCCATTTTTACCATTCCATATAAACAGTTAGTCACTCCCTTCCTTTGAACCATCTTTGCTACAACTATTAAAGCTACAGTTGTTACAACTATTAAAACTATATCTATGGACCCCTCTCCCACATCAGACTTGAGGGGCATTACAAAATCTTATTCATTCCTATTTTTCTGTCATTTTATAGCTGAGAATGTGACAGATGATCATTAAATTTGTATTGAACAAATAAGTAAATGAACACAAATTTGTATTGAATACATTAGATGTTATATAGATAAGTTGCAATCTTTATTTTTCATGCAGTGGAGCATTAAATAAGAAATATGTATTGGAATGAAATTTAATCATAAATTTGTAAGATTGATTTTATCTGCTGTTCCAGATTATGTGAAGAGTTTGAGAAGATAGCTGAGAAAGCTCTTAGCACTCCTCTGAATACAGCAGAGCTCATGGAAATGAAGGTATTGTTTCTAAAGTCTTTATAGAATGGTGTGCGTCATAACTGGCACAAGATGCAGAGAAATAGATCTCTCCAAAGGTTAAGACAGAGACTTAAAATCATTAGGACTTATTAAATGCTTCATTCAGACACCTGTAGCTTGGTGGTTTGGGCTGGGACTCCTTTGAATGATTCTTCTAGATTTAGTGCAGTCACTCTCTTGGCTCACTCAGTCACTTTGCTCAGCTGGCCGAGTTGATTCCTGCACATATTCTTCAGAAACTGGGCTCTGCTCCATTTGTCTCAAACTCCAGCAGGCTTCCCGGGGGAGGTTCCCATGGCGTGGTATAGACACAGCTGCCCATGTGGAGTGCTCTTCTGTTGGTGTCACATAAGCTGACATCTCACTGGCCAAACGAAGTCCAAATGAGAGGATGACACAGGGTATGGTTACTCAAAAGGATGAAAGCAATCATCTGCCGGGATATTCTTAATACCACTGTGGGGCCTGGAGAGATGACTCAGAGGTTTAGAGCACTTGCTGCTCTTGCAGGGGACCAGGGTTTAGTTCCCAACACTTGCATAGCAACTCACAGTCTTCTGCCTTCTGTAACTCCAGTTCCAGGGGATCCAATCCTGTCTTCTGGCCTCTGCAGCCATCATAGTGATAGCAGGCATCAGCTAGGGCTATTCAAAGTAACCTGAGATGTATGGTCATTCTTCATTTTTAATCAACAAATTTTTAATTCATAAGCAATATTCTCCTTTCTGAAAAAGTTATATTTGGTTATGGATAAAATATTTTGTGATAGTTTGCTGAATTATGTTTCAAGTATAGAATCCATTTAATTTTCACTTTGTTTTTTTGTGTTACTTCTGTTTTTTGAGTCTCCCTAAAAACAAATAAAATGATAAAAAATAATATCAATTTCATATTTTTCCTCCTTTATTATAACATTTACCACTTATAGAATTCCTTTTTTTCATTTGCTAGTGTTCCTCAAATTCAAAATAGAGCCCTTTTAATTTTATATTTAAGGTATTTAAGTGAACCTAGAATAACATGTAAAAAAATCATGCAAAACTTTGTACAGACCAAAATTATGAAAGGAGTTCAAATAATTATTCACTTAAACAAAAGCCTTGAACTAAATTTTACACAGATTCTTAGAGATTATATATATAGTTTTTTTAAGTAATCCATACTTGAACCAGAATTCTTAGTGTGTGGGAGCATGCACATATAAAATACATAGGCCTGTGTGTATTTGGGGGCTTTTTTATATTTTGTACTAGTTCTCATTAGTCATTATGTAATTCTTTGGTTGATAGGTATAATTATAGGTATAGGTATAGTTAGAGAATTCCTATATCATGCATTCTTCCTTGTTAAAGGAACATTCCTTTGGAAAGATGAATATTGCTTTTGGAGTGTCATTTGTGCACCTTCATAGACATCACTGGGTTTAGGAATTTGGGATTTATTTAGTGTTATTTAATATTTCTATTTCATACAACAATTTTAACAATATTAGTAAATAAGATTGTTTAGCTTTTAAAATATCTCCATATCTTAAAATTTATTCCCACAAGGGAAAGCCAGGTGGTAAGTTTAATCAATACAAAAATTAGTCTTTTCCTAGCTAGCAATCAGGAGGCAGAGGCAGGCAGATCTCTCTGGGTTCAAGGCCACCTGGTCTACATAGCAAGTTCCAGGTTACAGGGAGACCCTGTCTTAAAAAGACAAAAAAAAAAAATAGTCTTTTATTATGAATAAGGAGAAATATTAACCCAGTTGTCTGACTATATAGAAAGTAAAAGACTAGCTAAATTTTAAAAATATGTATTTCTGGGGCTGGCAAGATGGCTCGGTGGTTAAGAACACTGGCTGTTCTTGAAGACCTGGGTTCGAATCCCAGCACCCATATGGCAGCTAACAACTGTCCATAACTCCAGTTCCAGGGGATCCAACAGCCTCCTCTGACCTCCTTGGGCGTTGCACGACACGGGTGCACTTACCTACATGTAGGCAATACACGAAATTATGTGTATGTGTGTGTGTAGGGGGAGTAAGCACATGTGAGTCAAGTGTGGGCACACACAAAATCCTGAAGAGGGCATCAGATCCCCTGTACCTGGAGTTACAGGTGGTTGTAAGCCGCCTGATGTGCGTGCTAGGATCTGAACCTCTACAAGAACAGAAAGTGTTTGGAATTGCTAAGCTATCACTCCAGATCCTAAAAATCTTTAATTTCAATTAGACATTTGTTACTTATAAAAACCACTATAGTTTCTAAATCTGGTTATTGCTTGTTTATAGGAACACTGTGTTTATAGTCAGCCAGCCTAGACATGTTACTTTCCGAAATCTCCATCCCTAAATCAATGTTTTCCCCTATGCATGTAAGGTAGTTTTGTGATAAACTTTGACCATGTATAATCTTTCTTCCCTTAGTTGCTTTGTGCAACTGACTAGAGCTCATAAGGCCCAGTGTGTTCTGGCCCCAGTTAAAAACCATTCTCCTGACCTCATGCTCTGCCGCAGCCCTGAAGCTACTCAGACCCTCACCTAAGCTCCCTTTTGTCACTGGGGCCACATATGTGCCCTCCAGGTGCCCCTTTTCCCTCCTGCCTCATCTCATTGCCTCTTCCACATGTACTTGTTGGAAACCAGGCTACCTCAGAACTTTGTTATGTGCTGCAAGCAACAGGTCTCTCCTGTTTCACTTTTTATTTGAATAAAAGTTTCACTTTTTTTTTTTTAACTAGAGAAAAGCTAGTTATTTTTATTTTTATTTTTTTTTCTTTTTTTTAATTAAAAGAAGCATTTCATTACAACAGCATTAACCTATTCAATAACATTTTTCTGAGCTAGGGTACATCTCTTTCAAAATTGGCTGTACATTTCTAGGTTTACAGATGAATTATTACCCTTATATAATCTTTTACTCATTATAAACTCTATAAGACATAAAATTAAATGAGGTTCCAACAGCAGGATGACTCAGCAGTAAAGATACCTGCTACCATGCCTGATGACCTGAGTTCTATCCCCAGGACCCATGTGCAGGGCTCTTGACATTGAGATGTTTTCACGTGCATTTCTAATCTCTATATACTTGACTATCACTGGTCACAGTCACCCACCTTCTGAGCTCCTCGGCATCTGAGCATGAATACAAACTCGTCAGGTAGACAGCCTTCCTCTCCCACTAGAGCCTCCATACTCTGCTATCCCTGCCACTGTCCACTGTGCTGTCAGCACCCCCATCCATTCCCCCCTATCTGCCCTTCTGGTAAATCTAGTCAGCCAGAGGTCCCTGTTCCAGGAGGATAATAAAAAGTTTCACTTTTTATTTGAATAATAACCATCTTTTCCATTAGACTACAGACTCTATGAGAATGAAAGCCAGGTCTGATTTCGGGTCACTGCATTGCCAACACCTGATACGGTGTCAAGTGCATAGTTGCTCATGCCCCAAAACACAACACTGAAAGGACAAGTGAAATTACTCAGATAGCATCTGCTTTTAACTTCTGCTGTTGTTTTCTTATGTGTTGTTGAGTATTTTCTTGGTTTTTTTTCTTTCTGCTGTTTTAGTGGTGTTTGGGATGAACAAGAAATAACTACACTGAGTCCTCAATACAGAACCAAGCTTTTCTGATCAGTATTTGCATAGTCATGCACTATATTTCCACAGGATGCATTTTTAGTAAAGCTCTTAGTTATAATGCTGTCTGTAACCTCTGTTTTCCTTTAGGCTCACATTCAGAAAGTGGAGTCAACGGGCATGGTTGAACTGGGACAGAGATTAGTGGATTCTAAGAACTGCCTGGCCTTCCTCATTGAGCATGTTAACTTTTCTTCTGCAGACATAAGACTAAATAATAGTGTTTTCCAGTGGTATGCCAGAATGGGAGGAATTTTTGAAGAACACAGGAAAATCATTAAAGATAAAACAGAACAATATCAAGAAGGCCTTAAGGTAGGCATTCTAGAAATTTTTCATTACTCTCATTTTCTGGAAATGTTTGAATTTAAAATTTTAATGTAGCATTACCACTCCTTTATTACACAAGCCACATATTATAGCTTTCTTGTACTATAAATCGTAGTAGAAGGATGTACACATACTGGATCTTTTTCTAACAGATGATTAAGGAGCAATTGAATACTATACTGATCATTGTGGGATAATTTCTTGATTTTTTTCAAGGTAACATGTAAAGAGTGTTGGAAACTATTACCCACAAGTAACCATTGATAGAAATAGTATTTGTCTCACAAGTTGTAGTACTACTAACCTCTGATCTTTTTGTGACTTAAAGCTCAAGACTCCCTTGGTGGTAAATTCTTCTTCATACTTCATAGACAGTCTGGCTCTTCGGAACAGTGTCCAAAGTTAACTTTTTTTTTTTTTTTCTGTAGAAGATTTGCAGTTTACCTCTGCCTACAGTCCAGATCTATTTTCCACTTTTCTGCACGCCTCACTCCTGATTGTAACTCCAAGTAACTTTAGCCCTCTGCTCTCCTGGGTCACTCATCTCTTGCACGCTCTTACTCTGCAACACTCTCTGCCCTGCCCCAAGCTCACTGTCACTCATACTCAAGTTTATTTTCGGTGAGGCCTGTGAACCTCAGGCAGCTTCTCCTTTGCTCTCACCACACTCACCCTAACATACCTCTAATCACTGTAATCACTTTCCGGTCTCTCTGCCTTTAGATAGTCAGCTCCTGAGAGCTTCAGGTTTTGGGTTTTGTTTTTTTTTTTTTTTTAATTCTCTTTATCCCATTGGCTAGCATAGTGACTGACCCACAGTGTCTCAGTCTGTTTTGGGCTCCTAGAATAGAAGACCTGACACTGGGAAATTTGTGAAGAACAGAAGTTTATTGCTTACAATTCTGGAGACTGAGAAGTCCAAGTTCAAGAAGCTAGCATCTGGCAAAGGCCTTCTTATTACAGCATCCCTTGGCTACTGAAGTGTACATTTATGAGAAAGAGACTAATAGAAAAGTGGGGAGTTAGAAAGGAAGGGCCAAACCTACTCTTTTCTCAGGAGCCCACTCTTGTAATAACTCACTAGTTTCCATAATAACAGAATTAATCCATTTATGAGGACCTTGTCACTTTTAAAGGTTCCTCTTGTCCATGTTTTTTTTTTTTTTTTCACTGTTGGTCCAACACATGGACTCTGGGGAACATTCAAACTAGAGTACACAGG